>NW_022651054.1:9767914-10087685 GCF_004027225.2 Strigops habroptila | reverse complement strand
GGTGTAATGAGATACTTCCTTCTCTGAGCAAGGAGCCCGGTGTATCTGGGGACATTTCTTTAGGCAGCTGTTGGGCTGGGTGATTCATTCTGTGTGTTTTTATTCTGGTGGGAAACGGTGAATTTGGGGTTTACATGACTTATTTTCTTTTTGTATTTCTGACTCAAGTTATGCGGAGATGGCAACAAGTTTCAAGTGCAGAAAATGACTATTTCAATGTTATTTGATGTGTTCATAAACTCGGAATATGCTGGGTATGTGGGATAGACAAACATCTCAAAGCATATTTTACATTTAAAACCAGTTGATCCATTAATTGTACATAATGAATTACACTTGTGGTCACCATAATGAGCAATCTTGGTCTCTCAGGTTGCAGTTTTACTTGCAGATTGTAAAACAGGCATTTCCCCATTGTACTCCTGATTTGTTCATTGGCTTGTTGAAGTCAATGGACTGGGTGGATTAACTGAAATGAAGATGTTTTCTTTGTCCTTATGAGCCAGACTCTCCCCCAAAAGCTGTGTTTGTGCTTCAGTCTGTTCTGGTTGTCTTTTCATCAGCGGCTTTCCCTAAACCTTTGGCAGGCACATGTCCCGCTTACCTAGGCTAACATAAGCTGTTTAATATTAAAGCATGACCAGAGGTTGGTGTCACCTTAAATTGCTTGCTTGAAATGAGTTTGAAAGTAAATGTATTGAATGTTTAAAGCTATTTTAAATAGCACTATTAATTGAATTTTAATGTAATTGAATTGAGTCCTTGTGCAACCCATTCCCTCATTTTTCCTTAGCAAGGCTGGGCATTTACTAATCTCTTTTCTCAGCCAAATGCCTTTACCATTGGGTTTCTTGGAAGAGACTTTGAAGAGGATCTCACCCCTATAGCTGCCTTACTTTGCTTCCCCTAGTTTGGAGGCACCTGCCAAGGTGGGTCCTTAAAGGAGCATCCAAATCCCCTGGTACCAGTCAGGGGAATTACTATGAAAGTCTTCAAGAAAGACTTTTCTTTCCAAGCTTCCTCCCTCTGAGCCAGGTAGCAAGTACTGTATCCCAACCCGGATCAGTCTTTGCTCTGCCTAATGATTAAAAGTCATATGCTGGGAATAGAACCACACAAGCATGGGATAAAACATGGGAAAGACTTAATTTCTTCCCTTCACCCCCAAAACCTACCGACTTTCCTTCAATGATATATTCCTTTGAAGAAGGTTCCTAGTTCCCTGTGATGTGAATCACAGCGCTGATTGAACTTTGGGGTGGGAAGATGGGAAGCTTTTGAAGCACCCTGAGAAAAGTGGAGTTAATTTGCCCAGCTGATGGCCTCATCCATTACCTTCCCACTCAGCTCCCTATTTTTCCGTGGGTGTTTTGAGAGGAAACCCTCATCTTGGCAATTTCCTTCATAAGTCCCCCTGGCAGCAGAGAAAATCAATATATTATGATGTGTGCCATGCCCAACCTGGCAGGCTGGATAATGGGAATTACAGACTGCCTGCCCAGCGAGCAGGGTGGAGGGTTACAATTATACAGCTGGTCTGAACAGCTTGGTAGCTTTGAGAGGAATTAAGGGCATTCAGCATGGCCCTGTTTATTGCAGGTATGGAGCTGTGCCTGCTGCCGTCGCTGAGCATCGGGCTGCGCTTTTCATCCTCTCTTCAGATTAGAAGTGCAGCTCTAAACCATATACCTAATGCCCTTAAAAGCACTGAGCATCACCAGTGTGGGTGATGCAAACAGACTCCTTCCACTTCTCTGCAGTGTTAGTTGTGGTGGGGCTGTGATGTCCATGTTACAGCAGGCTTGGGAAGGACCCTGACCCAAGCAAGCACTTGATGGACATGGGTGCCCTATTTCTGCCCCAAACGAGATGGTGATGTGTTGACTGTGTGCTGTGGCCAGTGCTGTTCATAGCAGGGAGATGCAGCCCCAGCTGATGTTGCTGGGGACTTTGTGTTTGTGAAGTTCCTCCGGTCTCAGTTTCCCCATGTGTGAAGCAGGATCTGCATCCATCAGGGTGAGCAGGGACTTGGATTAGGAAAAGCTGCTCTTTCCTGGGACTTGCTAGTGCAAGCACACTTTAAGTGTTCAACTGTTATTTCACTGATTTGGCTTCAGCAGAGGGAAAAAGGTGTCTTTGAACCATATGTGCACAACATCTGCTTTCTGCACATCATTTCCAGTCCTTTCCATGGGTGAATGCCAGAAGAGGCATTTCTTCTCTCTTGGCTTGTTGATTTAGGATGAGGGTGTCAGCAGCTCTGATTGCTGCTGGGACTCTGGGTTGTCCTGGCTTTTAGGATGTGTGCATCTCTGTAAATGCCCTGGGTGCATTGTAGACTTTCCAGTAGTGGCACTTGTCATTAAGTGGATAGGCTGAACTGCAAAACAGAAACAGCATTGGTGCTCTTTCTGAGCATCTTCATGCTCTCCATGGGTGGCTTGGGGCTGATTGGTCTTCCCTCTGTTTTCCTTCCCACTCTGTTGCTAACCAGAGAAGGAGGGTGGAGAATTTGGCTCAGTGCAGGTGATGGGGTCAGCCTGTCTATACCAGCGCATGGTTTGGCTGCAGTGAACCTCTCCATCCCTGTTTAAACAGATGTAAAGCAGTTCTCTGATGAGATTAACTCCCTGAATGTGGTAAGCAATCTCTGCTTGGGGTGCTTTCATCTCTTGCCCATCAGCTGCTATTCTCCACCAACACAAAGTAAAGAAAGAAGCAAAACCTCTCCTGCAAGCCATTTCCTCAAATTTCTCTTTTAGTGTTGCCACATAGTGTAAATCAACTGCATTTTTAGGAGTCATGTTTGCTTATGTGCCCTCCCTTTGGAGGAGACATGGAAGCCTGAAATAATCCCAAAGGCAGGAATAAAGTGCCATTCCTGCAGGTTTAGATCATTTCACGGTGCTGCCTCCACTGATTGCAGAAGGGTGAGAATGACATCTTGCTGCTGAGCACCACGTGCAAGGTCCTGGTGGGACCCAAGGCTGACCAAGCTCCATCTCAGGATACTTCATCCCTGGCTGACCCATCCGTGAGCCTGTGGGATGCTGCAGGGCTGATTTGCAGCTTGGGTGCTCCAGGCTGTGCTGCTGATTAAACAGGATGAGTTGCACAAAGCAAAGGGAAGAGGTGGGAAAAGGAAAAGTTGGGTTTGTGGCTGGGTTCTGGAGCAGAACCTGGGAGTTATGAGCTTCTGCTGTGTGTGTGCAGTGCACACGTGTTGGGAGAAAGCCCTCAGCAAACCAAAAGAGGCTGTTTTATGGGTGAGATCAGCTTGGCCAAAAGGATTTGCAAGGGCTGAGCTCTAGTAGAAGAAGAGCAAAGGTGATGCAGGCAGATGGGGTCTCAAAGCTCCCCTATCGCAGCAGCTGGGCACCTTGTGGTCTCTGCCTTGATCACCCCTCCAAAACCCATGTAATGGGAAGCATTTGTCCTATTGACTTTGCAGAGGGAATGGGGGGGCAGAAAGGCTGGAGGTCCCCCGATAAAGTGTAAGGGGGGTATCCACTGTAGTAGGGAAGTTCCAAGAACAGGGATGGTGGTATCCAGAGGTGGCAGAGCCACAAAGAGGGCTCGGGGCAGCTATTCCTTATCTCTTTGTGAACAGGCACATTGGGGAAGATTAGATAAAAAAAGGGAAATGATAACACACATTAAGTCTGCTTGTCAGCCTGCCAGCCCTCAGAAGTAGGTTTTCCCAACCTATTTACTTGTCAGTGGTGATTTTGGATCAGCCTGTGGCATCTTCAGAGGGAAGCAAGGTTTTTTTTCTTGTTTTATGTCTTGCAAAAGGAATCTTTCGTTCAGGCATGAATTTCTGGCATTTCTTGGGTGGGGGGAAGAGAGTTCCGAGACTGATTCGGTGTTATTGTGTGTTAAAACGCTACCCCAGCCCATTGCGAACTCTGTGGTTTACCCACATCTCGTGTGTGTGAGGCTGTAGGTGTCTGATTCACCACAGGCCAGTTGCTTCTACACTTGGAAACCAGCCCAATGAGTGTATTAGTCATGTCTCAGTGCTGCCTTGATACTGAAATCAGCTGTTTCACAGCCAGTTGAGGAGTTTCGGCCCAGGGTTGTGGATGTCTCAGTGGGACTATAGCAGGGAAGGGAAAGCTTTGCTCAGATGGGGCTGCGCAATGAGCTCATCCTGGCCTTGCTCTTGCTCAGCTCATGGGCTTGCATCAGGTTTCAGCAACTATTCAGCCCTGTGGTTGTATCTGGAAAGCAACATTAAGTTGGTCCTGCATCCTGAAGGCTTTGAGGGTTCTTCTTCCTCTGCCGTTAAACTCGAGGAGAAACTGGTGGTCAAAAATATTAGTGTTGGCTATTTTGAAGTTGGAAAATAAATGCTCTGGGCTCGCAATGCCAGAGCTGTGGTGGGACTTCCAAACCAAAGACTTTGTTCTAGCACCTGTGGAAATACTCTTTGGCCATAGCATTTCATGGGGTGTAGTTTAGTTTTCCCAGGAAGGCTCAGCCACCCGTGTAGAAGGATGAGGGATTAGCAGGGTACTCTGTTACCGCCGGCATTCCAGGCCTCTGCTCCTGGCTGGGGATGCTTCCTGGAATGGTGTCACATTGTAAAGAAATAGGGAAATAGCTCAGGGCATGGACACAGAGGCTTTTCTTGCTGGGTGCTTTGCTGATGTTCCTTCAGGGTTTGTGTAAGGGGAGGTTTTGGCTGTCCCTGCAGACTACATGAGCAGAACTCATAGGCAGGTTTCCCAGGCACAAAAACCACTCCAGAAACTGGCTGCTTGTATTGAGCAAGTAAAACCCAGCATCAGCCATGGGAACACCTGCACTGGAGGCTGGTGTGTGTCGGAGGCCAATAAGCAGGTTTGGGAGGTGAAGTTCAAAAGGATGCCAGGAGTTGGTGGAGGAGGAGGAAGGAACTGCAGTAGGATAAATGAAGGAAAAGCAATAGCAGGTACTGATAGGCTGGGTAGGCAATGTGTTACCTGAAGAACTGCTTTGCTTCTCTGTGGATGAAGACTGCAGAGCATTAAGATGAAGGACCTGAGGGTTGTCCTGACCAGCTGACATGTTGGATGCTACAAGCCTTCGTCCCAGAAGCCTCCCATGGAGGTTTATGTCAGCATCTTCATTGGAAGGACAGGCTCTGCCATCTGGAAGAAAACCTTTGCCAAAAATCAGAGTGAAGCACCAACTGTCTTTGCATCCTTTCATCCCTCACTGTCACTCTCCAAGAAGGAAACCCCTGCAGCCTGCTGGGCACCTCCATCCCCCAGTGGAAGCTCCCCCTTTGGCTGGTTCCAGACTGGGTATCTAAAGGCTGAATCAGCAGTGCCTGTTCTATGCAAGCAGTGACTCTTTGATGGTGCAAAGGCTCTACTTTCCTAACCTCCTCGTGCCTTGTTCCTGGCACTCAGTGGTGGCCCTTTTGGTCCTTATCTTGGACCCCAACAGTGGAGGTTGGGTAGGAGCCACTGGTGGAAGGAAACTCCTAATCAAATTGGGAGCTACAAGAAACAAAAGCCTGTGCTAAAACCTGCATTGCATCAGCAAGAAGCGCAGGAGCTCTGCCGTGACTCAGCAGTGAAAGCAGCAGGATTTCCATGAAGCCGTCTTCTGCAAAGTGAACATAAGATGTGGTTATCATCACATACAAGTGTCAGCTATAGCGTGCTGTTGTCTGCTGGGCATTGCACTGCCACAAATCCATCACATGCTGGATTTCCTTCGCAGAAACAGAGGTATGTTTTATATCCTGAGTTCATTTGGCACTTGCTACTGGCATCTTTGCTGGGAAATGAAGTATCAACAAGAGCAGCTTTAATGGCCCTGAGTGTCAAACAAAGCAGCAATAGACTCATTTTTAGTCAGGGCACAGGGCCTTTGACACCTCTTATTGCTGCACAACAGGTACTGCTGCCTGTCCGAGCAGGAGGGGATGCGCTTGCTTCTCCCAGGCTGGCTTGGGGGTGCTGCTGTGGGTTTGGGGGTGCAGAGAGCACCTCTTCCCTCTTGTAGAGGACCCAGAGCATACAAACGGGGCAAGAGGCATGGAGCCCAGCAGAAAGGCTGTTTATTTTCTGTGTCTCTTCAGCACCCTCAATGAAACCTGGGATGAATTTCTCTTCTTGCCCAAGTGCGGGGGCTCTCTGGCCACGTGTAGGTTAATCTGTCACATCCCAGCCAACCCCTGGGGATCAGAGGAGAGAGGCCAGCAGCCACTATCACCCTCAAGCCTTTCTGCAGTAATATGTGGTGAAATGAAGAGGAGGATTTAATAGCGCTTACTGGAAACACTGGCTCTGGTAGGGCAGAGAGCTTCCCAGCCCAGCCCAGCCTGCAAATTGTCTGCATCTCATGGGATCTCACTGCTTGATTCTGTGCAAGATGAGCTTTCACTGAGCAGTGAAGTTGCATTTCACTCTGGCGAGCTGATGTTTATACTGTGTCCTGGCCATCACTTCTCAGGTTGTACCCTGTGCTGCTATGAAGGGACTGGGGTGGAGAGGGCAGCTGAGGAAAGAAGTTTTTGCTTAGCAAATACCTCTATTAAGTGCTCTGCTAATCAAAACCCTTTGGCTTCAGTGGGACTTAAACATGTGCTTATAGTTAATCAGGTATTTAAGTGGTTTTCTGACTTGGCAAGCATAAGAGAAGATATCCCAAAGGAGAAGGAGGAGAGCAGAAACGTGGCCTCGCAACTAAAGGTGTTTGCAAATGCGGATGTTAAAGGCAGAAGGCAGCAGATGTGAGTCTGGGGATGTGGGTTTAACTTGCTTGGACTCAGTTTCTCCAGTTTGTTCAGGGGAAGACTCTCTGCATAACCCGCATTGGCTTTGAGGGATCAGAGATGAGAAGAAGGACAGTGGCTAAGGGAAAGAGGGGATGAGTTGGGATCGGTGTGTATCAGTAAATGCATCTGAAGGACAGGGAAGGTCCCACCAGTGTCTGATGAGCTCCAGGGGCAGGCACCCTCTGCCAGGCAGCCAGGGTGAGACCAGAGGGGCTTGAGAGGGGATTTTAAGGGAAATTGTCCCCCCTTCCACCTTGTAAAGCTGCTGAGCATGAGGCACCCGATGGTGGTAGGCTAATACATTCCCTTGCTTGCAGCTGCTCAGGGGTATAAGAAATACTTACCCTTCCCTCACTGATTTCACCCTGGAGAGACTAAGCAGTGTGGTTATCAGGGTTAGTTCAATAAGCTCACACTGTCCCAGGGCTGGAGACCAGGCTTTCAGAATATGGGGGCGCTGCTCAGTTATCCATTGGATTTGCTTCCATCTCATGGATGAAAGTGCCAGCCCTCTGTGTCAAACAGCATCCTTCCCTGATTTCTTCTCCCTGCTGCAACCACTTTGTGCACGCATTTATCTGATTTTCTTGCTGAGTATTTCTGCTGTGGCTGCTCAGCCCCAGTCCTGGTTGTACCCTACCAGGAAAACAAGCCCAACAACTCATTAGGTGGCCTGGGCTGGTCTTCAGCATGTCTCCATATAAATATACAGCATTACAGTTACCGTGATTATTATGCGAAGCATAGATTATTCTGGCATACGAGTGTGTTATGTATTGATTTGCCATTGCTTTGAATCCCATTACATGAATCTGCTTTATTAATGGACTTTATCCGTGCTTGAGATTAACTGTGATGCTGGATTTGCAAATGAAAGAATTGAAATTCATGTTGTCCATATTAATTACTCGTGTGATGCTGGCCTCCTTGGCAAGCTGTTAGAAGCTGTGGAAACCTTTATTTCTATTCCATTCCTGTTGCTCTGTCTTAAGTAAGAAAATCAGTTGAGAGCTGTGGGATTTCTTTGGTTTGCTCCTTTGTTGGAAGCCTCTTTTATCTGTTGAGAAGGTACCAAGAGCTTTATGCTTGGTGTGGAATAGGCTGTGGTTAAGTCAGGACAAGTGTTAATGCAGAAAAGGAGCAGGGAGATTTTAGTTCAATGTCAAGTTCAACCCTGCTTTTTCATCTCTTGTTTTGAGCCAAAATCTACCTGTATCTTGTTCCCTCTAAGGTTTTAAAGTGCAAAATCTCTAGTACATGTCTTGCAGCAATACAGAGCCAGATTCTTGTGTTAAGTGCAGCAAAGTAGCTGGAAAGAGTAACTCCACAGCAGTGCTGCGTGTGTTGCAGGACATGCACATGCTCCTGTGGGGTGCACTCATGGGTGCCTATGTAGAGGACGGGTGCTCAGGCTAAGATGGGAGAGGAGCATATTCATTGCCTTGCCTACAGGGGCATGGTTTTGGCTATGGCAAAACATCTCACCTTCAGATTCAGCCCTGTGTTTGCTTTCCAGAGGTACTGATGGCAGCCCAGGAGCACAGCAGCGTGTTGGAGCATATTTGGTGTCCTTCAGGTAGTGACAGTGGTGCATGTTGCGGCATCTGGCTCTTCCATTGCCACTATGTATGCAAACCCACTTCTGTCTCTGTGCTCCTCTCATCCAGGCTTCTGAAGTGGTATAAAATGGCATAAAAAAAAAAAGACTTGACATGTTTTTATTAGAGTCAGCTGCAGTTTGTTCATTGAAATGATCTTTCTGTAACATTCACATCATTCAATGGCAGCTGGTTTAATGAGTTAATTGAATATTTCTGTCTTTCAAAGATGTCTTAAATTACTTCCCTTGAATAACCTACTCTGGAAAAGAGCTGTATGGAGGGATCACTGGTGCTTATTTTTACTAACACTTGTATCAATAAGATCTCAAGTTTTATTCTAGCATCCATCTGCTTTGAAGGATCCCAAAGCAATTGTCAAAGCATTTGCGTAGTCTCCCACCACCGAAATTCAGTCCCTTTGAAGTAGAGCTTGCTTAGCATTCACTGGGCAGTAACAATACATCCCTCCATAGCTAATGCAATAATAATTAGCCCAGAGCTTGGAAGTGAAACCAGGTTTTAGATAGCAGTTATTGGATTGCAGGCTCTTCTTGTATGTGCAGGAATGGATTGATTTCTTTGGAGCAGTGGAGGTGGGGGGGGGTGTCCAGGAGGTTTCCTGGTGATACGGTAACATCATTACATGCACGATCAGCATGATGTGCCTGGGAATTTCAGTGCTTGTGGATGATGCAGGAGTGTTTCCCAGTGGCTCACATGGCTGGCTGTGTGCTCGCTGCTTGGCAGAGCTGGACATCAAAACAAAACCCCTGTATCAGATAGGAGGAGGTAATCCCCATCTCGGTGGTTTTGGAAGCACTGCTAACACAGATCTGATTGATCCCTGAAATTATCAAGTTTCTTTTTCCACAATTAGGTTGTAACAGCAATCCTGGCTGAGGAGAGGAGGGGACACCTTCAGAAAGCAGCATTTTGAATGGATAGAAAAGCAAATGTGACTATTCAACAGTGATTTGCTATTCCTTCTGTATTGGGATCACCTGGGAACAGCTGATCACATTGTGCTCAGAGAGGGCAGGATTGCACCCTTGTACATCAGGAGACCTGCGCTGACCTCCTCCTGAAATCTCTCATGGTGGCAGCTGCTGGAAACAGGAGCTGGGGCTCAAGTGGGCCAGGACAATAAATCCTGCTTTCCCACTAACCAGAGGCTGGTCCAACAGGATTAATGCCAGAGCCAGGCAGCTAGCGCCGTGTCGTGTTAATCTGTGAAGTGAGGGCTGGATTGGAGGTGGGAAGAGGAGAGAAGTGAGGACTCCCATGCTCTCATTTCTTCCATTAGAAAAGGGGGTTCCCAGTGCAGGGCCAGGGGAGGTTGGCTTTCCTGCAGGCTTATCTTGGTTGTCCATCACATCAGTCAAACCTCAGCTCTAGGAAAATCCGGCTTTTCCCAGTGTGCTCCTTTAGGTCCCAGCTAGGTAACCCTGATGGTGGCTGCAGACCTTCTGTCCTCCTGTCCATCCATCTGCTGCCATGCAGGGTGTACCACATGTCACGACTGCTGGAGTCTCTTCTTAGCACATCCCGTAGCAGAGATGTTTGCAGGGATGTGTAAAGCAAGGGTGTTTGGCTCATTGCTGTTAATGAAATGCACTGCATGCAGGTGGGGGATAAGGAGCAGGTTGCACAAAGCGCTTGTAGACTCGGTGTTGCTCTAAGGACTCTCATCAATCGTAGTGTGTGTGGAGACTCGGCTGTAATTTCAAACAGGGGAAGGTGTTTGTGAATGCAGGTTTTGTATTGGGAATCACTCACTGACTCTGTGCCCAGACAGCGGGGCGGCCTCCAACAGGCAGTGGAAATTATGAAGAAGAGTAATTCTTCCTCATCTGACACTGTTGTCTTCTACTTGGAAATCTTTTCCTCTTTCCTGCAAGGATCTTGGTTCTGCCTTTTTTCCCTTTGTTCCCATAAATACTTGATATAAAGATGTGTGTATTTAGTGCCTGTGAACACAACACAGTATAATATCTGCATGCACAATTAAAGGTATTCAATGCCCATACGTCATCTCCTGTCACCTTCCGAGGACAAAAGTTGTTTGAGCTCCCGATTACCTCCAACAAAACAGTGGGGGCCTAAAACAGAACTTCAAAATGTGACTAGTATTAATGGGTGATCAGCTGCAAAACAGATGGTGCTGTTCTTTGGCTGGAAGAGAGGGTACAAAAGCCATGCAGAGCTCTGCGCTTGCTGTGCTGGAAAACAAAGGTGAGGATGGTACGAGTGGGATTTTCCTGCTCCAGTTGCCTAAACATGAAATGTCTAGGATAAACTAATTAGAAGGGCTTTTCTTGGCAGATAACTGATAGAGACAGCCACAGCCAGAGACTGACTCAGCCCAGCTGGCTTAGAATAGGATGAATCATGGTCTTCGTATGAGTTGACAGTAGACTGAGCTTAGATGACAAGTCTGGATCCTTACCTGACAGGAGATGAGATGTATCCTGTCCTGTAGGTATATTTTCCAACAGAGACCTCAGACTTCTGCAAGGGAAAAGAAGTATACTTTGCATGTGGGGTGATGAGGTGAAGGGATGCAGTTAGGACCTCACAGCCATCAGAACAGTGCAGTCAAAGCTAGGGCTGGTGCATAGCCTGGCTTGGATGGGAGAGCAAGATACAGGCAGGTCCTGCTGGTTTAGAAGGGATGTGTGAATAATACTTTGTGAGCTTGTATTAAGGGCAGTGATGGATCTAAATTGTTTGAGCTGTTCAAATCATGGAGTCACTTTCCTCAGATAGTGTTTCCAAGCTTCTTCCATACTGGGATCCCACTGGCTCTGTGAATCAAGATGGGATGGGTAGCTGAGTCTATTCTCATTACATATCCACAGGCACTTTCCTAAAGAAGCCTGTTAGCTGTGGTCTGGCCAAACTCCAGTTGGGCAGTTGCATTTGCCTTCCAGTTTAAAACTAACACAGTGCATTCTACTGCGAATCTCTTAGTCACAGTTGTTTATTATCTGGATGGTGGCATCATATCTCTGCCCATTAATCTGTCTCTCCAACTTTCTATAATTCCAGCCTCCTGGAGGGGGCCCAAGCTGCCACCATTTATTATTTGAGTCAATCTGCCAGGGAAATGTTTATTTCTTTCCTGAAACATTGGATCTTCTCTAACTACACCCTCACTTCAGGCTTGAATGAGCGATCGTTGGTTCCAAACCAGTATTAACTCTGTTAAACAGAAAATATCCCACATATTTAAACTGCAGCTTTGTGCCAGGCTAGAGGATTAGACATGGGAATTTGCAGTAGCAATTGTTGGTTTGTTTGGAGGTTCCCAGGGTGCCTTCTGTGGTGCTCCATCCAGATGTATTGGTCCAACGACCGGCTGCCCCATCACAGCCGAGCTATGCATGGCTGCAAAGTGCTGCCTGCCCTCTCCAAGGGTGCAAACTTGGGTATCTTTGCATTGTTGATGTCTGTTTTTACACAAAACCTGTTGGAACGTCATTAGATTCATAACTTTCAGATGCTTTACTCCTCTCTCAACCCATGAAATTGGTTCCTGTGTTAGAAAGGGGAAGAGGAGGAGGAGGAGATGGATGGACTGTGTGACTATTTCAGCCTTGTTTCCTTAGGATACCCAGGTAGGAATTAAGCTGTTTGTAGTACGATAAAACTCTTGATTGCGATGTATAAATGGCTGGTTTATAGGGGGTGTACACAGCTGACCAGAGCAGCTGGGCTGCAAGTGCACGAGGCAGATAATCTTTCCAGCAATGCACATCCACATTGCTTAGTCTTATAGGAAAGTAAAGCAACACCAAATTTGTTAGCTGTGAAGCAAATGCTTATCATGTGCAAAACAGGAAGGCTGCTTCTAAATGCTGTGGCCAGCTAGAGAACCATAGAATCCAATTGCAGCTAGGAAATCCATAAATACTAAGTTTTACGGTGGCTTATTAACCTCACAAGTCAACCAGACGTCAGAGGATTTGTGATGGAGTCGAACGTCCTAAGGATCAAAGGCAAGAAATACTTTGTCTGCTTGTTTTCAAGGGCAGGCTTCACAAGGCCTGGGGGATTGAGCAGCTAAACGTGTCCTCCATCAAGAAAAACAACCCCGTAGCCTTTGAGCAACCCACACTGTGCTTGAGTCACATCTCACATGCCTGGCCCCCTGATCTGACCTTACTCACCACGTTGCTAATGCTCACCTCATGAAATCATTTTTCCCAGATAAGTTGCTGCAGATGATTGATTGCAAACAGTATTAATGTTTCTCTTCCTTCATGGTTTATTATACCAACCTCTCTGCTTGGAAATGCATTATACTGCCCTGGCTATTAGTAGAGATAAGAAGCAGGTTTGGAGGAGGTGCTGGCCAAAATAGCAGCTATCAGGATATTTATGGGCAGTCATGATTGCAGGAGCTCGGGGTGGCATTTTACACAGTAACCTCATTTGGGCAGCTGTAACTGCCTTCGCTCCGTGTTAATGAAAGCAGCAACAGCATAACCTGCTTCCTCGTATGACTTCTCACGTGGACCTGCTGGATTTACCTCTAATTGCAATTCAATTTGCAGCAATAAATAGTTTAATAAGTGAAAATGGGCTTGACTTCTGCTGTTTATGGCTCCTTGTGGCTTAGGGGAGTATTACACCATGCTGCATCTCATGGAAACGCAACTTGGAGCTTCAAGAGCTGGTTGCTCAACTGTTAACTGTTGTTGTGCTGCAATTGAACAGGCAGCAGCAGGAGAATAACAGGTTGTTTTACCTGGCCCTAAGGAAGGATAAGCTGGGGGTTCAGCTCCCAAATGCCTTGCTTGCATTGATTTTCTTTTTTTCCTTCCTCACTGGGAGAAAGGCATTGCATGGATAGTGTTGGCTTGGGGAAGTCAATGCTGAGCTCTTAGTTTAGGCTGGTTTTGGGGTGGAAGGGCTATTTCTGTGTTGTTTGCAGAAGGGACCCAGGTTGAAGAGAGCATCTAGCACAGCATCAGCTTTGCAGGGAAGCAGGACTTGACCATACCTGGGCTCTCACCTGCCTTGGTGTTCTCTTATGCCTTTCATGGCTGTGGCTGGGAAGTTTCTTTTGCTGGCTGCCGTGGTGGGAGGAATTACATTTTACTGCTGGAATGCTTTGATTTAAACTTCTAATTCCTTCACTTTTTTTGTTGTTTGGGGTTTTTTTGCATCTGTGTTTTGTTTAGGTTTTTTTTAAGCAAATAGCATTGCATTGCTACATTTGCAGAAGCCTCTTCTTGTGGAGGCTGAAGGCAACTAGTTGGTGGTAGGAGAAATGACCATACTTAGAGTATATTAATGGTTCAAATCACAGTTGATGCTTGTAACTCTCAAGGTAATGAACTGCTGTAAAAGAAGCTTTGCTTCCAGTGGGTAAGCCATCCCCAAGGACTTCCGAGTGGTTTGGCTTTCTCTCAGCCTCTTAAAGCTGGAAACAAATCACACAGATTGCGGGAAGGTCACGGGTGACGGCAGAGAGGATGCGCAGCAAAAGGAATTGAGCAAGACTCTTCTTGCTCAGCCCCAAAGTGATGAACTCTTCCTACTCCTTAATCCTACCTGGCAAAGCAAGGCTTTAGCTGATGTGCTCAGTGAGGGGCACAGTGTGGTAAGACAGGATCAGCTCAAGTTGAAGGGAGCTGCCTAATGTTGACAGTTTTTTGATCCACTCGCAGCCTTTGGGTTGCTTTCAGTCACTTCTGCATTCCCTTCTCTGCTTATTTTGTGCCATTAATGCCAAATCCTCTTGAATTGGGCATTAGGCTTCTTCACGGGGATAGATGTGCTGTTGAATGTGCTGCTCTGAAATGTCCTCTCAGCATGCTGCAGGGGTTTGGGTGCACAACAGAAAAACACCTCTCCAGCCTACACCAAGAAAGCCGTGGCTCATAAATACCATCATTTTAAACCCTTATACCCTTCCTATTTGCAAATGGCCCTTGTTGTCCAGGTAAAGCTCCCCTAGGAAAAGGGAACGTGCTGAAAAACCCCAAGTGACTGGAGCCAGATGCTGGGCGTTTACTCCAAAGGCAGTGATTGGTGATTTGCTGCTGACAGCATGAACTGGTGTGAAGTTATTAAACTGCAGATGAGCTCATCACTTGGCCTCGGACAAGTTTCAGCCTTGAGTGGCTTGAAAATATTACATGTGGTAGAAAAGAGACAATGCTGGTGTGGCAGAGAGATTAGGGAGCAGCTGAGAAAGACATCTGTGCAAAGAAGGATGCGTGCCAGGAGGAAGGAGGGAATGCTTCATGTGAAAAATGTAAGTTCTCCCAGGAGGGAGGAGGAGAAATTCCCTGATCTGTTGGCTCTGTGTTTTAATTTTAGCTTAAGAGAATATTGTCGGAGTTTTGAGATGCTTAAAGAGAAGTGGCAAGATGCTTAAGCTTGGTTTGATCCTCAAAGATCCCAGTGTGTCGAGAGCTGCATGTGGAGGATTACTTCTACCAAGACCCAAAACTGGCTCCTTCACATGGTGTTTGCTAGTGATGCTGTATGACCGTGTGCCAAATCCAGCTCTCAGTTGATGTTTGCTTAATCCAAATGTTGAGCTCTACCAGACTGAGGAGGTAACATCCACACTGCTGTTAGGAGAGGTGTTTTTCTCCCTGAAAGAGATGGAGTTTCCTTTGGGCATCTCCTGCAGAAAGCAGTCTCCCTGACTCTCTAAGGATTGCAAATAGTTGGCAATAGTCTTGGAGTGGGCCTCAGGAGGTCTGATCTATTCCTAGGACAGGATCAGCTCGATCTGAACTGTTCCTGTCACATCCTTGTCCAGTCTCCAACAGCAGAGCTTCCACCACTTCCCCAGGCAATCTAGTCCAGCACTTTGCTCTTCCCAAATCCCCCCCTAGTTTATCCTCCTGTTTCCATTGCTGCAATTTCAGGCTCATTCTTTCCTCCCTATGCACAGCAGACCCAGAGCACATCTATGCTATGTTTATTCCCCAATTCTATTTATGCTGATCAAGCTGTCATGTTCTCCGGGGTCATCTTTGATATTACCTTCTTGCAAGAATGCTATTCGCTTGGTGGATTTATGGCTTGTGAGAGGCATGAGAGTGTTCCTCCTGCAGCCCTAATACCTCTTTGCAGAGCAGATAAAGCACAGGAGTGCAGCTTTCCCCAGGATGACATGCTCATGTGTCCTTTCCTTGGGTTGGGTGGTGGTGGGGATCACCTTTTACTTGACTTCTTCATAGGAACCACCAGTGTGGGCTAATTTTATGCTCCACACTAGCACTGGCTTTTGTAGCACATCTAATATTGCTCCTCTCCCCTGTTTTCCATAGGATTTAGGAATGGAGTCAACCTCTCTGGATGATGTCCTCTATCGATATGCCAGTTTTCGAAACCTGGTGGATCCAATCACTCATGACTTGATCATCAGCCTCGCTAGATACATCCACTGCCCCAAACCGGTGAGTACCATGGTCTCATCCCACCTCCATAGCTGTGCTGGCTTGGGAAACCACTCGGGAGCATGGGGCTTCTCCCTGAGGGCCTGGGGAAAAGCCTCATAGTTACTGCTGTGCGTGTGTGTCTTTGGACCAAGAGGACCTACTTGGAGATTGTGTTTGATTGCGCCACATCAGGCTTTCCAGCATGACCAAGTTAGTACTGTGGGTTTTAGCACCTTGTTTTGCACATTATTTCTGCTTTCTGCCACGTGTGTTACTGTGTTAAAGACTGTGACCCATCAGGTACACTTTCTGCCTCACAAGAATAACAGTCGGTTCCTTGCCCTTGTGTGATGTTTGTTTTCCCTCCTGGAGAGGACAAACTCAGAGCTCACTCATCTGTTCTGGTCTCTGCTGCTGAACTGCAAGGCTTTTACCCGTCTCATGCCTCCTTTTGATTTGCACATGGCATTTTTTAGCTTTTCTTGGGAAGGGACCATCCATAGGTGTGATGTGCCTGGCATGATGGAGCAGGGGTCCGAGCTGGGACCTGCAGGCATCGCTCTGCTGTACTTACTGCTAATAATGGCACTTTCGTTTCCTGTAAGAGTGAATGAAGGGATAGTGTTATTCACTGCAGCTTCTTGTAGATGTTTTCCTTAATAATAGCCTCCAACAGTATTTAGAAATGAGGGAATTTGCTTTTCTCTTAATTTTGCTGAGGAAAAGCCACGGCGATGCTCGGGGTGTGTCAGCCTGGGCTATGGTGTGGAACAGGCTCTGGAAGTGCTTCATAAAACTCTCTACACTGTGTTGGGAAGGGTGGAATGAGTGCAGTAGTGTGCAGACATGGCTTGGGGATACCAAATCACCATCTCCAGACCAAGGCTGGATGTCCCATGTCCTACAACATGAGCTCAGGATACAGACACAGTGCGCATAGCTAAACCTGTGCAAGGATACTCATATCCCCTCCCTATCCCTTTTCTTATGGAGAGTAAGATACTTTCCTCTCTCCTCCCTCATGGGGAAACTGGAGAAACCTATTTTCACGGGCACATGTCCAGGCAGAGGCCCCATTCCCGCGCTGAGGTTACCCCTTTCCACAGTGTTGTGACTAAGCTGGTTTCTTCTCCACGTTTTGCCCTGGGAGGCTAATGGTGAGCTCTGGCCAAGTGTATGATCTGAGCTCCTCATAAAAACAACCTGAGGCTGCTCATGCAGCAGCGAGCTGCCCCGCTGCCCGGTACCTGCTTTTGCATGTCTCCCCACACGTTTCTTTTGGCACTAAACACTGTGAAGGAGCTTGTGCCAGTGTAAGCATGGAGATGCAAACTCCTAATACTGAATCATAGGATCACAGAATGGTTTGGGTTGGAAGGGAGCTTAAAGCTCATCCAGTTCCAACCCCCTGCCATGGGCAGGGACACCTTCCACTAGACCAGGTTGCTCCAAGTCCTGTCCAACCTGGCCTTGAGCACTTCCAGGAATAGAGCATTCACATCTCCCTTGGTCAGCCTGTTCCAGTGCCTCACCACCCTCACAGTAAAGAACTTCTTCATTATATCCAACCTGAATCTCCCCTGTTTAAGTTTAAACCCACTCCGCCTTGTCCTATCGCTATAGTCCCTAATGAAGAGTCCCTCCCCAGCATGCTTGTAGCCACCTTCAGATACTAGAAGCTGCTCTGAGGTCTCCATGCAGCCTCCCTTCTCCAGGCTGAACAGCCCCAGCTTTCTCAGCCTGCCTTCAGCCCTCTGCTCTGTTCTGCCTGCTGAAGGTATGCTGCTGCATCCCATGGCATGAATATACACAGATATGTAGGTGGAGGCAGCTGTGAACTTGCCCACATCCATATGGAGGTGGGACAGAATGGGCTGACCCTGGTCCCTCTTAACCTGCTTTATGAAATATGTGTCTGCTCGGGGTTATGGGGTCTTGCTTTCCTCCTCCCTTCAGGAGAGAACACTTCCCTGACTCTCTGTACGTGCTTTTTCCATTTAGTCTCTATTTTTACCACCCTCAGCTTAAAGGTGACCCCTTGGTCTCTCCTCTGAGCTAAAATAAAGTTGAATTGTTTTTCCGAGCTCTGGGTAAACACATCCTGGTCTGTATGGCCAGAAAAAAGCTGGCCTGGGCTCTCACAGCTCAGGGGGTGCTTATTCCAGTGAGTAAATTCAAACCAGCAGCAAGGCAAAAGCTGTAACTTGTGCTGGAGGAGCCTGGAGTGCTTTGAATGAGTGGGAATTGTCTCGGTGAGCTTTCAGGGTATGTTGTGTAAAGGTTGGATCGTGTCTCTCCAGACCCTGCTGAGATCCCAGAGCTTGTGTTCAGGTGACTTTGGCTAAAGGAGCCAAGTGAAAACTCTTTTCCAGATCACTTGGAAGTCAGGGTTTGGATTTGGTCCCATCCTTACTTACAAACATACAATGCAGCTCAACCAAACCCACGTCTCGAGTACCCCTTCCTCAGGGGGCTGTGGTGAGCCTATGGCATCACCACGTGGCATCTCCAGAAATGCCAATGGAGCTGTAAGAGAGCAGCCACCCAGCTCTGGTCTGGGGCTTGCTGGGTTGCTGTCTGGTGGGGAAGCTTTCAGGTTGAGTAAATGCTGCCATTGCATGTGAACTTTGTGTTGAGTGGTGGCCATAGATGCACTTGGTACTTATGGCCTTGTGCAAGTATTATAAACCTTTGAGGTTTATTGTAGAATCACAGAATCAACTCAGTTGAAAAAGACCTTTAGGATCATCAAGTCCAACCATTACCCCAGGACTACCAAGTCCACCTTAGAAGAGGCAGTTTTGCTCTTCAGGAAACTCAGACTGTGCAGCAAGTTTTCCAACATCAGTCCAAGGGGGTGTTTGCACAGGATCAGGGACATTTGAACAAGTGTTTTCTTCCCCATGGCCGTAACCCTGGGCAGTGTTTTATCATCCTGCCTCTCTCCAACCTGTGCCATGCGGAAAGGCGCCATGGGGCTCCTTGGAAAGCAGCTCAGCTCCAGGCACAGCAGTTGGTTATGGCGGTGCTCTTGGTCCCCAGGGTGATGTCTGTCTGTCCGGTGAATGGGGAAAGGGTACAAAAGGCTGTAGCAAAGCCATGTGGCGTGGGATAGAGCTGCCCTGATGCCCCGTATCCTTGCTGCAGCCGCTCAGGTTTCCAGTGGGAGTCGTTCCAGGCAAAGGAGCTGAAAACAAAAACGCGTAAGGAGCAAAGGGCCCCCGTAAAAAATTCACAGCTCTCTTTGCCAGCAGGAATATCTGGCCATAAACCACTGGAAAATTAAACTGGGTTCTTTTTCCACAGACCAAAGCCACATGTATGGATGACTGATGACTATGATAGGGAGTGAGTCAGGTTTTCCTCTGGTTTGAGGACTTGTTGAACTCATGATAAGTGCTGAGCCAGAGCCAGGGAAGAGGAGAAAGTGAAGCCTTCAGCAAAGGTGGCTTTTTTCCCTTGTGACCCCAGGGTGTTTGATTGCACCAGCTCTTACTGTCCTGGGGATGTTCTATGGAAGTGCCTCCATCGCCTGAAGGCTGCTCAGGGTAAACACAAAGCGAGGTTTTGGCTTTGCTGGTCCCCATCCTGCTGCTGTCCGTGGAGGAGGGCTTTTCTGGTGGTGAGTAGCCAATGAAAGGGCTGGCAAAGCAGCTTAGCAAAACCCTGTCCCAAAGACCAGCTTTCCCTGTCCATTCTTCTGTTGGTGCCTGCACCTCATAGGGTGTAGCTCCACTAAAAAGATGGGTGAAAGATGGGATCCCATTTGCAAAGGGGGTGCTAGATATGGGCAAACATCTCAGGTAATGTTGTCCTCGGCTTCCCCACCAAAATTGGTAGTGTTTCAAGATAAATGGTGACAGCAATGTGTTAGGAAAGGCATTAAAAACTCTTCTGTGCAGTTGGTATAGCTGGAGCAGTGATATAGTGGGACTGGAAGTAAAATGGATATAGCTCTGGGTAGAATGGAGATCTATTTTCTTGTTTGCTTCTGTGTCATTTGAGAAATAGCTGTTTAGCGACGTGCCTGGCTCAGATGTCTTCTCCTGCATGAGCTCTAAATTGATCAGGTTTGCAGTATGGGTTCGATTACATGAATTATCACACCCATGAAAACAAGAAAGTAGGGAAAGAAAAAGTGGTTACTGTGACCTGGATGAAATAATCTATCTTCAACCTTTTCTTCAGCCCTGTGGTCTGAGGATTTCTTACAGATGATGATGGATTTTTTAATGCTCTGCATTTTTAAGATGTGTTATTTCTGATGGAGGTGCATTGAGGCTAAAATGAGCAATTTTCCCCTCTTACTTACTACCCTGTGTGCTGTGACATGTGCTTAAAACTGGATTAATAAACTCAGTTTATACAGGGTGAATATAATCAGGACACTGTGACCAACAGCTCAGTGCCTCTATCTCCAAACCAAGCACATAATCCATCTCCTCAACCACACGTGTTGTTATTTGATCTTGAATTCACATTATCATTCCAAGTTTCTGACATCATGCTCATTTTTACAGCTGAAATGATAGGTATGAAGTGATGGCACATTGAGGGACACTCAGGCACGGTCTGTTGGGTGAGCTTGTCAGCCTCAACAAGTTTCTTAACCTTTCCCTTTTGCTATTAGATGTACAAGGAAAATGCATCTCACACATCTTGCAAAGCTCTCAGGTTCCGGATGCAAAGTGCTATGAAAGCACTAAGTATCATTTGTTCTTTGTTGTAAGAAACAGCATAAAAGGAAGCTGATTTATGAATGAGAACCCTCTAAAACCTCAAATACCTGATATAAAAGCAAAGCGGATGATGGGGATTCAACTAAGTCAATTCTGTATCAAGTAAGTCAATGCTGTATTCTGTATTAATGGCTTTTTTTTGCTGGTCTTGCTCCAAGTGTGAAGATAACTCTTGATGGCTATTTAAGACATCTGCAATACATTATCCTGCAGTATGAAACAGGCTGCAAAGCTCAGACCCCACTAATGACAACTCTGGTTCTTTCCTACCTTAATGTGTCATGCCTTCTGCTCATCTTTTCTTTACAAAGAGAGAGATGTTCTCTAAAGTCCCTGTGTGATCTAAAGCTGAGCAGAGTGCTTTGGAAACAGGGGGAAATTGCGCTTTGCAGGGTTTTAAAATGTTAAGCCTAAAAGGTAATACCAGTGAGGTTTAGATGGGTTGCGATGGTACCATTACTGGCAAATTATTCTTTCCTCACTTCACACTTGCCCATCTATACCATCTCCCATGGTGAAGCCAGATCTTACCTGCCCATTCATTAGGCCTTCAAGTCAGTATAAGAAATAGTTGTCTGTTGTGTGTCATTGCACAGAAATACCAGTGCAAAGGCAGGTTCACATCCCCATCACATGAGCTGAGCATCCAGCACTGTCCATCCTGCCACACACTTCACCTGCAGCCTCTCCAATAAGTGCTCCTGAGGGAAATGATGAGTGAAAAAAGAGGTACCTCATTAAACAGTAACAACTTCTTTTATTGATGTTTTCTGATGGTAATTGACGTTTGAGTTCAGCTCATTTAGCTTTTAATCAGAACATAATTTACTGCAAAGGAAGGAAGTGTATTGATTCCTGCCTCCTGGTGGGAGCATTAGTTATTTACCTTGAGCACTGAAGAGTGTGTAGTGGGGACCTCTCCTGCAACAGGGCTGGAAGGGAGAACCAGGGGACTTGGGCACTTGGATGGGTATTTTAATACCTATTTCCAACCTAACTCACAGTATGTGAATACTAAGCAAGCAAATGGTCTGCTGGCAAGATGAATTTGCAGAAATGAATGGTTTCATAAGGAGAGTTTGAGGGTTTTAATAAGCAGGGGTTTCCACTCTATGGATTGATGGCTGAGTAATTGCCCAGCCACAGATTACGGCCACATCTGACTTGGTTCAGGCAGAAAAGTCCCACTCTTCATTTGTCAGGATGGGTTAAACAGGGTCTAATAGATACCATGATCCAGTCTCAGCTGCTCTCTGCAAGCAACTGGTACACCCATTTTTCAGCCCTGATCACTGATTGATAGATGGCAGGGACTGTGATTTCTGCCCAAAGTCCAGCAAGGAATTATCTCACAGTTTGAGGTATTTGGGGACTTTGGGAAGAGCTTTATCCCACCCTTTCCACCTTCAAAGAGTTTTACAATCACTACATAATTTACTAATCCTCCTGATTTCTCTGTCACTTTCCCTTTTCTCCTTCCCGTCCATTTTTCCAGCAAACCCCCAGTACAGTTCTTGCTCTGTTTGTAGCTTCACATCTGCTTGAAGCTCCTGATGCAGTGACCCCTCTCCCTCAAGCCTCACTTCATCCCGGAGCTGTTGCTGGGGAGCTTGGCTGGAGCACAGCCACCCCTATGAGCTGCTGCTTCCTTTCTGTGACCTTATCTTTCTTTTTCTTTAGGATAAAGAAAATTCCCAGTTCTCCTGGTGCCTACAAGGGCCCCGCAGTGCTTAACGAGCTGAAGGCAGTGTTGCTCTGGGGGTTATGCCCTTGTCTTGGGATTCACATTTCTGTGCCCGCCTGCAGCAGGGAGCAACAGGGAGTGGTGGCTGGGGGTCACTGCCGCCCCTTCCCAGGCTCTTGTGCATGTCATGAGACTCCCATGGGCTGAGAGCCCCCATGGAATGACATAAATATTTGCAGTGGTATCCCAGGGACACTCCTGGTCTCCTCCAACAGCAAGAACGGGCCGGACTGGGGTTTGCTTCCCGTGGGATCTGGTGCAGTGCAGCTGAGACAGGCTCCATAGGGCTGGGAAAATCTCTACGTGATGTCCTACATTTGGGACATAAATAATCAAATCTGCTTCTGGTTTAACCCTGGGGGGGAGAAGGGTACAAAGAACAGCGAGTGGTTCCTGCATTTAGCAGCAAAGGCAGGTGCTGGGCTCCGACCTGTGGTTTCAAATGGGATGCCCCCTGGGAAATGCTGGTTCCTGCAGAGAGTGGCTGAGGCAGGTTCTGAACGAAAAGCCACATTTGCTCCAGGCAGGATGGTGGAAGGTATCACAGACACCACATAAAGCTCTGTGCACCCATCACTTTCCATCATGCACCTGCAGCATGCATGTCCATCCTGTGTGCATCACCCCGAGCAGGGGCTGAGAGCCTGAGGCACGCGGGTAAGTACAGACATCAGGTCTGTAGGTGAGGGATGATGCTGACTGCTCTTGGACCATGGCAGTGAGTGATGGAAAGTGGCTGAACCTCTCTGGGGAGGAGCTGCCCAGAGGTTCTGCATCCCAAGACTCTAAAATCAATCCTCCCTGTCCGTGTGTGTAGGAGGAAGGCAAGTGCCATCATCCACTGAATACATTGACTTCAGCAGATGTTAGAGCTTGTCACCTCCAACCTCTCTTCCCATTTGCAGTTCAGTCAGTGCAGCACTTTGGGTGTTTTCCTGTCTCTGCTGTTCCACAGCAGCTATAATGATTAACCATTTCCAGGGTAATGAATGGCTCTTCTGGAGCTGCTTGCTTCGCTTTGTGATAACTCCCTGCGTCTATCAGAAGGACACAGATGCATTTGTCATTAAAAGGATGGTCCAGTGACCCTTCAAAAAATGAACAGTGGCATCTAAATAGCCTTACCCTTAGTGTCTTTGTTTACAGCACTGAGTGGGTCCAATGTATTTGGCTGAGGATCTTGCTGTGTATGTCAGGAGCACGCGTTGATGCTCAAAAGCCTCCTCCGAAGTCACACTTTTACTGTGCACATCTCAGCTGAGGCTGCAATCAGTGGTATTAGGCATCACAGCGTGGGGTGATGCAGCTAATGGGTGCAAAGCAGCATGCAGGTTCCCTATGATGTTTTGACTGCTGCTCATTTTGTGCTTTGGTGCTCTGGGTACCCTCCAATAGCCCTCACAAAAGATTTTTCTATTCTTTCTTTGCAATTTCCCTTTATCTTACACGTTCCCCTCAAGGCCATCTATCACCTCGCATTTTATTGCCACCTTTAATTGCTTCTCTGAAGTCCAAGTGTAATATTACTGCAGGATCCTTTTGAATAACTTCCTGAGTGGCTGCGATCCCATTCATCTCGTGCTTCTGGCTCTCTTGATAAGCCCTATTGTACATTGCTTTTCATTTCGGTGTGTCAACACTGAATCTAATGCATCGCACTTTGGCCTCTCGTCAAAGCGGATGCTGAGCGTGGCTTATAGCGGGGTTGAGCTGCAGAATTGGTTTCCATTTGTTTTCTTTGTTTCTACAAATTTCCTTTCTCAGTGTTCTGCTCCTGCTGCAGCTTCACCAGCTCCTCATTTGGGCTAGTTCAAGGCAGGGTTTCATTGCTGGGGTCCTTGGTTGTCTGTGATCGCTGGAGGTGAGCACTCAGTACTGTGTTGGGGTGCGCAATGTAGATGTCCTCAGCCATGGGTTTCCCAGGTTTGGCTTTGTGTTGTCCAGGGCTGGTTTGGTCTGGCTGGTTTTATTAAGAGTTGAACAGGAGCAAACCCTTTACTGAGAGCAAAAGAATTAACCTTACTGGTGCTCAGTCCACTGCTCGTTCACCTTAGGGAGGTCAGCATCGACTCCCATCTCTGCAACCAGCATGTGATGGCTAGATGTGGCAGTGTTGTGCCTTTGTGGTTTAGGCCATGTTGGGAAGAGGGTTTGTACCATTGATAGATCGGCCTGGAAGAAGAAGATGTGGGGGGGTTTGAGCCATGAAGTTAATGCATGTGCCATGCTCAGGGGTTGAGTATTGTGTTAATTTGATAAAAACCAGTTGCTCCTTTTGGACCAAGGAGTTAATGGGACCTTCTGGAGACTGGCTGCAGTCAGCATGGTGAGGAGCAATGGGTCAGGCAGTTACCCTGAGCTGGAGATCCTGGTTATTATCCCTGTGGATACCTCCTGCCCAGACATCCCCAGGTTGAGGCCAACTTACACTTTGCACAAGTTGCAGGCTTTCTCCCTCATTGAGTTTTATGCTGCTGTCAACCAGGACTCCACAAAATGTTAATTATACCATGCTTGGTGCCAGAGCTGATGCTGTGAGCCCTGGCACCGAATACCTGCCATCTGCTGAGGGACACCTTCAGCCACTGCTCCTGCTAGTGTGTCAGGCTTCTCCAATAAGGTGGTGAAGACCAGAAGTGCTGGTGAAGTTACATGCTCTCAGCCTGGGGCTTGCAGCTAATCGTGGTCACAACCTACAATTAGCCTTATGTAAAAGCGCTTTCAGTTTGGGGGCATGTTGGGCTGTAGCTGGGGCTGTCATTCCTGTCTCTGCATACCTGGCCTGATCACTGCAGGCTTGGGTGCGGGGTTTGGAATTGCACTGGGTGGTTTGGTTGGTGGGTTTGGGGTTTGCCAGGTAATGGGATGAGTTTTCCTCTTCTCGGTTCTTGCAAGGTCTCCAAAATGCTCCTTTCTGTACAAAAGGGTTGTTGCTGGGTGGGAAGTTTTGCTTTCTGGTAGGCTTTTATCAAAGTATGATTTATTGCTTGATAGAAGACTGGTCTTTCTCCTCCTCTCTTTGTGTTTTATTTATGCTACTTTAGACAGTTGCTTTTACCTCTACCTTTCTTTAAGAGAGAATTGTTAATGGTAAAGCCTATATCCTGGCAAACTATAGGGAATGGAGTAGGATTTCCATACGAACATCCCTTATCCAAACAGCATCTGGAGCTGTTTGGTTGGTTTGCATTGTTCCTGTGCAATTTCTATGTACATTTCTATTTCTGTGTGTCTTTTACCATACTCTGAGTAGAATTTCCCATAAACCACTTCCTAATATTTGAGATAGTTTTATATGAAAACATCCCTCCAATAGGTGATTTGAAATAAGATATAGACCCTTATTTGATGCTGGTCTTTGTCTGTCTGTTGAGTTCCTGTGAACCCACAGCGCTCACTGTAAAATACAACCCTGCAGAATGAGAAGCTTTATCCAAGGTGGAGACACTATTCTGGCAAAGACCCTCCAAGAAAGGGAGGCAGCTCTACATGGTAATTTGACAGCTCTGCAAGGGTCTTACTGGCTGTTCCCAAGTCCATGACCTGAGTCCCGCACTCCATAGACTCACCTCCACCACCAAGTGCCCTTGCGCAGTGGGAAATCAGGAGCTGGTTTGGTTTTGTTGCCTTTTCAAGCCTCCTGCTGCTACATGGATGGCTGGAGAGGGGACGTAAGCAGAGCTTGGGAAGGACATTGCGGGGAGCTCACTCCTGGAGCTGTGCTGAGAGAGGCGTCACCAAGCCCAACTCTGCATTTCCCATGCCAAAGAAATGCATTTTTCCTGTAAGAAGCCAAATGCTGCTTCTCATATGAGAGACCTTCATCCTCTTCCAGGACCAGCTGGTCTTTTCTTGGCCATTTCATAATGTGAGTTAATTCTGGGGCACATCCTCCCATTACAGAAGCCACTGCAGAGTCTCTGCTGCCAGCGAGTGCTCGGCCCTAACCTTGAGCAGGATGAGGCACGGGTGGTGTTTGGCCACGTGGCTGCGTACCTGGGGAAAGTCAGGAAAGATCAAGTGGATGAGCTCAGTTATAGTGGACCCTGCTGGGAATGACCTCATCCTTATTAAAATGGCCCTTATTAAATTTGTTCCATTTCTCCTCGAATTTGAATTAAAATGGCCTTGATTTACTTTCAGAGGAATTTCTGCATGAGGGTTTTGAGTGATCGAACAGACCCATTTAAAGCCATATTGTCACATTGTTTGGATTTTGTTTTCCTCTGTGTAGACAAGATACATCGCTTACATCTGCCATGCCCATATCTGCTTGCCTTTGGGCATCATCCACCTCATGACTCATTCCCCACACGCTGGGGTCTGAAGTGAGGGAGAGGGAATTGCTATATCCTTATGATGGTACTTTAAGCTCTCCCTGGAGAGCTCTTCCCTATAGCACAACAGGGATTTTTCCATGTGTATTTTCATGCCTTGCCCAAGGAACTCAATGATGAACCAGCAAAAGGGGTTTGTTGCTGGTGTGTACCTGTGTACCTGGATGGGGTTGTAGATAGGAGCAACCACTGAACCTCCTGCAGTGGGACCATCTCACACCAACCTTAGCACTCACTGCTGGCTGCGTGTTGCTGTTATTTTGGCCTTCAGTGAGAGGAGAACAGTGGATTTAAAGCCTTTCGTACCTCCTCAACTCCTCATCTCACAGGAGGAGGACCGTTTGCTGCAGAAAACTCCATTAGTGGAGAGAACTCCATTAGGGCTTCAAAAGGAAAGTCTGGCAGCGACTTGCTGGGGCTGGCTGCAGCACAGATGTCTGCATGCAACAATAGGCTGCAGTTTAGCCCCGTGCTTTGAAAGCAAGGGGGAGGGAGGGGAGAAAGAAAGAAGAAAGGAAAGTAAAAAGGAAAACCAGAAAGCCATTAGATGACTTCAGCTCCGCGTGACTGCATCAAAGGGAAGGCGTCCTAAGTTCGGTTCCTATTAAACGCCGGGGAGCAGGATGATGTTCTGGTGCCAGCGGGTGGGGAAAGGCATTTTGGGGCTGTAGGAGCTGCTGCAGGTTTGGGGGGGACAGAGCTTTATCCCAGCTGCAGTGTTGACCTGGGTTGTGGAGGGAGTTGGCTGCTCTGTGCTGGTGGATGATGGATGTGGCTTTCACTGAGTGATTGCCTGAGATGTGTCCCTGTGCCTTCTCCTGCCACCTTCCTAGGAGGTATCTGGAATTCCCTGTGGCCCATTAGCTTTGGCATGTGTTAGAGATCTCCTGATGCAGGAAACCTTTGTGCATGGGGGCATTTCACAGTGCTGAGATAACATTTCCTCTTCCTTTTGTTGTCTAAGTCTGTCCCTCCATCAGCATGGGTTACTGGGGGTTTGCTCAGGAGGTTTGGAACTAGATGATCTTAAGGTGCTTTCCAACCCTAACTATTCTATGGTCTGCCCTAGGACTTCCTAGAGCACCTCTCACTATTTTATGTCTTTAACTGTGTAATAACTCTGTTTACCATTGTGAACATAGACTTTTTTTCCTCTCAATTGTTGTTTTTTGCTCAATAGTCCAAACTATCATCCTATTGTCTTAGTTCATCACCCAAACTAAACAAGGAGAGGGATTTGGAAAGAAATCTATGATTCTCAGTGTTTTCCGGGTATGAAATTGGATGTTTTAAGCATCATCATCCATTGAACTGTATGGAAAGCAAACATCTCAGCTGAGGGGTCTCCACACCAAGTGGGGAATGGTACTTCCAGGATAAGTGCAGTGGCCTGCGGCTGCAATGGTTTGTGCATGGACAGAGCTTATTGTGCATCAGAGCAGTGACCACAAATCCTGCAGCATCCGGAAAGAGATGCTGCAAGTTTGAGAAGTTATTAAAAGAAACAGAAAAGGAGGGGGTTGTAAATAGATTTTTAAGTCAAAATCATGATTTCAGAGGGCAAATATGGGACTTCCTGCAGAGATTGATTCTGAGTGACAGAAATGTGGGGCTGTGTAATAACACAAGATAAAACCTGTCGCTTCATCCCACCCCAGACAATGGCTAATTGTTCTCATTTGGGTCAATCCCCTGCTGTGCTGCAGCAGGAATTCTCCATCAGGGCTCTCCAATCATTAACGTTGGCCTATTTTACAGGATGCTTGGCCACTGTGCAACACCCCAGGGCTCTGCACAGCACCAGGGATCCTGCTGCTGGAGAAGGAGCAAGTGATTAATTTCTTAATGAAAACAAATTAATTTGCAATAACATCTTTATCACAAGACTTTCATATGGGTTGTGTCCTCCCCGAGCTCTCTGGCTGCTTCTTTTGGTTTGTGAATGCAAGTCTTAACCTCCTTGCATCACCATGTGGGGATGGCAGGAGGGCAGGCGGTGATGGTTATTTATCCCCATCAAAAACATGGTTCTGTTCATCCCATGTTTGCTTTCCCATGGTGTCATCCCTCTGCTTCTAATTACCTCCCCCCCTCCACCACAGAGCAGTGAGGAACGCATCCAAGGATCATTCATTTGTGGTTAAAGGTGGTGTGCAGATGCTGGGTGATGCTTCACCAACAGGGTCTATCATGGGGTGCTGATAGATGCTGAAGAGTTTCTCTCCTACACTGCAGGGGAGACCATCACAGAGGATAAAACAGGTCCCCCTGCAGAAACCAGGGGGTGAACTTGGCTCCTTGCCTTTACTTGCTCTTGTTTATCCCTGGGGTTTAACTGATTCCCATTTCAAGCGCTGTTGCTCCATCCCTTCATCCAGAGCTCTCCCTTTGGGGCTGGAGCCAGGATCAGCAGCCTGGTGGTCCCCAGCATGTGCCTGGGGACAGACAGGGCTCAGCTTATGCTGCTCTTTGTTTTCCAGTTGAACAAGGTCCCGTTGGGTTGTGGATCACAGATGGGGCATATGCCATGAATCCCTCTCCCAGCTGGAATCTGTTAAGGGATTAAAATCTCATGAATCCTCCTGGCAGTGAGCAGCCCTCTCCTTCTCCAAAGGGCTGGCAGCAGGCAAAGACGGAGGAGGAACAACAGGGAAAGGGGCCCTTTGCAGGGCAGAGCCTCTGCTCTCAGCTTTCCCTTCATCCCTCCTCCATCCCACACTCAGCATCATGTCTGGTGGCTGGGAATTGCACTGGGTCTCTGCCAACTTGGAGGAGAAGTAGATTTGGTTGAGTAGAAGCCAAGATATTGCCCCAAAACTGCTTCTCTGAGCTGGTGTTTGTACCACTTGGACTTACTCTGTCTTGCTGCAATCCAGGGTGCTGCATAAATGTGCTTTGCACGTCTCTTCTTCTCCTCAAAGCTTGGCAGCTAAACAGCTAAGATGAATGGAAAGAGGGTGCCCTATAGCTGTCTTGCTCCTTGTAAAGAGGCTTTGCCCCCCATTTGAGTGATGCTCAAAGCAGTTTTGCTGCATATATGACACAGGTTTCTCTCCCCCTTGATGTAGGAGCTATCCCATGTACAGGATCATGGCACCAAGAGCTTTTGCTTTTTCTTTCACAGATGTTTCCAGATGTGCAGCTAATGGATCTGTAGGGAGCTCAGCTGAGGGCTCATCACCAGCTTCTTACCAGCATGTATCAGCTAGCCTGTGAGTGTAGTGCTAAGAGAAAGGGCATATCCAGCTCTGTGAAACAGGGCTGTTCCTGGCAGCTGGGAAAGCTGAGCTCTCTGTGTGGTCCCTCCCATCTCCCCAACCCTGGGATGCTCTGGAGGTTTCCTCCCAGAGCTTGGAAACTGGAGTAACAAATGCACATTCCCATGCTTGTGCATTATGATGCTAGGAGGGACCAGGCCTTCCTTGGCATCACTGGTGATGCCTTTGCTAGAGATTCATACCTGTGTGTTATTTCAGGAACGATTGCTGCTGCCATTTGATTCTGGTATAAGACAATATGCTGTGTCAGGGCAGCGAGGTTAAACCTCTGTCACCACAAGTGAGTTGGGCTGACTTTTAAGCTGACTCAGTTTTCAAACAAGCTCTTGGGCTCCATCCCACCAGGTTTGCATCAGCTTCAATCGTTTCCTGACAGACTTGGATCATAAACAGCGAAAAAGCCTTTGTTTAGACCATAAGATGAGGCTTTGGCACCCTATCAGCTACATCCCTACTTCTGAGCATGTGTTTGGGCAACCCAGGGCAGCTTCCCTACACGTGGGGTCAGGCCTGGGGCTGCTCTGGAATTGCAGGAAGATACCTAAGAATTGGGTTCTTGGAAGCAAAGAGGTTTGTGTCTCACCCATGGACAGGTGAGGTGCGGTGATGGGAATGAGATGTGCAGGAGCAAGAAGTTGGACACCAAAATAGCATCTTGTGAAGCCTCTGAAATGGGCTCTTAATTTATCCCAGTGCTAAACTGGGGCATTTATCTACAGATCAGTGTGGAAAAGACCATTCTTTTGTGGCTGGCGTATATCCTTGCATGGTACCGAGACCAGGAGGAGTCATGTTCTCTAAGTCATGTTTCAAAACCCCGAAATAGAAGTAGCCCAGTATTTGCAGTGCTTGTGAGTTGAGCTTGCTTGTGAAGTAAAAGAGAATGAAAGAGTGGTCTGATAGGGATGACCGTGTGAAGGATGAGCTGGTTGTGAGATAAGGGTTAAAATATGCTTTGCCCTGTTCTACCATCTTTCCTTGGAGCTCTCAGTGTGCATCAGTGATGGGTGATTTGCTGGGTTCTGTTAAGGGGATTTCTTTGGGTTGAATTTCCCAGAAATTGGCTCGACGTGAAGTTCAGGTCTGAGCTTCCACCAACCATCTGGACACACTGGTCCAGCAGCTGCATACCAAGGGCTAGCTTGAGCATGCTGCTGGGGGAGAAAATCTCTTATTGGATAGAGAAGAAGGTCCTGCCACATTTATACCAGCAAAATGCTTGTTTCTTTTACTTCCTCAGCTTTTTTACTATATTTTGCTTGTGAATTGTTTCCCTTCTCTGACATTCCAGATGTTCTGATAATACTGGAGGCAATTTTGTCTCTTTCAGGATGATTTTGGAGGCAATTTGCAGCACTGAATTGCAACACAGTGGCTACTGACTCAGCATTATAGCACAAGAGTTTTCCATGTGGTGCAGTGAGGGCTCAGGGGTGGAATCCCCAGCTCAGTGTTGAGAGCAGACACTGTTATTTCAGGGGCTGTTGCAATGCTTTGCTGGAATAAAATGAGATGAAATGAAAGCTGATGGCACCAGGCAGCTTGCTGTGGATATGATGGTTAGAAAAAGGGTAGGTGTCAAAACTCATGGTGTTTTCTTCTCGCATTAGGGATGCTGGTTACACAGCGAGGAAGGTGTTGCTGGCAGAGAGCAAATGGAGACAGTAGTTAGAGGGAGCAGCGTATGCTGGTGCCTTCCCAAAATGGTTTAACTAAAGCATGGCTGCAGTGTGTTTCCAGGCCTTCCAGTGGACAACATGAAATAAACCCTCCTCTTTCATTATGTTTTCTGTGTTAATTTGACAGGCTGAGCCTCCCAGGGTTCCCCCATCCTCAAGCCTGGAGCACTAGATATTCCTTGCCGCAAGGTCGCCAGTGGGAGGGGGGATTTCAGCGTGCCTGAGGTTTAGCGTAGGCTGACATCCCATTGAAATCTATGGAACTAAAATCCTTGTTTCAAGTTAAGTGTGGTGATAAATGAGGTGTTGAAAGGTATGGGTTTAAATATGCTCTTAAACCCGTATTTCCTGGGAATCAGGAGGTACGGCTGTTAAATGCTTGCAGAGCTCTGATGTGAAATGACTCCTGATTCACGCTGTTTCCAGCTCATGCCGACACGGTGTTTTCCATACACCGTGTCCTGCTGGTGTCCATGGGTCTGGAGTTTCTACCTGAGCTGCCGAAATCATCTGTCGCTGTGTGCCTGATGGAGGGGGTGAGCATTGATGCTGTCACTTCACTGCCAGTTAGTGCGGATGAGCTGGGCAAGCATCACCCCTGCATTAAATCAGCTTTTAATTTATGATAATCTCTGTGGAGGCACCTGGATATGTCTGGGAATAAACTACCCTGATTTCTGTCAAGGCTTTGTATCTTACAGAGTAGACCGAACAGGAGAGAGATAAAGACCACGAGTCCTACACTGAGATTTCTGCTCCAGCCATCTGCAGATGCGCCCTTTCTGTCCTGGTTTTGTGGTGTTTGGTTCCTTTCACCCAGTGAAAACCTGATATAATTGTTTCCCTGCACACCCAGAGGTGATTTGTCAAAATCCCCACTGCTCCTCACTTAATTCAATATTTATGATGTCTTTATAAGGCTGGTCCCGCTCTGCTGACTTGGAGGTGAGGTAGGAGAAGGTGCTGCATAAATCAGGCTGCACGAAGCCTGCAGCTCGAGGGGAGGATGTGAAAGCAGCAGCAATTGCGTGTCCAGGCAGAGAAGATGCTGCATCCCTGCCCAGCAAAACCCTGACCAATCAGGATATGTGAAAAGCAGCAGCGAGGCTTATTTTAGGGCTTCCTATTTAGTTTCTGTGTCTTCTCTAAGGTGTTTCACGACACAGCAAAATACATAAAGCCAGGTAGACACCACAAATTGTCACATCTTGATTTCTGTTATCATTATTGTTCTTCAAGTCAGGTTAATCTCTGCTTGTGACCTTTCAGAGATCCAGCCAGGCAGAGAAAGATGGGTGGTTTCCATTATTGGATGTCGTATCAGGCATTTAGTACATTAAAGATCTTGAAATGAAACATGATTGAACAGTCCAGGTACTGGTATTTGTATTTTGGTTTGGTTTTAGGAGCCAAAATCTCTAGAACCAAATTCTTAGATACTTTCAGAGTTGAAGTTTTCCAAGTCACTATCCCTTGGGGTGATTTGGTAAATTGTAATCAGAAGCGAGAAGACTGCACCAAAATACCTGTTCTCCTTGAAGCTTTTTGTTTTTACCCCTTAACAAATATATGTTTTGAGAGTTTCTGTTCCCAAGATCTCCATCAGGTCCCAAAGCCTCTTAATGTTTGCTCCTCTGTAAAGCAGTTTTGAGGGTTATGGATGGGTAGTTTGATTTATTTAATCAATCTCTGTACAACTTGAGTGCAGAAAGCTAATAGGTAGTGCCAAATGATAACAGTGCTGCTCTGCATGAATTGCAGAGACAACCCTGCCTTGTGGATCCCCTGAACAGGAGACAGCAGCCAAGAGGGGACCTCTCATCATCCTTAACCAGGCAGGACTCGTGCACCCCTGTGTGTGTTCTCTAGCAGCAATGTCCAGAGGGTGCAGGATGGTGTGGCCCTTGGCGAAACACCCCATCCTTGCAGCATCTTAGCAATCAGTGGCGTTTCTTTTCCCCTCTTCCTATTTTAGTGTGGTCCCTTATAGCTTCCAAGCTCCTAGCTGGGAGTGCTCTGGGGTCAAAGCATCCTGTGGGTGTGATGATAACTCTTCAGGCACCTTACCTGGTGTCCTCCCTTGTCTTTGCAGGAAGGGGACTCCCTCGGGGCCATGGAGAAGCTCTGCCGGCAGCTCACCTACCACCTCAGCCCCCACTCGCAGTGGAGACGCCAAGGCATCATGAAGAGGAAGCCTCAGTCCTGGTGAGTTTCCCTCATGCATGGTGTGTTAACAGGATGCTTCATGCTCAACCAAAGGTGTTTTCCTCCTTTTCCATTTCCCTTTCCCTGTTGCATCCCTGTTGCAGAGGAGAGCAGCATCCATCCTCCAAACATCCCCATGGTGGGCATTGGAGAGCAGGAGAGAAACTGCTCCAAGACATCCTAAGTAGCTTGTAATTAATGTGCAGACACGTGTTACTGTGCACACTGTGGCTTGCAATGTGTTTGCATGAAGGGAACTGTTTGGGTAAAAATAGGGGGTAAATGATCTTGGTCTTCTCCTTGCCCACATCCTCAGCAAAGTCTCAGCTCTGACATCCTGGATCCACAGAGCTGAAAAACGTGTGGATGAGGCTGATGGTAACAGAAAGAGCTCCTTGTTTTCTGTGATGTTATGCATTATGTATTTGTTATTTTTGTGTAAGGAAGTGAGAAATCCAAAAGAAGCCGCAATCTGGTAGAGTCAGGATTTGTATCCAGGTGCTGGCTCATGGACCCAAGAGAGTTTTGGTTCCTGTTGTAGTAGATGCTATTTGTAGCCCTAGTGGAAAGTAATCAAGTGAAAAAACAGTCTGAAAAGAGAAGAACAGGGAAGGAAAATGGGCACAGAAGGAAAACAGACTTGAGGGAATAAAGGATTATATGGCCAAACAGGATTAGGACCATATCGCCTGGAGATCTGGCTCAGCATACTTGCACCCTGTTGTTCTTAGAGATCCGAATGTGGAGAAATGTCTCCTTTTCATTAGCAGTGGTAAAGGTACTTCTGTGTGTTGAGTGGTTTTAAGGTGTATTAGTGACTAAAACTTGCTCTGGTGGCAGAGGGTTGGAACTGGATGAGCTTTAAGGTCCCTTCCAACCCAAACCATTCCAGGATTCTGTGATCTATGCAGGGGCTGTGAGGCTGTACAGTCTAAAAGACAAGCAGTGATTTGTGCCACTCTGTCTTTAATTACCAATTCCTGTCCTTAATTATCAGCTTGGAGCTTTAATGCGAGCACATCCGCGTGCCAGAGATTTGCGAGGCTTTATCTTACAAGCCTGCTGTATAACACTTGCCTTCCCTTGGAAAAGCTGGGAAATAGCTGAGGTTTTCCATGGTTTTAATAGCAGGGGTGAGGTTTCAGCCCTAAATGAGCCCTGACCACACAGCAACGACCTTGGGGCTGTCAACACGTGGCGCTGGCTCTGCCCCAGCAAGGGTTTGTAGGATGGGATTTGCCTGGGTTTCTGGTTTAGATGCTTGTTTAGGAGAAACAAATCCACCACGATGAAGGAAAGTGCTTACAGCTATGAGCCAGGGCAGGAGATCAAAACCTCCTGGATCCCCAATTGTCTCCAGTCCCACCAGTGTTTCCGCCATGCATGGTGTGTTACCAAGTTGCTTCATGCTCACCCAGAGGTGTTTTCCTCCTTTTCCATTTCCCTTTCCTGCTGCATCCGAGACGCAGAGGAGAGCAGCATAATCATGCCTGGGGAGAGGGAATGAGCTGGAAAACCTGAAGCATCCATCCTCCAAAGATCCCTGTGGTGGGCATTGGAGAGCAGGAGAGTTGAAGCCAACCCTTTGCTAGAAGTCAACCTTGGTTTTGGGGGGAAACTGGCTTAAATTCACAACTGTGACAACAAGCCTTTGGCTGTAGTACAAACAGACCTCAGGGGTGCTCTGGTGATATTTTAAGTCATGGATTATTATGGGAAAAGCATGGGAAAATGGACTGTGATGTGCATGCTGTTGTGTTGCAGTAGTGATTTAATAGTGATTTATTTACCCAAAGCACATCAATCAGCCCACAAGCTGCCTGTACTGGTGCTGGGATGGACATTGGGGCTGTCCCTGCAGCTGGGTTAGATGTGTTGGAAGGGTCTGGGAAGGAATTGGAGTTTAATTATCCCTATGATCAGGAGCTGATGGGGAGTGCATTTGTAGGAATGGATGTGCTAGTGCAGTGCTGATCCCTCTCTTTGATTAAAAGGTTTTCCTGGTTGTGGGATCAAAAGGGTCTTAGACTTTAGTGGGATGTTTCTCTTCTTGCTCACAGCTCGTGAAGGGATGGTAGCCTCTGGGTGTCTTGTATTGCCACCTGCTTGGATGCCCACAGTTAGTGGGTTAGCATCCTTTCTTCACTAAATGCCTGGTCTGGTGGCCTTTCCCTTGGGCAGCGTGGGAGGTAGCCACCACCAGTGGGATGGAACAATCCCTCCTGCACCAGCCCATCTTGGAATGCCAGGTACCCAGCACTGGGAGCATGAGTCCAGCACATGGGCACAGCTCAGCACTGAGCAAAGCTACGGAGCTGTAATGAGTCTCACCAGAAAGGTGGACAAATAATTACAAGGGAAAATGGCTTTTCTTTATTCCACTACTGCCGTATTCATTACAGGTGATAATGGGAAGCAGAGCAGCTGGAAAAGGAGAAGGATGGGGACAGATGACTGGGAGGGCTGGAGCTGGCTTTGCAGTTGGTAGTGCTACATTCATGCTGCGTGTAGGCAGAGGGGGAGGCTGGTGCTTTCCCTTTCCATCTCACCCCAGGCATCTCGTTCAGCCTCTGTGTGTGCACACAAAGAGCTAAATGGAGGGAGAAAGCTCTCAGCATTGGCTGCCCCGCTCTGCTGTGCTGCCAGAGCACCCAAATCTGTGCCAAATAGCCTTATTTTTATATTTATATTCTAAAGCTGTCTGTCTCTCGCTTGCTGTCTCCCTCTCTGTGCCTCCCTCTGAATCACATCTATTTATATTAAGCATACATCGTTTTGCCTGGCCGGGTAGCCAATAGCAGGAGGATGAAACCAGCCTGCTAAAGTAATTTCTACGTCTCTGGCTTCGCCTAAGGACACGATTCCAGTCCAGAGTTTAACTAGCAAGTGTTGAATTAGATCCTGGAATCTCCCTCCTCCTCCTGCTGCCAAGTGCTTGCCTTCAGCATTGGAAAAGCAGAACTGGTAATCACAGCTCCATGTGTCTGTGATTGCTTTGGAGCACGGGCTCGCATGCTTTGTGGGGAGGGAGGAGGTGTTTCCCAGGGGAAACTGCTTCCATGGCTCTGCTGTGTCTTTCCCTGGATTGTACATTACCTTTGTTTGCTGTGGTGGTGCCACTGTGCATGGAGCAATAGTGATGAGCCAGGGAAGGGGATGGAGCGGTGGTGCCTGCCCCACCAGCCTGAGCAGTAGGCAGCACCTCATGGAACATTGATTATTCATATCATAACTCCAAATCTATCCCCATTTTACATCATAGAATCATCATGGAATGGTTTGGTAAAACCCTTTTTTGCACACAGTTCCTGTTGATGCCACTGGAGTGTGAAGCGTGGGGGAATTTAGGGTAAAGCAGCTCAGTTTGAGGACTGGAATTAAATGGGGTCAATCTGGACCTAAATCCATGGATTTTTTTAACTCTGCTGTGACTCTGCAGTAAGGGAGAAACCCCCCAAAAGAAGCCTGAGCCTGCCCTGACCCTAGTACAGAGCTTACTGGGGGGAATCCACACGAGGCTGAGCCAATGTGGCACTTTCTTCACTTTCTAAACCCATTTTATGTCTCAGAGCTCCTGGCACTCATTCATCCATATCCTCCCCCCGGTGCTGGGACATGTGAAGAGCAAGGATCTGATCTTCTTTCTCAATTCACACGGGTTTTTCTGGTGCCTTTACTTATCTTCACTCCACAAGCAGCGCTAGTCAGTGCTCAACCACATTCCTGCTTTGTTCTGCGTCAGTCTGACATGTCAGTCTGCAGAAAAATGACATTGCTCCTAAGGCACTCGAGGAGCATTCTTGTTTATGCTAATTTCTTGTGTTTTACCACAACAGCTATCGGGTTCTTGAGATAACTGTGGTAGGAAGGGACAAGGTCAGTGAAGGAGAAGTGTTTGAAGGTGGCATAAGCGCACTGGGAACCACTGAGGTCTTTGCATTTGGAAAAGTCAGGTCTCAGGAGCCTGAGTATGGATTTAGGACCCAAATATTAGGTACTTACTTTTCCTTCACTCTCTTAAAGTTTAAGCCTAACTTGGGATTTTGTAGTTTTCTTAACAAGCCTAAGGGACCCAACCAAGCACCTATAAGGATGCTCTGCTCATGCATAACCTCAATAAGTCATTGCCAATGGGAAGGATGAGCCCCAAATTACTTGGCCAAGTGGATTTGGCAGCCTCATGTGTTTTGGCTTGTGGCTCACCACTGATTTTTCTCCAGCTCAGACAGTTTTGTGGCTTGAAAGCCTCAGGACAGGTTAGGAAAGTTGTATTGAATGGGTTGTGTTGAATGAGTTGTAATTCTATGAGATGGAGGATATATTTAATCATAAAAGTGTCTGACAGTAGCTGTCCTTTTCTGTTGCTCTGTGGGTATGAATAGGGTGAATACAGCAAATGAGTATTTCTCCTCTGTTGCCATACATTTCTGCAGGAAAATTGTTGCCTGTGGCCCTGCCTCAGTGGGAACCACACTGAGGCTGTAAAAGTCCTTGCCTAATAGGTACTTCTCCATGTAATATGTGCAAATTATAGGGTTTTGCATGATAAGGACAGAATATTGTGTTTTTCTTTGGTTTTCCCAGCCTAAGCAGGGCTGAAAATGCAGCAACTCTTGGCTCTGGCTTTCTGCATCCCTCAGGCACCAGCAGGACCTGGGGAGGAACTGAGTGATGGATTAGCCCTGGGAGATGTTGTTTTGCAGCAGCTGCTGATGAAGCAACAAGCCAGGGAGGATATTTGGTAGCCTGAGGTGAGAAGTAAACCCTGCTGGAGCTGGTTTAAAGGGCTGATGCCTCCAGCCCCTGGTATCTGCAGAGTTTGTCCCATAGGCCACAGTGTACCACATCCATTATGTGTCAGCTCCATCAGCATGGAGTAAAATAGTCCTGCCAAAGGCAGAAATCCTGCTTGATTCATCATCCTGCAGCTCCTGACCTGTCCTCAGCGCTCAGGCCCATGGTGCATTTAGGACTGGGGACATTTGGGCTTTAAGCTTGGGTTTGCACATCCACAGGCTAGATCTGTTGGTTGGGACAATAGGTACTGCCAAAGCAGCCGTGCCAGAGACGATGGGACCATGTCTGCTGCTTTATAAAGGCAGGAATTGGATTCACAAGGGGAAATGCAGGTTTTGTCCCAATGTGTTTTCCCTACAGAAGGGACAAGGCCACCTTGTTCCCTGTCTGCACAGGAAGCTAAACCCCTTTCATTCGGAGTGGCCAGGTACTGCTAGTGTTAAAACAGAAGAGGAGGGTGTTTTGATTTAGGTTAACAGAGGTTAAGCAGCCTTATTTTGTTGGTGGGAATGATCTTTTAACATCCCACTCCTAATGTCATCAGGGGCACAGAACATTTCTGTCCTGGGGGAATGCTGGGTGGTTTTCATACTTGCTCGCAGTGCCTGCTTGTGTTTCTTTACAAAGCCCTTGTGAAGCCAAGAAAAAGAGGGAGTTTTTATGGGGGGGGGGGGGGGGGGAGCCTGGTGCATGAATAATGTGCCCTTCCTTCTGAGAACAGAAAGAGAATGTTTGTGGATGAAGGTCCTCTGCTGCTGCCTGCAGATTGTGGGCGAGCGATAGGAGAAGTTGTAGCTCCTGCAACAAACAGTCTCTTCAGAGCATCCAACACGAATGGGCTGTTGGTGGGAGGATGTGGAGCAAGAATTATGCAGTCTCTCCTCTTCATTCAAATCCCATCTATGTGTATGTGTGCGTGATATAGAAGAGCAGAGGATTTGTGAGCTTGGAGACCTTTGGGACCCATGAGTGGGTGATCTCCTCTGTCTGTCAGTGGGACTGTATTTTGCCCTACGTTACACGGTTGTCCCAGAGACCAAAAGGGGCAGAGAAGCAAAGTGTGGTCACTGAGTCTATGAATCCTTGTGCTGACATGAAGCTCAGGAGGTAAATATCTGCTGCAGTGGTGTGATGGTGATGGCTCAGAAAGATGCCTCATGCCCCGGGGTGGGACAGGCTGTGACCCTCTGCACTAGAGGCTGCTGGTGTTTGCCCTTGTCCTCACCATGCGTTGGCTGTGGCTGTAGCACAGAGCTCTATTTGTCTCCGGGATGAAGGCAGTCAGGATGCAGGCGGAAAGCAATTCATTTCCCAGGGTAGGCACTCAATACCAACTGCTGGCTGCCGGTGCGTGGCAATTGTTAATAAGAGCTCTACTGGGGTGGAGCGGAGCTTTTCCCTCTGTGTATCCTGCAGCATTACAAATACTGGGGTTATTTACCATGTTAGTTCCATTCATTGCCTTAAAAACACAAGAGAGACCGTCTCCAAGCTTATTGTACCCTACTTTTGTAATTGCCTGTATCAAGAGGGCTGGAAATTAGGATTTAATCTCTGCATATTGCTGTGGTTCAGCATTCAAATCCTCTGGAAATACTAAATGACCACCAAAAGCGTCCTGCAAGGTGCCTGATTGTCCTTTGTCACTGACTAATTGTTGGCCATGCAGGAGGGAGTCCCTGGGGTGCAGGTCCTGCAGAGCTGTTTGGTGCGAGGGGGTGTCCCACACTTAAAAGTGTGATCTTCAGAGGAAACCTGTGCTGAGACTGACCTCATGCAGGATCCAGCCTGGGAGAAAAAGGCATTTAGATGTCTTGCAGAATGGAGAAGCATTCCAATGCCGATCGAGCCTGGAGTGTCCCCTTGACAGGGTCCCTTGACATGTCAGTCTGCCCTAGCTGGCAGGGTGGCCTGTCCTTCCCGAGAGGCTTGAAAGGAAAGTGCTGGGATGTTTGTTGTTGAATGGAAAGAGTCAGAAACACTGGAATGACCTTTGGTATGATGAAAACAAGGCTGAACAGAGAGCGAATGGAATGCCTGTTGTGGGGGGAAAGGTGAAGCCCTGCAAATCCGGGGGAGAAGATGTTTATGAGGGCTGTGATTAAGAAATAACTCTGTAACATGCTGCTCAAGGCAGTTTAAGAAGCTGCCAACCTGTTTGCTTGGTGCTGATCTTGAGGGGGAATTTGATTTCTTCTGTGCCTATTGGAGCAAGAGCTGTTGGGTCTGCTCCTGCTGTTTGCTGGGTAGTGTGGGGATCTTGCACACCCCGAAAAGCACCAAATAGGCAGGATAAACAGGGGGTGAAATCACTTCCCCTGGGAGTTGTCTGGCCACCAAGTTTGGGATGGAAATGAATTGGTTTTGCTCAATGTTGCAGCAGCATTTGGAAGGTGGGATTGATGCTGGGCACTGCCCTTGGTCTTCCCAGCCAGGGATGCTCACCTAGGGCCCTGTCTGTGCAATGGAGATGAAGGTACCACTTACGCTTTCCAGATGCTCAGTGAGCTGAAATCATCTGGCGGAAATCAGATGATACCTCAAGCTGTTTGTTGCTGGCCTTGTTTTGGCTTTGTTTAACTCATGGCTGGCATGGCTCCAGAGAGCACAGTGCTGCTGTACCTGTGTGCATGAGCAAGGGATGCTGTGCCCCTTCGACACACACCAGTGCATTCAAACCCTGACACAGGCTTTGGGGAGAGGTGGTTGGTGCCCCAAGGCTGCCAGTGCTGAAGAGGCATTTGGACAGTGCTCTTAATAACAAGCTTTAGGTCAGCCCTAAACGGGTTCAGGCAGTTGGATTAGATGATCATTGTAGGTCCCTTCTAACTGAAATAGTCTAGTCCTATTCCTTTCCATTCTATGCCATTCTGTTCCATGCCATTCCGTTCCTTTCTATGCGATGATCTAGATGATCTTTAAGGTCCCTTCCAATCCAAACCATTCTGTGGCTGTTCAGCAGGTTCAAATGAGATGCGCTGCAAATAAGACTTCCCAGTTATGATCCTGGTTCCTGCCCTGTGTTGGTTCTGATTCTCTATTCTTTTGACACATCCAACCTACTAAATCTTTTGGTGTGTAACGAGCTGCTTCCCTGGCTTCTCCCACATCATCCGTCATTGGCGCATCCCAGCTTTGTCGGTCTGTCTTTCTCCTCTGTGCAGCTAAAGGGAAGTTGTTGGTGAGGTGGGATGGGTGGCATCTGATGGCTGTCATTTTGTGCATGGAGAGGTTATCCCTCACAGCTCCCTAACCCTGGTGAGGCTGCAGCTCCTGCCTCTATGCCAGTCTCGTCACACCTTGCTCAGGCAAGAGTTGGTGTTAGCAAAGACCTACTTTGGAAGCTGTAAATAATGGATGCATATTGAAATGCCAGCTGGGTGAGGGCTGCAGGCCAAGCTGGCATGTCAGAAGGGGCTTGAGGTTTTCCATTGACTCACCCTGTAAAATGAGCCCTTACCCTGTTCATTGCCCTCTGCGAGTTGTCTGTGTTGCTCCAGTATTTAAAGCCCAAACCAGAGAGAACCATGTTTTGTTCCTCACTGATGAATATTGACCCTGACAGATGCTTGAATTGCCTTTGCTATTCCCTCTCTGAGCAAATGAACTGACAGCCAGAAGTACTAGAAAATACCCTAAAGTAGGAGGAAACCTGGGATGAGGTAATTTACAGCAGCTTTTTTACCCACTTCCTTTTCTGAGCTTGCTCACTCTCTTGCTGCAGCCTTAAAGGTGGTCACAGACAATACCTGTGATTTAAAACCTTGATTTCAAGCCACCCTCCTCCTCCTTCCTCTCCCCTCCTGCAACTGGACTAAGGAATAACCCAGTAGTTTTTCCCCTATCCAATCCAACAGATTGGCTGCCCCATCCCTGGCAGTGTTCAAGGCCAGGTTGGACACAGGGGCTTGGAGCAACCTGCTCTAGTGGAAGGTGTCCCTGCCCATGGCAGGGGGCTGAAACTGGATGAGCTTTAATGTCCCTTCTAACCTAAACCATTCCATGATTCCATATCCATCCTGCTGGCACCGCTCCCCTCCCACCTCCTTGCACTTACATGCTTGTGCTCTCCTACATGTGTTTTCTAGTCCTGATGATAAAAGGCCTTTGACTGTGAAAAGTGGGATTTTTAAACTTGTTTATTTTAATAATTACTCCTCCACTTCCTCTGCTTGTGGGGAGGGTGGGAATTAGATTCGACCCAGAGCAGCGATTACTGAACTCAATCCTCACAACTCGGGCTGCAGAGCAGGGAATCAACTAGTAGAAATTGTTATTAAATGAAGGGATCAGCTGGTGAAATAATGAATCCCCACACACGTGTGTTTTCTCCCTGCCTTGGAAGGCCTCCAAGTACACAATGATTACTTGTCTTGTCTAAAGCAGCCGCTGCCTTAGTGCTGCTTTAACCAGTGAGGGGCCGTTCTCCTGCCACCATGCACTCCCCAAGCCCATCTCATGACCAGTGTGGCTGTCACCCCTGGCTATAGTCCCCAATTAGGAGGCTTAAGCTTTGTGATGAAGCTTTGAGAGAAGCTTTTGAATGTTTTTTCCAAGCCCTTTCACTTTGTGCGTCGTTAGTGGTGGTAAATGAAGGTGTTCAATGAGCTCATCCATCACTTCAACTTAGGGCTCCAACCCACTGCCAGGGGGAGTTTCCACCTCCTGCACATGCTGCTGCTCTCTTTGAATGAAAGGAATGCTTTAAAACAGTGGTGAAAAGGGGAATAGTGGTGACAGGGGCACTGGGAGCACTGCTGCTCCTTGCTGTCATGGGGAGGAGAAGGGCTGGAGCGAGGTTTTCAGCATGAAGGTTCTGCATGGTGGCAACAGCAGATGAATCATAGAATCCCAGCCTGGTTTGGATTGAAGGGACCTTAAAGCTCCTCCAGTTCCAACCCCCTGCCACGGGCAGGGACACTTTCCACCAGAGCAGGTTGCTCCAAGCCCCTGTGTCCAACCTGGCCTTGAACACTGCCAGGGATGGGAGACGAAGCGTGTGAGCACCAGGAGCAAGGCTGGAGCTTTCCTGGCCTGGGCTCCTGCATCTCAAGCCCATCCTACCTCTGGTTACTCACATCCAGACATTCCCCAGCTGTTCCCTGGGAGGTCCCCACTCACGCCATGGGTGACCCAGACACAAACTTGACTCATCTCCCTCCAGTTTGACTCTTCATCATGAGAAGTGGTTTATAGGGGATGGATGAAGAAAACAGCCCCTTTGGCCACCGGCCGAGCATCCTGCCAGCACCGGGGAGAGCACAGAAGGCTCTTTTGCATCTCAAAAGGGGTGGTTGGCACCTCTGAGAAAAGGGAGACAAATTGCAGGGTGCAATTTGAGAGCCCCTGCCCGTGTTCAGGTCTGAGCTTTGGTTTTTGCGTCTCTTGCCAACACATGGCAGCCTGTGTTTTGACACATTCCAGTCCCTGAGAAATGGGGCATTCAGTCCCAAGACTGATGTCTTTTGTCTAGGAAAGTGTTACCCAGGGTGGCAATATGCTCTTCCATGTGTTTCGCCCTTCCCTTGTACAGGATTAGCACCATACTGGGAAGCTGGGGAGGGGGTTTGGGGGAGAAAACCATCCCTGTGTGCTCTCATGAAGGTCACATCTCACCTTGCTGTTGGGAATGAGGATTATTCCTTGGCAGCATCTTGGCTAAGAGAAATGTCCATCTGGAGTGAGGCCTCTCCTGTGTTTCCTGGTTTAATCAGCTATTGGGTCCTGCTGGCCACTGAGTGCTAAAATGTGGTTCATTATCCTGAAGATGGTGATTTGGAGACTTGGGAAATATATACATGCATATATACGTATATATATGTGTGTTTGTGTTTTCATGTAATACAGACAAATTACCTTGGGAAGATTTGCTGTTGGGCACATCTCTCCAGCATGGCTTGTTCTCTCTAATAGCCAGCTCAGAGCACAGTGACACAAAACCTCGTCACTGAAGGCTATGGAAAACAGAGAAAAGGGCAAAATGTTTGTGTTTGGAAAGCTGAATTGGTTTGTGGTTTATTGATACTGCTGATAACAGAGCCTGACCTTTAGCAAGTGTGTTACAGAGCCTGTCAGGGGAAAATCAGGGAAGGTTTTAGTGGTTTTCCTGCTTGTCCAGCAGGATTTGCAGTGCCGTAGGGTTGCAGGAGAGCTGGGCAGCACTGGTGTTTTGCTATAGAGAGCAGCCTATCAAGTTACTGCTCTGTTATACCCAGCTGAAAAGGCAGCCTTGGCAGCCAGCTTCACCTCTGATATTAGCTCTGTTTCCATCTTTCTGCGGGAGGTGAATGCTGAAATCCCCAACATTCCCCCCAAGTGGGGAATAATGTGCCAAAAGCAATGAAGTGCTGGGGGAAGAGGAGGTTTTCTTTGGGCAGTTAAAACCACTCAGCGCCTGCTCTCTTTTGTTTGCCTTTGCAGCCCCAGCAATGGTAACGCTGCTTTCTGCTGACCTTGGGCTCATGGAAGGGGTCTATTAAATGAAATGGCTTTGTGAGCTGCATGAAAAACCATGGCCAGGAAAAGGAGCCTATAGGATGCAAACAAAGCAGGTTCAACCCCCTGCTCCAGTGAGCTTTTGGCTGTGTTTATAAAGCGAGGAGGACATGGGTACTATTAAATCTCATTGGAACAGAATATGAAAAAGCTAGGGAAAAAACATCCCTTTTTCTTTTGAAGCCACGAGCAGGGAACCAGCAGTGGATCAAGTTGTATCCTGTTAGTCCTCATCTGATGAAAGCCGAGGTTACAATGGTCGCTCTGTTCTGCCCTGCTGAGTGGGACCCATTCTTCTCAGTGCGCGGTAATGTAAAGCAGATGCATCCCCTGGTGCAGGGAGGCTTCCTTGGCCAAAGTAATCTCTGTTCGTTGAAAATCACACAGAGCAGAACTTTTTGGGCTTGATAGGTGTGCAAATTGCAATTAAAAGCTGATAGCAGGGCTTTAATAACATCAGATGGAAGGCATTCATGTTGGTTGTCTCCATCTGCCTGTATCCTCTTCTTTTGGCAGCTGGTTACTCTTGCAACCAAGGCTCCCAGGGATGCCCCATCCCTGGCAGTGTTCAAGGCCAGGTTGGACACAGGGGCTTGGAGCAACCTGCTCTAGTGGAAGGTGTCCCTGCCCGTGGCAGGGGGTTGGAACTGGAGGAGCTTTAAGGCTCCTTCAATCGAAACCATTCTCTGGTTCTATTTATTCTATGAGATCTCCTCATTGCATAGAAATGCCTGGGTGCTCTCTGGTCTGTAAATAGGGTACTCACAGTAAGAGCTGGGGTGGGGTTCCTGACCCCCTAAGCATGGCTGGAGGACACCAGCCCCATAGCTATGGGATGGCTGTAGGCCATGGGAAGCAGTACATATCAGCTATCTGAAACAGAAGGAGGTGGTTTCTTTTTGATCCACTTACGAGTGCACCAGGAGCTGTGTTGGGATTCAGACTCTCTTTGGACACCAGAGGTGTTGGGATGGTGATGGGAAGTACAGGGATTTGGCTAGAAATGGAAGATGTGCCGAAGATTTGGGGGACAAGGGGAGAACAGGGGGTCATATCAGCTCCTAGCCCTGGAGAAAACGTTGTCCCAACGAGTGTGAGGGACAAGCAGGGACCCTGGGAGCCGAGCTGGCGGCTGCGTCTCGTGCTCTGGCTCTCATTAGAGCAGCCCAGGCCATAGGGGACCTCTGCCTGCCTAAACTCTTCCACATGTGGACTGTGCTCCACTAAAATAAACAGCTCAGGGAAAGCGAAGCCCCCGGCACACACTTTGGCAGCTGATCATTCCTAATTGCAGGAAGAGCAGTTGGGAGAGGGGCTTCTTTTGACTCTTTGGGCTGGTTTCTGATGAGAAAACGGGGCTGGAGGATCAAAGTTGAAGCTTCTCCCCTTATCCCCTTCCCCCAGCACAAATCCTGTGTTCTTCCCCTTTGTATTAATGGAATTCAGCTTATTTAAAGGAACAGGAAACACAAACAGCCTTGACAAAGTGTGAACCTCAACCCTTCAGTGAAAGCCTGTTCAGTTTGACTGCATGTGTTTCCCCCATCCCAAAGCTCCTCAGGCCCTGGAAAGGGATGGAGGGGAGATAACTAAAACCAGCCCCTTTTATCTGCAAATAGACCAGATGTGTCAAAACTCATTTCTTTGTCTCTAAAATCTTTGGTGAGTGGGGCAGAGAAGGAGCAGTGAAGCAATGGTTCATCCTGGTTTTGCAGGAGGAGACCCAGCCAGTGCTGCCTTGCCTTGCTCCATTAATCCCCATGGATCATCCCTCACCATCGCACCCCTTCCTCTTGCTTCTCTCCCCCTATTTCTGTTCTCCTCCTTTTCCTTTCAACTCACCAGTTTTGGAACCGTTTTAAACATATTGGCAGCAAATATGTTTTTATGAGCAATTTACTTGTGATTTCTCTTCCTCTGGCCTCTGCTTTGGACATTGAGGACTATAATTCAATTCAAAGGCCCTTTTCCCAGTCAAACCAGAGCACATCAGTTCCCTTCTCTCTAGTGAGGAGTTGCTCATGTAAATCCAATTGTTACTTGGGTATTTGTTATATACCCAATCAAAAATTCCCTTTTCAAGAGGTTTTTCAGCCTTTTCTTTTAATCCTGTGTTAGAATGTAGAGAAAATGTTATTTATTGAATCACAAACTATTGTTTGTTATGATGCAAACTTGAACAAATCTCTTATTCTGGTCCAAGTCTCTTCCAGAAGGTCATTTACAGAAGCAACAATCCCAACATGTTTTCCTTTACATTTTTGGTTGTTTTTCCTGTTGGCACTTGTGCAAATTGCCCTTTCTGCAAATGCACGTTGTTAATGTGGCCTCAGCTGCAGTTTCTTGTTACATTGGAATAGAGTTTGTTGGACATATTCCAGCACAGTTTCTCTATAGGAAAATGCAGGTTTCTAGAGCAAAATGGATCATAGGAAAGAGCATATAAATACATTTCATTTTGGGGAGGATGGGACTGGAAAAATGGAGTATTCCAACAGCAGGATAATGGCATTTTCTTTTAGCAGTAAGTTAAATAGAGTTATAATTATAGCAAAGCATTTTGATGGATCCCAAATGCTTATTTTTAGTATTTTGTTTAGCAGGAAATTGAAAACAAGTTGGGAGAGAAAAAAAATCCCTGTTCTTGTAACACATAAACAGTGCTTCTCATACAGAGCTTCACTAAATACTTGAATCTTGACTCCTCAGATCTGGACCATGACAAGGAGGTGGCTGAGCAGCACCAAATGAGAGCAGTTCTCCTGCTTAATTATCCCTACTGGAGATACTTATCAAGTTGGTTCTGCAGGGAACAGAACTTCATTTTCCAAGAAGCTTCTTGCTTTTAAAGGTTTAATTGGGTCCTTTTACTGAATACCACAGAGATGCTGTGAAGTCATGACACAGCAGTAACCTCGCAGCTATAGACTGGTGAAAGCTGCAAGGAAAGATGGTTTGCTGATGGAGCTTGGCCGTGGGAAGGGATGGATGCTCTTTTGGCCTGTCCTAGATGTTGTTTCTTTCTGGTTTAACCTTGCCATGGGATCTTCTCTAGAGGTTACTATCATAGGGCCCCATCAGCAGCTATAGGTCACCAAATAGCCCCAGCAATTGGACCCAGATGGACTTCCCTTGAATTCTCAGGTAGTGGATCTGGCACTGTCACTTGGTTAATGTTAATGGGTCAGATTTATGTGGTTTGGACTGAAAACGAAAAACATTGCATGGTTTTTTGCCCCTTTTAAATTAATTTCAATAACTTGTTCAATGTGTCTGGTTCCCTTTTGTATATTGATGTTTTTCTCCTCCATGCAGAAGATGTAAATCAATCCCAAATCAATACAGCCTTTGCACTTCCAGCAGCCCATGAAAGACAGGGTAGAAGCCAGTCCCTGCTGCAGTTTTTGCCCTGACCTTCCTTCCCTTTGGTTTCTCTTCTTGGTGCCAGCACAGGATTGAGGCACATTGGCCTTAGAAATGGCCTAAATATCGCATTGCAAATGCTTAATGCCAAGAAAATTTGTCTTTTATTTCCCTTCCTCAGAGAGATGCTCTGGGGTGGAATCAGAGGCATTTTGGGAGATGTTAAAGTAAATCCACCCAGCCCCAAACGGAGACTCTTCTCTGTTTCTTCTGTTCTCCATTCTCCTCTTCTATGCTCTATTTCTCCCTAAGGAGATATTTTGGTGCTGATTCAGATTCCTTCCTCCACATGCATGTTATTTGGAATATTAGGGTGTTTAGGCATCTTTAGAGCTGGATCTGGGCCTTTAATGTCTGACTGCAGCTATCCAAAGCCACCATCAGCTCTCGGATAACTCTGCCTATGTGATATACCCAGCAGAAGAGGGCTGTGCCACAAGTAGGACATCTAATGACATGGTGACATCTCATCCCTTCACCACAACAGGGATGAGATTGTCGCATCCTCTGCAAGGTGGGAACTCATCAGCAAGGTACAGTTCGTGGGCTGTGTCCTTTATGTGGGTTTGGGGTGATGTGCTGGCTTTTGGGCACCAAGGGCTGGGTAACACTGCTCTCTGGTGGATGGTTCTTCATCAAACGGGTTGACATGAAGGAGTTGGGGCTGGTGGAAAGGGTCAGCATCATCCAGGGCTAAAAATGGCTTTTTCTTATTTGTATTTTAGAATGTAATATGTGTCTGTGGAGACATGACACAGGTTTGGAGTAATTTAGTAAAGAAATAGGAAATGGCTTTATCTCACTGCGATGGGGAAGGATTTATTGATCAAGATCTTTCTGATGCCAATGATCCTTCCACTACTACACTGTGGCCACAGCCACTAGACCCATGTCAGTTATCCTGGTGCAGGGGATGCTCTTGCGTGCGCAGAAATTACTCTTCCCATCAAATACCCCGTGCACTTTATGGGATAAGGAGGAACAGGCCTGTGTAGCTTGGTGTGGAGCCAAGGAAAATTCAGTGGGATTTGGAAAGGGAAGACATGTAAACAAAGAGCTATTCCTGGAGCAGCCCGTGCGCTTGGGCACGCAGAGGGCTGCTGTGAGCATCACACAGCACCACCAGCAGCCTGCAATGATGGGATCCTGCTGCAGGGAGAACAGGTAGGGAACATTTCAGCATTCCCTCCAGGTATGCTCTGAAGATGCTTAAAAATAGGCTGTGCTGGAGCTGAGAAATAGCCCAGGGTCTGGTCTTGCAATGGCAATAGGAGATCTTGTCTGGGGATGTGATTCCCATAGAGTGTTCCAAGAAGCCACAATTATTTTATATATGGCCATAATAAAGTTGGTATCATGCATCAGGGCTAAAATTAGGGGTGAAGCCCCCAGATGATGAGTTCTGGGCTGAGCACTCTGCCCTTGTTACCATCCCAAAGCCAAGGGTACTCACTGAGTTGGACTTTGGATAGCAGGGGAAAGAAGTTAACAACAGGGATGTCTAGACTTTGTAACATTAAAACTACAAACCTTAGCAAAACTGGAAGGCTCTTGGCATGAGAAGAGCCCAAAATAACTAATCCCCACTGGTACTTTACCTCTGAACAGTAAAGACTTAGGAATTGTTGATGTGTTTATTGGTAAGCTTGCAATAGGTTTTAAAGTTACATCTTTTTATATTTATACCTTTAAAAATCCGCTTTAGCCTGAATCTCTCTAAGTAGAGGAGTGAAATCTTTCCATGCTATTCCTTTGTAAAGGCTATGAATAACAGAGACTTTAAACTACATGTTAATTAAACATTTCTGTGGCACTAAACAAGGAGCTAAACCAGCTCCTGAATAATTGCAACAGGACACACACATGCTGGAGTATCAACTTAAACTTAAGGACCAAGTAAAAGGTGAGCATGAGCTGTGGTGGTCCCATGTAGGAATGGCATGGCTCGAGCTTTGGTAAGTCCAGTTGTGATGTGTCTGCATTGCTTTTGGATTTCATCTTTCATGTTGCCGTGAGTGTTGGGTTTTGTAAAACAAGAGAGGAGGAAAAAAGGGAAATATCCAACCAGGCAGCATCACAAACCTGGTAACAGGAGTTTGTTGCATTTAACTGCGGAAATACAGCCCTTTCCGTGCCCCTGCTGTAAGTAGAAGCCTTTTGCTCTGTGCCTCTCCCTAGTGTAAATAAGGACCAAAACATACACAACACATACATGTATGTTTTGATGTGCTCCCAGCCTCCTGACACAGCCTTTGGACCAGCCTGTCTGGGTCTCATGGCCACCAGACCTTGCCCAGGCTCCTGGTGATGAAGGGAAAGGGCCCTATTTGAATTACAGAGTTTCCGCTATTTCACCCCAGGACACAGACCCAATTTCCTTTAATTTTCTCCTTTAAATCCTAACATGACTTTAGATGTTCTGCTCTGGACCTCCCACAAAGCCCTTGGTCTCAGTGATATTCCCTGGCTGGAGCTGGGGGTTCATCTGCGCTCTGTGTACACGCTTCTTCCTTTTCATCCACTGGGAGTTTAGTCTTTGAGCATCAGTGGATGTCCCTCGGCTCGTGCATTAAGAGAGACAAAGAAAGAGCAGCCTATTCTCATCTTCTCTGTTTTATTCATCCTTACTACTAGATATACATTTTATATATACAGAATATAGGATATATATTACATACAGCTCAGTCACATTCCTCATTTAAGCTAAATAATTAGATTTTCTTGTCTCTGTTCCTCCTCTGAGGCTGGAGGAGTTTAACCCTTTTGTCACCACTATTACTAACAGCATTTGCTGCATTTCTTTGTGTTCCTTCCCTCCACTCCTAAACTATCCCAGTCTTTTGCCTGTCATTTGAAGCAGGAGTAGGGACTTTGTAAAAGCTCTTGAGTACTTTTCTTGATACCAGCAGTATTACAGGACAAGTCTTTTATGTCAGTTTTTTCCTGATGATTCATTATGTTCACTCATTTTCTGCTGACATTTTCAGTAGTTTTCTCACCAGTGAGATCCTATAAATCTCTTACTGTAATTCTTCACTCTATGGGGCTGCTTCTTCCTTCTTCTTGAGCTATTCCTTTGCCCACCCCCAATGAAGTGGCTCAACAGCCGAATTCTACTTTATTACCTGACACATGGGCGACTCCTGTCCTGATCTGTGCAGTGCTTTAGAGCAATGGAACCAGGAGGAAATCCCTTTCTTTTGATGCTCATTGATCTAAACATCACTATTCTTGTTCATGGGAACATGGTCTGGTCTGAGTCAATACTGCATGTAAAAGAGCTTTCACCTCAGTGTGTATAAATCAGCATCCTGCCAAAGTGTTATCAGGAGTTTAGTGCATGATTGTATACCCAATCCTATCATTATGCTGGTCAAAACCCCTTATAGTGTTTCCAGATGGGGAAGAAAATCTGCCTCTTCCCCTATGGAATATCCTTATAAAATGGAAGGATGAAACCGAGTGGGTGGAACTGATCCGCCACTAGAGCTCATAGGGATTTGTTTAAGGGTAAGCTCTTCCTCCAGAGCTTTCGAGCCATTCTGCAGCAAACTTTATGACAGGGCTAAAAGTTTTTACAGCTGTTTGCTAGCAGAAATCCCCCTCATTTCCATGAGGAGCTTTGGAATATCCACAGAACTATTCCTACTAAATCAGGTTTGGGATTGCTTTGTTTGTTTCCCAAAGGACAGACCAAGCGTAGGCTGCTGAGGAACAGCAAACCACCCCCCAGCACAAGCACAGGGGCTGCTCCCACCCAGTGATTCCAGAGATTTCCTCTGCCTTGGATACAGACTGCACAGCATCTGGAGGGAAAGGCTATTTATACAAGATAACCAATCCATTGCAGTAGGTATCAGCTAAATCCCTCTCAGGGGGAAAAGGATAGAGCCCTAGTGAGGAATTCTCTTTCACTTGCTGGCAGAAGTTGTCTGCATGCCCCAAGTTAAAACCAACAAATGTGAAGCAATATTGAAAGCAGCTCAAAACAAAAGAGCTGCCGCCCTGAAGTTATCCCAATTCCCCTTTTGTTATCTTCATGGTTTTGCTAAATTAAAGCCACTCTAGAAGCCCCACAAGCAGTTAGATGAAGGCAGGCAGGCAGCATCACTCCATGCTGGATAAAACAAGGATCAACCCCTAAATGCTTATTTTAGCCATGCTATTAAATGGTTCTCACTTCTTTGCAGGGAAACTGTGCTTTATTTGGCAGTGAGATCCCGCTCTAACCAGCTTTGGTGCTCAAATGCTGCAAGACAAGAGTAATTTAGTTTTAATAGGTGGGAAGAGGTTATTACTGAGGCATCACCCTGAGGCTCCAGCTTCTCTACACCTCGCCTTCTGGGACTGTTCCAGTAATGATGCAGTGGTACAGATGGGAGAGCAGTGGCTGCCAAGAGATGAACATCACTTTATTTCTTTTAATAATATATATACTATTTCATTGGTTTCTTTCCTCCCAAAGTCCCAGTTGAGAGAACCACGTCACACTAACATCTATCTTCCTGCCCACATACAGGTTAAATGAGCCCTTCTAAAGGGATAAGTATAGATCCTGTTAAATTACTGTGGAGGTGTGCGTTTGAGGTTTCAGCTAAGCCAGCAAACCACGAACTGCCACGAATAGCAGTGCCCCTGCAACGGGTCCCCAGGGCACAGAAGAGTTTAGTGAGAGTCCAGATTTATTGATCTACCCACTGGAACTTGGCACTGGATCATTTAATAATAGTTTTTGCACCGCCATAAGAAACAGAACTACAAAAGCCTCTTATGTTAAACAAAAGAAAACTATCAGCAGTTTAACTTTTTAAAAGCCTTTTTGTTCTGCTATCAAAGTGTGCTTGAGGATGGATCCCTGGCAGTGTTCAGGGCCCAGGTTGGACGGAGCCTTGGGTGACATGGTCTAGTGTGAGTTGTCCCTGCCCCTAGCAGGGGGGTTGGAACTAGATGATCTTACGGTCATTTCCAACCCAAACCATTCTATGATTCTATGGATCCTCCACCTAAGTAAGTTATTTGTACCAGAGCTGCTTGGCCCTACAAATTTGGAGCTATTTTCTTATGTTAAATAAGCTTTAAGACTAAAAATGACACTGTTAAAGGGAGGGCCTGACTCTTTAGATGAAGGATGCTTAAGGTTCAAGGCCTTGGGCAACCTGGCCTACTGTGAGGTGTCCCGGTCCATGGCAGGGGCTTGGAACTGGATGATCTTAAGGTCCTTTCCAACCCAAACCATTCTATGATTCACCCTGTCACCCTGTCTATGATTTAAAACAGCCTCTCCTTTTCTTCCCCCTGCTCCAGTTTGAAAGCTGTCCTGATGGGGAAGCCTCAGGACAACACTGTGGACTTGTCGGGCATCCCACTGACCCTGAAGGACTTGGACCGCGTCACGTCCTACCTCCAGCACAGCTCGGAGCACATCGACACGGTGGAGCTGTGCTTCACGGAGCTGACGGATGACATGCTGCTGCAGCTCCTGCCCGTGCTCTGCGTGCTGCCCCACCTCACCACCCTCTCCCTCAACGGCAACCGGCTCACCAAAGCCATCCTACGGGACCTCACCGAAGCCCTCAAAGACCCCAAGAAGTTCCCCAGCGTCACCTGGATCGACCTGGGCAACAACGTGGACATCTTCTCCTTGCCGCAACCCTTCTTGGTCAGCCTAAAGAGACGATGCCCGAAGCAAGGGAACTTACCAACCATCCTGGAGTTTGGGGAGGGGCAGGTAAGTGATTTGGAGAGCCTGGATGGTCTGGCTGACAGTCAGGAGGACCTGCGAGCTGGACCAGACAAGACTGACAACACAGGCTTGCAGCAGACAGACAGAACAGTTGAGGAGCTCCCCAACTCGGAGCAAGGTGCTGCGACACCACAGACATGATGTCTGGCTCCGTAGCTCTTGGATGGGCACGTTGAGCAAGGATGACTTACAACTGAGACCTCGGTGATGAAGACAGATCCATACAGCTTTGGGAGTCCAGATTGCTGCCTTCCTCCTGTACCATGAATGTCAACTTGTTTTTCCTTTCAAAGAACACATAAAGGTGATCATGTTGAATACTTGTATTTTATGGAAGCTGGCCAGGTTATTTTTAAACATTAGGGATGTGCTGTGCTTTTTAACCTCTCAAAAACGCATCTCCAAGGTGGTGTAAGATGAGGCTCTTAGAAGAGCACAAAGAGGTGAAGAAGTGCCCAGACTTAGAGAAGGTCTCCCTTTCCTTAGCACTGGATCTAACCAGACCCCAGCTGCTCTCTCCCACGTGTGATTGGCAGACAGCAGCCACCTGAAGAGGACTGCTGTCAAGATAAACCTTAAATCCTTTCCAATCCTGACTTCAGGAATGGCTGAGGAATAGTGTATCTGCTGAGATAGACCAGTCTGATCACACGCTAACTGGGGGTGTTAACATTGTGAGCCAGCACAAAGAGAGACCTTGGCTTTGCTGGTGTGGACCTAAACCCCATCCCACAGTGTGCCTGGACACCACTCACCCTCCAGCCTTACCCAGATCAGGCTGGCACTTGTGCCTGCCCAGTACTTACTCAGATGTAAACCCCAGTTTACATCTGAGTAATGTAATACTCATGATGCTGTAATAACTCCAGAGCTTTTATTGTGGTACCTGGAGCAATGCTGGGAGTATCTGATCCATTCTGGGGAGGGATCTGCAAGATCTGGAGCCGGGGCTCAGCTCAGGTTCATTCCTGACAAGAGAGAACACAATACTGAAGGTTTATAAGAGGAAAACAATCCTGGGTTCATCCCTGTGCCACTGCCACTGATGCAGCCTCAGCATCACCTGTGTCCTTTGGAGTTCCTTGGACCAGAAGTGCTTTGTTTCCAAAATGTAGTTTTGGGTTTTTTCATAAGAGACATGGTTTCGATGTGATTTTAGATAGAAAATGGCTCAACCCAGAGCAGCAGCAGCACTGGAATGTGCACTTTGGCTTTTGAACCAGAATTCCATTTGATCCTAAAAACCTGGGGGAGGGCAGAAAAAGGTGAAAACCTTCCTCTGCCTCATGTTCAATGGCCCAGACATGACTCCCTTGGCTAACAGGGAGCCCCTTTCTACCTGTTCAAAGCCCTGACCAGCTTTACACCCTGTTTCCCTGGCTCACAGCAGTGACTCTCTGGCTTTGCTTTCTCTGGGTGCAAACAGACTTCTGGCCATCTCCTTGGCTCTGTTCATTCAACATCACTGCACCAGGAAGCTTTTTCCTAGAGGAGCTTCACACTGTCAGTGGTTTTAGGTAACTTAGAAGAGACTCTGCTACTCGTTTTAATACACTTGGCACCATTCAGTATGATTTGCATGTATCCAAGCCTTTTCCCTTCTTTTTTTAATGCTAACTCTTCCCAACAGGCATGAGAAAAAACTTGGCAGTGAATAAACTGTTCTGTTTGAAATAAAGGAGATATCCATCATCTAAATAAATGACAATGTTTATTAAAGACCCAGCATTGAGTTTTGCCTCTCTACAGGGTGAATGCCCAACTGCCAGCCCAGAGCATCCCCGTCCAGACCAGAGGAGAAAGCAGTGCTATGTGCTGCAGGGCTGGTTCTCCTGGGGACTTAAAGGGTCTCTGTAGGTGGCTGGAGAAACCAATAGCCCAAAGTGGACACTGGAGCATCATAAAAGCAGCTGTTAAAACGTAAATGGCACCAGTGTGCAAAACTGATGTGGGAGGAAGGAATATTGGGAATGACATATTGCTCCAGAGGGTGTTTATCCTCAGTGCACTGAAGGAAATGGCTTTTTATTTGCAGCAAGGACTCTATATATGATCTTCATTCCACAGCACCCAAACCATGGTAGGGGACAGGACTTGGGAGCAGGTTTGTCCTAACTCACAGAAGACCCCTCTCACAGCACATAGGGACTATTTCCACCATTACTACAAATTTACTAAGGTATAATACCTTTATTTTTTTACATATATATATATATTTATACATACCAAGAGGTACAGATGAAGCAAGATGTGATACACCACGTTGACCAGGTCTCAGCTGCATCCTTAACCATCAGCTCATCCTTGACGAAGGTTGTGCTTCTCCCCCTCCCCAGAAGCCACATGTGGGGGGGCTCCTCTCCCGGGGCAGGCTGTGGGATGGGGCCTATGGCACGTGTTTTATTCCAATGGGAAGGCTGACAGACACCCAGGGGCAGGCAATGGGACACAGGCAGCAAATCCACTATCACTTCTCCATCCACCACATGCACACATCGTCCTGCTGTGCCAGTAGCACATCCCTCATGGGATGTTGTGAACTCAGTATAGGGGGATTTCATCAAGAACGAGAACGAGATCTCTCCTTGCAAAATAGAAACTTCAACAATTTCTTCTATAAGAGGTCAGGCCCTGGTTTGCTCAGTACCTCAGTGCTCAACCCCTCCTCATGCACAGCTCAGGCCCCTCTGCCTGTTTAAATCACAAGCTCCTTTGCTGCAAGCTCTATATTTTCAGCTAAGTATTTGCACAGGAACCAGCCACCCTGGGCCTCAGCATCATCTGGACCCCCTCAGTTCAGCCATGCAAATTCATAAACCAGAGGCCCTTTGCATTTAGAGAGCTGCATCATTTACTGATGCTCTGCACACTCAGCTCCTTCACCAACACAAACCACCCACGAGGTTGCTCCTGCCACATTTCCTTCCTGCTGAGCTTCTACCTGCTGTGAAGAGCATCAATCAGAAGACACTGCACTTACCAAGTTCTTTCTGTGAGGGGCTGCCAAAAAGCCAACCAAAAGCTCCACTTTTGGCTGCAGAGGGCTAAATGCAAGGCTCTGTCCCCAATGCTGCTGCTGTGAAATGCTGTGGTTGGGTCCCTTGTGTGATCACCCAAAGGATGAGCCTATGTTGGAAGACCCCCCATGTCTCTTTGCACCAGTGGTATAGACAGGCTGTGCCTGTATCTCTGCTAAATCCAGCCAGGATTTAGCCCTTCTGAGAAGGGGAAATAACTAAAAAGGGCTTTTTTTATCACTCTATTTGTGCATGTTGAAGCATTGAATCAAATTACTGACTTTCATAGGAAAAGAAAAACCCCGCTCTAGTAGAGACAGTTACTGTGGTATAAAAACAAGAGGCTGGAGCTAATCAGTCTCTTCCTCACAGTGTGCATTGGGTCAATTAGGGATTTATTGCACTTCAGGATGATGATGATGATCCTGTGGGCTCAGTAAAGAGTGGGGTTTTTTTTAAGCAAGCAGCATGAGATGCTTCCTTTCCCAGCTCATCAGCATCAAAACAAGCTTGGAGCTCACTACATATATAATCAATGTTCCCTGTGCTGCTGCTCCTGGTCAGAGGCTTTTAAATGGCCCTAGGAGAAGTATTTGAGCACTGAAAATCACTGCTGTTAGAATATTACAGTTACAGAGTTCATTTCTTGCCAAAGAGGGGAGGAAATGGCCACCATAAAGTTAAAATGGCCATAAAACCCCCAAGCCTGGTTGGGTTAGTTATCTGTACCAGCACTACACAGCTCTGCCTAAGAAGAACTAAGAGAAATTAGTCTGTGGGAGAAGATTTACACCTTCAGCAATGAAAATATAATTGGAAATCATTCTGCACAGGTTGAAGAGCCCACACTGAGGGGATGCTGAATGAGAGAAGCTTGAAAGGGCTGATGTGCTCCAGAGGGCTCACTCCAGGTGGGTTATCTCAGGTTTGCACAAGCCCTGGTTGGGTTTTAAAGGTGATTATTCATTAAAACGGGCATTACATTCCTGGAAGGAGATGATGATGGTCACCCCCAAGCATGGACTGCACTGGAAAGCAAGGAAGCCACAGAATGCATTGCTGGGGACACCAGGAATCTCAGAAATACACTGGCCAAAAGCATGGCTTACTGCTCACCAGTCCTTTGAGAGGAGCAGAAGGCTGCAAACCCCTATCCAAACCTGTCCAAAACCTACCCAAACCTGTCCAAAACCTCCCCAAACCTGTCCAAAACCTTACCCAAACCTGTCACAGAGGAAAGGCCAAAAAGTGACCTAGAGGACTAAGAGAACACCAGGGGAGGTGGCAGCAGTGGCTGAGCCAAAGATAAGGCTGCCCAAGGCCATGAAAGTACATTAGGTTATCATTCAAACAACTCTGCATTCAGACACAGACATTTCAGTGCTTTCCTATGGTTCAGCACACTTCACTTCAGCAGGAGAGGACGTGGCAGGTCCTGGTCCTGTGCAGGGACCATTTGTGTCCTCAGAAACACAAATACACCCATGCTCCATTAACTGGGAGCACATCACCAGTAGCTGCCATTGCCAAGGAGACAGATTGACCTTATTAGCAATATTCATGTATTAATGCTTATGAGAAAGAGAAAAAAGAACCAACCTTGCTTCTCCAGTGCAGTGTTCCTGGGTAAGCAACAGATTTAATCTCTTCCCAATGGAAACACTGCAGTGATCCCACTCTTCCTTTGCTCCAGGGGCAGATGAGTTTTTAGCTGCCTGGGGCTGTGTTCCACCAGCGGTCACACACAGCAAGAGATGATCTTTCCAGCTCTATTAAACATCTTGAACATTAAATCCTGCAGGACAAAAGGGAAGCCAGATCAGTCACTCACAGTGACCCGGCAGCGACGCAAGTGTCACTGCTTCCTAGAGCCAGCCCCATCTTCACTAGGTATTATCTAATGCTCTAAAGTTGTAAGCAAAAGAGCTAAATGACCCTGCAACACAGAACCTGCTCGGCTGCTTTAGGGATTCAGCCTTTCCTTTCCATGCCTTGGGGGAATAGAAGTCTTCTAAGATGGAGCTAAAGGCTCAGTGGGAATTGTTCCCCTTCCTCACAGCACCCCACCACCAGTGATTGCACACTCTCAAGACACAGGTTTGCACACACACATGCAGCACAACATAACTGCTATTTCTCATACAAAGATAGACAATAAATAAGAATACAACAGGTTTGGGTCTTCCAGTGTATTACATGTATGGGAATAGAGGCATCGATTCCTGATGTGTGGAGCCCAAAGCATCCTTTGCTCTCACATTCACCCATTTTACTTACACCATCACCCTCACCTTCCCCACATCTTTCCTGTTCTTTATTCAGAGGAAAAACCCAATACCAGCTACACAGGAAGGTGTGTGGCCAGGGCAGGCAAACGCCTTTGCCTGCGTTCACTGAAGGAGTGGGGTTTCCCTGATGCAGCCTCCTCTCTGCCTTAGCAAAACCCAGCTTGGGTTCTATTTATTTTCATTCCCTTCTTAAGCTTTAAGAAAGAAACATCCATTTGCAGGTGGAGGATTTCCCATGTGCTCCTCAGGAGCACACAGCACTGCAGGGGAGAACTGAAACAGTGATTAAACTGGAAGGCGGAGGGTACAGGCTGAGGTGGTGTTCTTCCTTCTGTCTGTATTTTGCAGCCTCTGGGTTGTGAAGAAGCAGGGTGGTGGGAAATAGCTGTTTATGGGGAATGGGGGGAATGGAAAATAATCACAAATGATGCAAGAGAAGGTGGCGTTTTGATGTGAAAAACACAGTTTTCAGACAAGAAGCAGCAAAGCTAGTTGAGAACCCAGAGAGCAGCAGCTTGGCTGACTCCTACTGTCATTACAAACATGAATTGAAAGGTGCAGAGCGTGGGGAGTGTGAAGGGGATTTCACAGGGGCAAAGAAGGGTTTCTGCACTTGTCATGGGAGATGTGTAGTGAGCACCCTCCTGAGCAGCCATTGCTGCTCCTGGGTGCAGATACAATCCAACCCAGGAAGGCAGGAGCACACTGAGCTGCCAGGAATAAAGCTACAACAAAATCCCAATCCCAATAGCCCAAATTTAGGAACGCTGAGCTGCCTGGAATAAAGCTACATCAAAATCTCAATCCCAATAGCCCAAATTTAGGAACGCTGAGCTGCCGTTTTCCTGGGCAGACAGATTCAGAGGAGAACCACCAGCCCTACATATGCCTCAGGGTCCCTCCTTCCAAAATCATGAGTCAAACCACACACATCAGGCCTTTCCCACCTAAAACATAGCATTTAGGGAGTGCTTTCGAAGGCTGTGAGCCAGGTCATAACAAAACCTCTATATACTCTGCTTATTGTGAGGCAAATCAATTCTTGAGGGAGTGCTTCGGCTGCAGCTGGTTAAATAGAGAAGAAAGCAGCAGGAGCTCAGGAAGATGTTTGCAGGATGCTGTTTTCCCAGGGAGAAGGTGCCTCTGGAGGGTTTGCAATAGAGACATGAGAAATGCAGAGGCCAAAGCAATCTATCTCACCCACACATCTGGGATTAAAACCCCATCCACATCAGAACCAGTAGGAGGTTAGGCTGAACCTTTCAGCTGCTCCCATGCTACCTGAAGCTGATATTTTCCTCCCTTATAGAATAAGAAGTCCTGGGTAGGAGAATCTTTTGCATTATTCATCAGCAGCTCCTGCTGGTATGTTTAGTGCTGGCCCTGGAGATGGCAAATAGCCTGCAGGAGCTCAGCTAATGGGGAAAACTTATATATTGGCATCTGGAAAAGTAACTGCTATCCTCAAGGACCTCCTGTTTTACATACAGAATACTGAGCATAGTTAGAAACCAGAGATGCTTTAGCTCTTGCTGATGAAGGAGTTCTGAACCAAAACCACACTCGCAGTTCAGATGGGTGCAGGTTTTGGAATCATTCTTCTTGGTGGAGTGATACCAAAATACCTCAGGGCCCAAGTGTCAAATGCCAAGTACTGAGCACTAGGGAGAACCAGTCTCCTGTGAGCAGGGAGGGATGGATCAGATCACCTTCTCCTTGCAGCCCATCAGTTATCTCCCACATTTCAGTGAGCAAATACTGCATCCAACTGTGAAATTTCCCTTTTACTACCACCATAATAATCATCTGATAGATCCTATTTGTTGATGCTTATGGCAACGCTACAGGTCTTGTCCAGAATCAGGGCTCTCTTGCAGCAGATGCTGTACAAACATGACAGCCCTGACCATGGGCAGCACAGCATCATCTCACCACACACTCAAAGCTAATGACCAACAGAAGTGACCTCCCCCCAAGGGACTTGTTTAAAATAAGATGGATTTGAAGGCCAGTTTTCCTGAACTCTCAGGATTAATACTGCCTTTGGAAACATCTTGCAGATTCTGCTATGTAATCCCTGTGCCCTGCACTAGTAACAGCATCAAGGGGAAGCCTGCAAGGCTCACAGCTCCAGGTATTAAGTTGGCAGATGAGCCTTCAGAGGTCACAGCTAAATTGAGTAATTTCATTGACTGCACCATTAATTACCTGCCCAGCAGAAAGCTGCTGCATGATGGACAAGCAGTTAATTCACAACAGCTCTCTCCTAGGAAGCTTTATTACAGAGAAAGGCAGTAGCAATTCTACCACTGCTCTTTTGCTACCTGGTGAGATGGTCGAGCTTATAACAAGCTCGCTGACCTCCTTTCTCAGACACTGCAATAACCAATGTCACCAAATATCATAAAAGAATGGTAAAAAAAGAGCTGTACAACCAAAATCTGTGATTTATAGAGGTGAGTGCTTGCTGGGGATGAAATGTGGATGTTAGTTCATTTCTTTGAGTAGCCATAATCACTAAGCTGGTGGGGAAAGGAAGTATTCCATCTGCTTTGCTTGTACATCACCATTAACAAATGCTAGCACAGAATTTGTTCACAGGGACAATCCACAAGAGCTTTGCTAACTGGAAAGGATGGAAGGAACTCTGGATCCCAAGCTGGCACTGAAGGACAGGTATTTAGGAATACAGTGCCAGCTTTTCCATGATAATTGCATAAATGCATGGCTCAGCTACTCCTGATGGATGGGGAATTGGAGACACTTTGTTTATAGTCCCTTCTGGCAGTTTGGGGCTTGCATTTTCTATCTTGTCTTCTATAAATATGTAGAGGAGACAGCTGGTTTTAACCTGGGCTTAGTTTATGGCTGTACATAAAACAAGACCTGATTTAATACAGTCAGAAAAGATACAACTTGTTCACCATCACCTTTAGTCATTTGTGCAGATTTCTACATTCATTCCCTGAGTTTTCTACTTCCTAATAGCTTATTGATTCCACCGTCTCTGTGCCATCTTCCACTTTGCTATTCTATCAATTTAACCTGAGGAGAAAATAAACCTGCAGAGCCTACATAGCATCCTTCAGGAAGGGTTCTCATCTGGCAGGCTGGGCTGAGCAATCAGTTGCCTCTTGAGTAAGCCAGTTGCGTGCTGCATCTCTTGGACAGTTGTTAGTTGCAAGCAGAAACAGCATTTGAGGTTTACAAAAGAGAAGCATAGGACCACCGCCTTGTGCTGTGCCAAGAAGGGGACAAAGATTGATATATAAGTCACTGAAGATGTGGCCCATGGATTTATCACTTGTTTTTCTAGGTATGTGCTTCTCCGTTTCTGGCTCTCCCCATAGCTTGCTGTGTTACCTGTCAGCTGTGTCCTTCCCTAAGGGAAATCAGAGCTCCCCTTGGTTTCTGCAAGCTTTTATGGAGGTGCTTGGTGATTAGGATTTTGCATCCCAAGCAGCAGCAATGCAATTGATAGACACATTAAATACAATTAAAATCACAACTACATGCTTAAACCTCAAAGCACTTCATTCCGGGCACAACAAATATACAGAGACCCAGGTACACATGGAAAACCACAAGATAAAGGAAGGGACATTGGCTGTAACAAATATGGACAATCCAGCTGCATCACTATAGGAATGAGCCTCCCTTTTCCTCTTTGGCAGCTGCCTCTTGTCTGGCTACTACCTCCAGGTAAGGTCTGCAATTCTAGCTAGTCTTATATACATGAAATACAAGGCAGTATAGAATCAATCTCTGAGCACCAGGGACATCACACTCTGGTATCTGCTTAACCTGGTTCTTACCAAACTCCTGCTGAATCCTGCACAGAGAGATGCAGGCAGAGGTGGACAGATTATAAAACACAACGTAAAAGGCAGCTACTTCAGACTGCATACCTTTACACATCACTTCCCAATTAGAAGAGCTTCACCATTACTTTTGTGCTTTATTTCATCTCCTTCACTGCTTGTTAAATGATGAATTTAAAGGCTAAGCACTTTTCCAGCTGCTCTGGGGGAAGCTGTTCCTTCTTGCAGGCTCAGAGCTCCCCTCCACCACACACACTGGGAACAGCACAGAGCTGCAGGCGAAAATGCAAAGTTCAGCCTCTCTTTGCAGCCCTCACTCGCCTCCCTTTGCCATGAAAAGTTGCCAACTGTGTTGAAGTTCATTGCAAGAGATGAAAAAAGATAATCAGGCAAATTATAAGGGGGAGATCTAAAAGAAAGCAGTTACTTTCTCCCTCCAAGCAGCCGAAGCAGCGAGGCTTTGCAAGCGTGCTTAAAGCCTATTGGGAGATCCACATTTTTCCCAACAACTGGCAAAAGTTATTGTAGGAAATCACTCCATTGTTCAGCCAGGAAAAAGAACAATAAACCAAAGCAGCAGGACAGCTTAAAGCATTGCAACACACTCAGGAGATATAAGCTAGATTTCACTACAGCTCTGTTTAGAGCATAGATCCAAACCTGAGCTCCCATCAGAGCTAAGTCAGGTAAACCCATTTGGTAGCATGGGAAGACATCTGGCATTGCAACAAATGAACCAAGTCCCCAGTGTGGCTGGGAGAAAAGCTGGCTTCCCATCTCAGAGGTAACTCAGTCTTCTGCATGTGTCTCACTGCTGAGACTGCTCTCATTTCTAGCCCATTAACCAGAGCCGGTGTCCTTCTGTAAGCAACAAGGGACTGATTGGGAAGCAGTAGAAGGCAAGAGCTGTATTCCCCACACTACCCAACACACAGTACACACACACACACAATGGAACTGCGGCTCTAATTCAGGTGGTGCAGCCCCATCTTAGCAGCTCAGGTTTGCACATCAGCAAAGTAATCCATTTGACAGGCAGAGTTTGCTCCAATCTGCCAAGAGAGCCTCATGTAAAAGCTAGTCCCACACTAATTCACATAGAAGGGATTAAACCAGCATTCTCTGATGAGAACTGCCAAGCAAGAGTCAAGCAATTGGTAATACCTGATAGGAATTAAGCAACATTATGTACTCACAACAAAACATCACCTCTGCTGCACAACTCTTAAGTTTCTAAAGGTCTTTAATCGCTGTGATCCTCCAAACCATCCATTCCTGTTCCCTTTCCCAAAAACTTCTTCCAAAGTAATGGACACCAACAGCCCCCCTCTTGCAACCCCTCCATGCACCAAGATCAGTATTTTCCCATGACCAGCAATTATTCCCATCTTGCCTCTTTAATTCCTAGGAAAATCTGAAGGATAAGATTCAGATTTCTCCAGGAAATCAGAGTTTTTCTTACCTGCTTTCATTTTCTCTTGGAATGGATGTAAGTACCACCTCTTCTTTCCACTTGCAGCCATGACCTTCTGCCTGCTAGTCTCCATCTTCAAAGGCTCCTTTAATCATCCATCAGAAAAGCAGCTTTTCCTCTTTGACTACTTCCAAACCCACCCAGTACTGCCCAGAAGGTTGCTGTTCCATCCTTGGAGATAGAGAATATAATATTATTTTAATAAAGTATTGGAGTCTACTAAGAAAGAAAGAAAGTAAAAGAAAACTCAAGCTCCTCACCCCGTGCACAAGCACTAAATGGGAGGTGGGTGTTAGAAACAAAATGGAGATAAACAGCCTCACCTGAGGCCCCCAACAAGCACCAGATGTTTAATCAATGAGTCAGCAAATGTCCTGACCTCCAGCCAAGCCCTGCAGCAGCCTTGAGGCTTTTAATAGCATTAATCAAGCTCTAACCTTGTTCAGCACAGACTGGGCCACCCCTTCTTGCAAGCAGACCTTGCTTTTTAACAGGTGACCACATTACCAGGGGCTGGAGGGAATTGCCAGATACCATTTTAATCCTTCTGATCAGGAGTAAGACCTGTGAAGGTGAAAAGTGTCTGATAGTTTAAATCTTCCTTTGTAGTTAGAGATCTGAACAAATACCCTTTGAACTAACCAAAAATCCACTCCCACAGTGACTGGGCTCCAGAACATGCTTCTCCAGAGGGGCTAAGGGGGAGAAAAGTTTCCCCAGGTATAACTTTACTACCACTTTCCACTTTCTTTGTAACCATTTCCTCCAACTTCCACAATCTCCAATTTCTTCCATGTACTTCACACATCATTTGCAGCATCCCATCTGCAAACCCAATGACCTTGACTTGCTGCTCCCTTGAAGTTAGGGGTTCTGGAAGCAGAACTGCCTTCTCCACCTCCCTCTGTGCCAGAAACTCTTTCCATAGACACAAGCTAATGAGTTTTCACTAAACCACTAGAGAAACTGACCCCCAAAACCTTCATCAACAGCCACCAGAGCAGAGCTGTCCCTCCATCCATGTAACCAGCTCCAGGCATCAAATTAGTGACACAGTTTTGGTGTCATTGCTGTTACCTCGGTCCTGCTCTCCTCTCTGAACCTTCTTCCTCCTCTTTAGCCTCTGAGCTGCTGATACGCTGTTCAAGAGACACAGCGTTGCTGTCATCTCCAAAGAACCTATTTGAAGCTTAAAAGCAGGAGCTTGAATACCTTTCCTTGATGTGGTCTCCTGTTTTGGACTACCAAACAGCCTGGTACTGACACAAAAGCTTTATATTGCCTCCTACAAGACTATTCTTCCTCCCCCAGTGCAGAAGCTATGAAGGATGGTTGAGATGACTGGTACATATATATAACCAAATTGAAAGCGCACATACCTTGGTACAGCATCTTCCCATTACCTTCAGAAATCATTGTGCATTTCAAAGCTCCCAGCTCACCCCTTGCTTTGAAACAATTCTCATCATCTTCACAGCAGGTATTTTCTGTATTCACATTCCCAGGAGCACTTGGCACAAAGACTTTATTATTTACTGCTGTGGTTGAAGGTAATAAATACCAGATTGGACACAGCTCAGTAAAATTGCTTCATCCGACTGTCCAAATTGGGCTTCCCTTTTCTCACCCATCCCAGCAAGGCTCTCATCTCCAGCTTCTTCGTCTGTAATGAGGAGGTAATACAGCTTCATGGGAATGCTGGTAGATCAGTTCAAGATTATCTGATAGAGGCACAGGAGGTGTAAAGCACTGTATTAAAGCATTTCATCTCCTGTTGTTGTGGGCCATGTTAAATGGCTGTGCATATTCATAGATCACCAATACACCAGCATTGCCTTTGCTGTCACATAAGGGCTCTGATAACAAAATACCACTAAAATCTTGACCCAGGTATTTATTAATAAAGTTTAAGCTGTTCAGGAATATTTATTATCTGTGTGATAAGCTTAGACTTAACTAGGAAGCTTGTCTCTGAATGTGCTATCAAACCTCAACCCTATTCCACTGCTCAGTTATGACTTCAGCGATAACTGCACTGAATAAAAACTCACAGCCAATGCAAACAAATCATCAAATGCAGCCAGCATGTGTACAGAATACAAGAGAAATAAAGACAACCAAACCTGGAGAATCCTCCTAAAGGATCTGGAAAAAGCACAAACAAGGAAGTCATTCAGAAGACTAAGAAATATATTAAAAGTATTAAAAAACCCAAGGGCAGCTCACTAGAAAGCCATAAGCAGCTTTAGAAATATGGATTATTTCATTGTTTAGAGAGCTCATGGTGCAGCTGTACTATTCAGTTATTTTGCCACAAACCATTACAACTAAAAACCCTGTTACAAAGAAAATCTAAGTATTGACTTGCAAATATTAACAGGAGTCCAACAACCAAAAACCAGCATGTACAGGAAAGGTCTTAATTCTTGGAGCTGAAACTCTGAACTTTTCAATTTGATTCAAGCAGCAGGATTCCAAATCCAGTCTCCAGCCTAGAAATGACCCTCTCGTACATTTTTTGCTCAGAGTTTACAGCTCCACACACAGGTGCTGGGCTGGGAGGTGTTTATTGACTTTAGCTGAGCTGATGCTCAACACCCACCACCAAGGAGCCACAACAGGGCTTTAGCAAGCAGCTGGGCTTCAGTTCCTCCAGTCACTTCATTGGAGTGAAAGACAAATAATGCTTTGTGTCGTTATTTTTACTAAAGAAACCTGAATTTTAACTCTTTTGGCTTCTCATCACATTGTTTATTCACATACTCTTGTGTCACTGTTGTCTGCTTAGACCAAAACCACTCTGGGGCCAGGACATTTGCGTAGCACCAAAGAAAACAGAGGCTCAGCCTTTGCTGCTGCTGCACTAAGAACCATTATTAATAGGCAGTTAAAGAGGGATATTTTCACTGTGCAAGGGATGCTGTGCATGTTAAAGCTGCAAATCTTATTAGACAACCAGGAAGGAACCAGCAATAAACTGTGTATCCCCAAACATGATTCTTCCAAAGCTGCAAAATCTCTTTCTCTACAATAAACCTGAATTTGATCATTGCACTATCTTGTAGGCTCCAGCTTCAGGAGGTAACACAGGACAAATGTTATTCTCCCTCTTCCTGAATTAGAGCACAGAAGCACTAAATAGTTTTGTCCTTCTTGCATGCACTAAATCAAGTTCCACCCGTTCAATTCTTACAGTTTTAAGTAGCATTGGGAGCAGTTGGTAACATTTGCCCAAAACTGATTTTAAGCATTAAATTGAGACCACTTAAATTACACGAACTGACAAAATAAGGTGCCTGTTTGTCCTACCAGACCACTAGATGATGTGTCAACCTTGTCCTTCTTCACAGGAACACAGGAGATGTGACAAAGCTTTGGCAGCAGCAGGTCCATGAGAAGCTATGAACAGCACTTGGGCCTGCATGAGGAAAGGTCAAACACCCCCCCCGGCTGTTTTGAGCCTCCACTCCTTGCTCTGAGTTGCCTGTAGCATCTGAGAGATTACAACAGACAAAGCATCTGCTAATGTGGCAGTTGGAAGAAAACAAACCCATAAATTTCCCTGGCACAAAACTAGTATCATCTCAGTTGTTCCTTGCTTGCGAACAGCAACTCCTCTGATGGTGCTTTGCTTCTCTTTCATTAATTTAAATAAGGGAGAGCAGAGTTGAAAAATTAACTGCTCTCTCATCTGCCTTCAAGGCAAAAGGAGTGAAGCTTCCAAATTTAGAGCCTGTTTCACTCTGAAAAGGTAAAATACACAGTGTACCCCTTCCTCCCTTCTCATTATGTGGCTACAGCTAGCTAAAAGTGATTTAGCTGAAACAGCAGATACCAAGCCAAGAAAGAACATCTTTAGATTTTAGCTAATAGCTGGGATATATTAATTATAGTAATTTATGGTTTTGCATGAGTGATTTCAATGCTGATGGAGATATGATTGCTTTACACTACTAATCAAGAAATAATGATGATAACCAGCACTTGCAGGCAATGTGAAGCTTGTGATTTACAAAAAGGAAGCCAAATACTGGCAAGGCATCCTCTAAACCATCTCGGAACAGAAGGGAAGATGCAAACAGCAAGGCTACTACATAGAGCAGCTACTCTCCATCAGGTCAACAGTCACAGCACGTATTCTGTAGCTAACACGTAATCACTGTGTTTTCTCTCACAAATGAATTACTACATGACGTTGCCATCACTCTTCTTGCTAAGAACTGGCACTCAGCCACGCTGAGCTTCACTGGGCTTTCTTTCTGCTTTAATCCTCTCATCTATTTCAGATCTATCCATGGTTGTTGGCCGTTGTCGAGTGCCAGGGCCTCCTGCCAACTGTTCCCTTAAACCTTTAGAAAAGCCAAAATAATTGTATTTTTAAATCAGGAGGGGTTTTTTTCTGTTGCTTATTCCCCAACACTGTGAAGTTGATGTGTTCCAAATGTAATCAAAACAGAATGATTCCATTTCTCCTCCCCCCAAGCACTGAGAGATGAATAGTGAGATTATCTCTGCTCCCCTGAAAGATCACAGTAATATGGTTAGGATCCCTGTTTTGTTCAAAAGGCCCCATATTCTAATAGGAATAACACATTTCCATTCATTCCTTTTAAAACCTCAGCCTGTTAGAGGATCCCTGCTGAGGAACTTTGGTTTTGATGAACACGATAAACAAGTAATACTAAAATGAAACTCCTGAATAGTTAACTATAATAGATACCAACTTGTAACCTCAATAAACCCAGATAAACACTTTCCTGTTCACATAAGTATTCCCAGATCAACTCTTCACCATTTTAATAGTTCTGATACATACTAGAAGGAGCTAAACAATTAGAAAACCAAGTTGCAGCAAACCCATCTTGAGCAAATTAAAGTTACACAAAAATTTGGCGAGTTGTTGCTGTTTACTGAGGGCATTATCACTGTGCTCTGAAACCTTTAAAACCATTTTTAGTTCCAATGTATATTATACCGCCTAAGAAAGATCTTCTGTCGACATGTTCTAATACACAAGCTCTTAAAATCAGGCAAAAATAGTTTTGTTTCTTGAAATGCTGGGAACAGAATGTAACTCCACTTTAAAAGGTTAATTAAAGGGAACACTGGAGTAACCTGTTCTTCAGACTGCTCAAATGCGTCAGATAAGAAACAAATTAGTTCCAAACACACTTTGCATATTCCATGGACACAGCCCTGTGATGCCAGACAGGCAGCACCAACTTACAGCACCTTCTTTCTTTCAGGTATCATTAGGGAGGTAAAAGAGACAAGAAAACAGATTCAGGTCTTTGCCTCAACTACATTGGGCAGCCCCTGAAGCCTCATCTGTGACCCAGGACTGGAGTGACATTTATATTCCACTGTCACCACTGCTTTTTCCCTTGTCCCATCATACAAGCAAGCTTGCGCTGCAACAGTGGTTTTATGGACTACAAACCCCTGGATAAAGCTGTTTCCCTGCTTTTTGTTTGATGACAAACCTATGTTCACCTAAATTACTACACTATTACTCATCAGAAAATACCTAATTTTGACTGTTTTGCTGGCTGTCCTCAATGGCTTTTTCCTAGCCACACTCCCTCTGGCAACATTCCCAACTGGGTCCAAATTTCATTGCTTTCAGAAAGAATACCAAGGCATCTTCTACCTGGAGCTGTACAGTTAACATTCCTTCAGTCCTTGTTGGCACAGAATGAGCATGTGCTCACAAGGAATTAGAATCTTAATGAAGTTTACCTTTCTCAGAAAGCTCACTAAAGGCTGTACTAAAATCTCTCACTTGCTGACACCAAGTGGGCAAAACGATCAGCAGCATCTGCTGGACATGCCGAGTCACTCCAGGTTTGATGAGACATTCTGCACCTCCTATAATTGTAGAGTATGAGCCTCTTTTCCCTTTCTCTACATCTGGTGATTAATACTAGATTGACACATTTGGACCATTATTTACCTAGAATGCTATTGCTGCAGGGACAGATTCTGCTACCTCTGTAGCAGACTTCAGAGATTGAGGCCAAAATAATGAAGAAATGGCCTGGAAACAAGCTACAGAAATAGCTGTGTTTGCCTTTCTTGCTGCAGAGGTATTTAAGGCCTCATTTCTCCAGTAATTACAGCTGCAGTATTAATAGCACTTGTTTAAACTGTTTAAAGCAAGCAAATTGCCAAACACCAGATAGATGCTGACACAACTAAAAACCTAATTATCTGCAATAATTATACTGCAGTGTGTACACATCTACTTTACATTATAGTGAATTCTAGGAGTGCTCAGCATGGCTTTTAAAGATGTGTTGTGTAACAGAAAGTCATTCCTTAAGGCATTAAGTGACAAAACCAGACCCAACTGTTTGTTTTGAGATCGGATTTTAATGTATGTGTCATCAAAACAGTGTAACTGTTATCATTTCTTAACATTTTAGGGCAGAAAAAGACATGGTCTTTACAAACACTAGTCCCCAAGCTCACGCACGTGTTTTACTGGATTGCTTCTTCCTCAGACAAGATGTTCTCAGCATAAACACCTGTAATACAACAGCATGGGTGAGTTAAGCATTTAACAATGCAGCAAGTGTCAAGCCATTTGTTAATGTAAGGGATATCATCAGAAAAACCTTTGCTCACCACCAGTCAATCTGCCGGTAATTCCAGCAACTTGTGGTTAGTTTCATCATATGATATCTTTAGCTAAATTGATCCATTTGTAGCAGAAACAAGACCTTTATCCCTTTGCTCTACAGTGTCATCAGCAGAACTGCAGTGCAGAAGACAGCTGCTCTTACACATTTACTACCTATGTTTTATTATGAAGTATTTTTTGGCCTAGAACTTCAATTATTATACTTTGAGAGCTAAGAACATACAGACAGAGAAACACAACCAATGAGAATGTTCTCAACTAGGTAATGCTGCTGAGATTGTAAGCAAAAACATCACATTATACTAACAGCACACCAAATATTAAACTCACCCAGAGGAATCTCCTGCTTTTGCTGTCTCACTGCCTTCTGCAGGACTTGTGGAGAGCTATAACATCACCTGGTAGACATGAGGAACAATTAGTACACGGCAGCAGAGACTGGCAACTACACCTAAATATAGATACCAGGAAATAAGTATCAGGCTTTGACTGTTGAGGGAAGAAAGGCAGGAGAGCAGATTGATTCAAGCTATGAAATAACTCACAAAACATGCTTCTCAAGCTTTTTGTAGCCTATAAACCTCATTCATTCTCAATTTAGATTCCACGTGGTATAAAGCTCCACATGGGTCAGTGAAATTCATTGCTTACCTTCACATTAGGGCCATCTCCAAAGAGCAGCCTACTCCCTATGTCACCTTCATCTGGAAAGCCAGGCTCTGCAGAGAGTGACACAGATGGACATGGAGCTATGTTAAGATACTACAAGAGCAATTTTCACAGACAAGTATAAATAAGAGTTGCCCCATTAGTTCTAGAAGACAAACTTCCAGAACACAAACTCTGCAGGCACGTAGCTGTGTTTCAGACAAGTAAGGATGTTATCGTCAGTTCTCGCATCTGACGGCACTTCCTATTCAGGGTTATCATCATCAACAGCCAACAACTTGTGTATTTGATCCCTTCAAACACTGTAAATTGCTTCATCCTGAACCAACAGTTGTCCATTTTCCCCTTTGTTTATAAAGGGCATTAGCTCTCTTAACTTACTGATATGTAATATTAGTTTAAATGAGTTTTGAGTCAATTTGCTTTAAGATATAACTGCTACATGTTATTTTTTACTAACTGTCCTGCATTAACTGCTTCACATCAACGACTTTTCCTAACAACTTTGTGCACCTTAGTACAAAAGAAACTTTAACTTACCTTTTTTACTTCAAGCCATCTTTCTGCTGTGGGAATAAAGCAAAAGCAGCATTACTAGAAGAGCCAGCAGCAGTAAGTTTAGAAAAAAAGTAGGTTTATAAAGTAGTTTATTATAAAGTAGGTTTATGCAGGAAAACAAATCAACCCCCCGCCAAAACCAGAACCTCAGGATCAATGGTCTAAAACCATCACCCCATGTCCTGTCACAACAGGCCCCGCTAAAGACTCTCCCTATCTTTCTTATAGGCTCTTTTGAGTACTGAAAAGCCACAATAAGGTCTCCCGGGAATCTTCTCCAGACTGAACAACCCCAACTCTCTCAGCCGTTCCTCGTAGGAGAGGTGCTCCAGCCCTCGAATGGAGTGACCCGTTTGCTAAATATATCGCTATAAAACTAAATCCCCATGGAAGGCATCTGAATGCCATGTGCTCACTGCAGAGTGTTACCTCCACAGCCCGTCGGGAGGCCCCAGCAGCAAGGGCCTAGCCCTAAAGCGGCCAGAAGGCTCATGAGGTAACCGAATGTGATCAGACTTTAAGCCCCTTCACAGCCCTTCCTACAGCTCGGGCATGGTAGTGCCTGGTGTTACCTCACACCCACCGCCATTCCCCGGCCTCCCAACCGCAGCCCCGTCCAACTCACCGAGGAGCCGCTCGCAGCGGTCCCAACGCGGTTCCCGGCCACTCTTAACGTGGTCCCGGTGCCGCTTCCCGCCTCCATGTCCGGCCCTGTGGGGACGAAGGGAGTGAGCGCCACATACTGCGAGCCCGCAGCACGACCCGCTCCCCCTCTGTGTGTCCCCCCCCTCCGCGTGTCCCCCCCCTCCGCTTCCTCGAATGGTCGGGCCCAACCCCAGCGGCCCTGGGGACCGGGAAGCACGGCGGACGCCACCACTGCGGGGACGGGGGATGCGGGTCCTCACCTTATCGTGGCTAAATGATAAGGCGTGCTACACGTTAATGGCGCCTCCCCCTGCCCACCTTCACCGCCCAACCGCCTCCAGACCCTAAAGCCTCCCTCACCCACCGCCAGGAGCGCATGGCGAAAGGGCGGCTACCCCGCGGCGACCGCTTATAAAGGCTTGGGACGTACCACCCCGCGGAGGGGGGTGAGCCGTACCACTGCTGCAGCAAGGCCAGGGTGTGTGGAGGCATCCATTTCCTGCAGCGGGGCAGGGGAGGGAGCCGGGTCTTGGAGCTCCTTTGAGCATCGCCAAGCGGGTGGGACCCTGATTTTAGGCGTCCCTCTGCTCAGTTGGAGGCAGGAGAATGGGGTCGTCACGGCTGGGATGGGACAGGCTGCACCTCGAAGTGGGGACCCCCATCAATGTGGGTGAACAGTGTGCAGATGCAGCAGAGCAAGGCAAGGGGATGCTGAGGGACATCAATAAGGGCATCACCAGCAGAGAAAGGTGTCATTGTCCCACGCAGTGTTTGTCAAGCCACACATGGAATACCACGGTCAGTTTTGGTCCCTTCTATGCAAAAAGGTGTGGACAGGCTGGAGAGGGTCCAGAAGGGCCACAAAGATGATCCAAGCAGCGTGTTAGGGAAGACCGGAAAAGGTGGGTTTGTTCAGCCTGCAGAAAAGGCGGCTCGGGGAGATCTTGTCATGGTGTTCCAGTATTTAAAGGCTGCAAAGAAGATGGAGACTCACTTCTTACACACATGGAAAAGGCAAAGAGTGATGGGCATAAGTTACTCCTGGGAGATTCTGACTGGACACAAGCAGAAAAATTTTCACACAGAATAATCAACCATTGGAATAATGATAGAATAGTTTGGGATCATCCCAGGGAAGTGGTGGATTTCCCAACGTCGGGTGCTAGGACAACTAGTCTAGGTCATGCTTACCTAGAAAGCTTGGACCAGATGATCCCCGAGGTCCCTTCCAACCTTGGATTCTGGGATTCCATGATCTTGCCCCCAGAAAGGCACAAGTCCCTCTCAGGGCAGGCTCCTCACTGTGAATTGATGCAGCACTGCTCTGTATCATCTGTGTTCCAGCAAATTGGGATGGGTCAGCATGATTCCAGACCACTTTTATTTGGATCAGAACAGCTGCTTAAATAAAGGATTCATTATTTTCACATTATAAGGTCATCTTGAACTGAAAATAAGGGGTTTATTTTGCTTTCCTTTTCTCTGTTAAACACATGGGCCATCATCTTCGAGAAGAAAAGCAAAGCCCTCTCTTTCAAGTCTCACATCAGTGTCGCACATTGAGAGCCTGCCTGAGGGCAGCTGCAGGCACAGAGCCTGCAGCTTCCACAACCATTTCTTCTACACAATGCAAGTCACCTTACAGAGCAAAAAAACCCCACAAAATCCAAAAGATCCTTTTTAAACAGCGAAACCTCCCCAGAGGAAGGATTATGTGGTACTGTGAAGAGTCCCCCAAAATTCAGACCCCCTTTTCCCTCCAGCAAAAGCCAAACTTCTCCTGCTTGCAATTCTCAACCTAAGTTCATTTTAGTGCGACAGAAGGGGACTCACAACACAATTCTCCATGCAATCTCTCTCCAGGTCAAACAGATTGGAGTTAACTGTGTCGAGGATATAGCACTCACTGAAGATTCAGTGCTCATTTTGAATGAGCAAAACCCAGCAGTTCGTGTGCAGGGAACTAAGGAAGGCCAAAGTTAGAATTCCTGATAACAGAAAACACTTTTTAAGGCTTCTCTGTGCATCATCTGAAAGCAAAACGAAGCAAACAAGTAGAAAAACCCCTCTCTATAGGTCTCTTTAACAGTAAACCTCTATTTTTCTTGCAGCTAAGCTACTGTGGTGTCATTAACACACAAAACTCTCTCTTTGAACCATAACTATGACTGACCCAACTAATGTGGAGTCATTTTAAGGTGTATTTATGACTACCTGGAAGAGAGAAGCAGCGTTAACAGCTCCTCTTTCTCAAACACAAAGCCTTTGCCTACATTGCTTTTCTTGATTTCACACATCCAGGAGTTCAATCTTTGGTATCATTCTGCCTTTCACAACAGTCAGTCTGCCCTTCACCAGGCTCAAGTTATGAGTATCCACATGGAAACACAGTGGTTATCAGCAACATCCACACTAGAGCACAACCTGTGGCTGAGCTTAAACACATGCAAGGGTTCCTGACAACACAGAAACCTGTTTTCAAGAGTAGGTGCATGATTCGTTTCTACCATCTCCTCTCAGGAAAAGGGAAGGTCATAATGGGAAAAGGGAAGGTCATAATGGGAAAAGGGAAGGTCATAATGGGAAAAGGGAAGGTCATAATGGGAAAAGGGAAGGTCACAATGGATTCAAAGCAGTAACACAACAAAGGTTTACTGGCAAAAAGAGACTGGTTAAATAAATTTTATCAGGATGTTGAGAAATGGGTATGATTCTATTTGAAAGCTTTGGAAGAGGTATTGATGAAAGCACACGTTAAAATGAATTCTTACAGTGATCAGACATTGCAATCATTTACTCTCAACAGGACTTTTATGAGACATATTTATATAGTCAGTAATTAAATAGAAAACCAAGGATAAGTGTCACAAAACAAGGAAATAAAAAGGCCTGAAGCCCAGTCAGTCCCCAGTTACCTTCTAGTCACTGTACCTTTCATTTTGCCTTTTGTTTCCCATGCTGCTATTCTTAAACATAATAAAGCAGTAAGAAAAGTTAATTGCAGATTCCTTGCTTTTGGGAAGCCTCAAACTTACTTCAACTTAGTACAAAAAACAGGGATGGAAAAGATAAAACGTGTCTGTTAAAAAGCAGGAAGGAGAAGAGAGATTCAGAGACATTTTGGACTGAGAACATAGGAAACAGGGACAACACAAAGAGATTTTCAGCTTACCCAAATGTAGCAGACAATGGTTTTGCTACCTGTTGTGTTTACCAGACTGTGATGTGCTGCATCATTCCTTATTTCAAACCACTGGCAATCCAAATAAATGCCACAGGCAACAAGAAATAAAGTAACTACAGTTGCACACTGACCAAACCTTTTTCCTACCTACAGAGGGGATGCAGGTAAAAAAGCTGAATGTAACAAGTCAACCATGTCCACATCCACATGAACTATACAAGAAGAACACCCAAAAATATTGACATGAGACAGTGATCCTCGAGTTTTCCTTTTCTCTTTCAGTTATATATATATATATATATAGTTAAACAGCACGTAGGAAAACACTACTATAGCTTTCACCGTGGCCAACAGGAAAATCCTCACAAGTAGAAAAATGGATGCTTCTCAGTTGTTAGATTTCTTCAAAACGTAACACAGAGGAAATGAAAGAAATGCAATTTCTCATTGTGTAACAGCAACAACAAAAACTTAAACCCTTGGCAATTTACACAGTTCTCAAACCTCCAACTTTGCAGTCTTGAACATCTCTCAATCCCTACTACAGCAGAACATAGTATCACCAAAAGAAAGGAGGAGGATTCCTCGAGAGCTGTGATGCTACTTGGATACTATGTGAAATTCCACTGTACCAAAACGTTTTACTTCCAATTTACCTCCAGTATTTTGGAGGAAGGGAACATGATAGCCCCATTCAAGCTTATCCCTGCTGGCTGCCCACCCAGGAAGCACTACTGTTATTACCTCAAGAGGAAAGGAAAGGTGCTGGTAAGAGCCAGAAGGGCAAGGCAATGATGTTGATTCTGAAATGCCCTGTTCTTTGGAAGAACTGTGTAAAATACGTTGTTAAAAGCCTCCATGTTAAAAATATTAAGAACAAAAAAGGTCTTCTTAAAAATACAGAGCATCTCTGCCTCTTAAGTTCAAAGCTTGGGGTGGGGGGAGAAGGTGTTTTGCTAGAATTAACTACAGGTTTGCTGTAATAAACATATATGACAATGCCCTACGTAACACAGGGCCACCCACAGACTCCAGACAAACGTGATTGCTTTAGGTTTCAAGTGGTGGTTGCATCTCTGGTTTGTATAAAAGGAGCAGAGACGCTTCTGGAACCTTCACTGCAGAGTCTTTGCCAGTGTCCAGGTTTTGGGCAAAGGAAATCTTGCCACACTGCAGAGTCCTAACGTTGAGGATCTGAATGTAAACCCGATCATGACTCCGAGTCTGATCCCGAGCTGCTTTCTCGGCTGATTTCGATTTGTAGAGATGGTAAATTATCCAACCGACTCTTCTTTTGCCGAGACTGTTCTTTTTCCTTTATGAGAGCACCCCAAACCCGCTGGAGCTCTGAGTCATCCTCCTCTGGAGCTGCCACAGAGTTTTCAGGTTTATCTGAAGTCTTTTCTTGTGCCTTCGGAGCAGACCCTAATCGGGTCCATAAATTACCTGACGGGATGAAAACCAAACATCCTTTAAGAAGACAGGACTAAGAGGAATGCTGGGGGAAGTCTGAGGAACCTAGTGTTGAATGCATTTAAACTCCTCATCCTTCTCCCACCTTGATGTTTGGCATTAAACTTACTATGCCTTGAAGCAGTATATGAAATTACAATGTGGAATGCTCAGTGCAGACTTGTTCACTGTTTCCTTTTTGCAGACAATGCTACATGCAGGTCTGAAGTGCCACTGCATTCATTACATTTGGTTTAGTGCCCTGTTTTGCCCACAGTTTTAAAGTAGTCATCTACTTTTAAGCATACCTATACAAAACTATTGCTCTTTGAAATACTCAGCTCAACCTACCTACATCTATTTAGATTTGAAAGCTCTGAACAAACATTTGCTGGTTCAGTGAAATTAAAGAACATCCTTCATCATTTGCTGCTGACATTTCTCTCATACTCTAAACCCAAAGGAATTGCAGTATTATATGTTCTCCATAAAACTAACCTGATTTTTTCTCTCTGGTATCAGAGTAGAGGCCTTTAACATCTTGTTTGGGGATTCCTAACCGGCTGTGGACATCTGATATCGGTTCTCGACGAGGAGCAGAGGTACTACTTGGAGGTTTAGCTTCTGGAGAACGTGGTCTTTTCCCCAGTCTTCGCCGCACATCTGGGGATATTTTCAAGTGATTAAAATGACAAAACCCATGTTGCATTCCCTCCAGCTCTACCAGCCAGTTTTATGCTCATTCACAGCATGTACAACTTGAAACTAGACAGATTCTCTGGTCTTTGAAGCCTTTCATACTCAGATTTCAGTCCTGGCAATGGCTGCAATACAGCGTATCCAAATTTAATCTTTCTTTTTTCTTGGCAATAAATTTGACATTTAATGTTTTCACGTTGTGCTCTATCCAAAAGATTGAAGAACTTACTCTATGGCTTGCTCCATTTCTGTTTTAGGTGCACAGCGTGTACATATCCAACATAAGATTATATGAAAATTGATATGCCTTCAATGATTCCTTTCAGATAACAGATACCTTGCTTTGCAATTCTAAGACTGCTTGATATTTTGCAGAAGAAAATGAAAACCAGAATACAAGAATCCTAAATATATTGATACTTAACCCACAATGTGCATCTTGCCTTCTGAAGTTTGTTTTAGCTGGATGTTTCTCGTCTTAAAGGGGGTTCAAACAAAAAGATGAAGGCAAAAGGAGTTACAAGACTTAGGTGCCAACATAAAATTAACTGTATGAATGCAGAAACTGCTGCTGAAAAGAACTCCATCAGGTTAGTTAGGTGCAGTGAAGCACAGATATAAGAGGAATATATCCCTTTTAATGAGCCAGTCAAGTTCTACACAGTGTGAGTTTATAAGTACCTGATTTTACAGTGCTGTTTGGCTGACGTGGCCCACTGTTGTTCTGCCGTTTTTCTTCTAACAGTAGTCTCACATCTGCCACCTTCTCTGATGATCCTTTATTGCCAATCCGGTTTCTGATGTTACTGGTTGCTATGCTATCTGCTCGCATGGAATTCCTAAAGAAAAGATTTAACATCCCTTAAATGAAAGGAAATCTCGCACAGTTCTGAAGTCCTCCTGAATGCAACATTACATCATAGAAAACAGGAATATCAGGATCTCTAAACTGAGAAACAGTGGTAAAACATTACTTAGAGCTCATGTTCCAGTCAGAATCCCAAGTTTAGCTATAATCACATGAATTCCTCAATATCCACTTCAAAACAAGTATCGAGTTTGTCTCCTTAAGGCTGTGCCTCTGCATCAAAATTCAGAGCAGGTATGCAGCCTCAAAGCTGTCAAAGGACTCAACATTATAATGAAGTCTAATGAGACTACTGAAGGGACACATTAAAGTGATTTTAATAATCTACAACATAAGTGATTTTGGTTAATATGCCCATAATGAACATGGATTCCTTTTTGTCATCAACACTGGGGGGGGGGTTATTCTTCTTTCTGAGAGGAAGGGGTAAAGGGAAATGAGAAAGAGGAGTTATTGAGTTATTTCTCCCTGACCTAGCTATGAAATGCAAGAAGCTAATTGTGCTGCTTGCATTAATTTCTATTGATTCCACTCTGAGCTTCATTATTATCAATCAGCAGGGTTACAGAAATCTGCAAGGGAAGCTGTATTTGAAAAGTGTTAATTGTAATTAAAAATATGTATCATTTTTCTGTATTTTGTATTTATTTTTACTATCAACTACAAAATTATGTTAAGAAGTGAAAAAGTAGCTTTGACAGTTTGTCTTGAAGCTGCGACAGCTCTGTCACTAACTCAGAATGCCTTTTCACTGATCCTTTTAAAGAAGAAACTTTTACCTAATATTTTTCAGCTGTGACTCCACCTCGTCCGCATACATTGTCATTTTCATGCTCTTTTTGGGAGAGGGTGTTGATATCATTTTCAGTTCAAGATCATAGTCCATTTCATCAGAGTCAGATGCACTAGCACTCGACCTTCGGGCTGCACTGCGCTCTCGGGACTGCTTGAAAGCTTGCAACTCATCACGGTACTCTACCACAACTCTGTCATCTTCATCCATATCCTGATCTTCTTCCTCTTCTTCTTCCTCCTCAATAGGCTCTTCGGGAACATTTACTAAGCCTGTAGCAAAGCAAATTGCTTCTGATAAACGGAATTTTATCATCCATATAAAGTACTTTAATGTGGGAGAATCACTGCAATTAATGATCCACTATAAATAAGTCTTTGTGGTTCTCTAAGGCTAAAGAGAGAACAGAGTGTAATAGAGAGTGGCATCTATGTTACAGAACAGCCTAAGTGGAAGAAAATCACCACAGGACAGAAGTAGCCCATGGTGTTCACTATCTCAGAAGCCTGCTCAAGCACAAAGCTGGACTTCACTTCCATGCACTGCAGGGATCGGATGAGGGACTGATTAAGGCTATTCCGAGCTCTCCATTCCCCAGCTGTGCTCCTACAGGGCTGACATACTGGTATCCATTACCTGAGTGACGATGTTTATAAGGAGGAGTCAAGCCAACATCATCCCCAATAAGTGTCCTTTTCTTTATCACATCCCGATGGATTCGGCGTGAATGGTATCTTCGTTTCCTGAAACACCACAAAAACAATGACATTCCTGTCACAGGAAAGGCATAATGAATGAGCCAGATTTGGTCCTGGATTAAGCACACACAGTTATCACTCACTTTAACAGCAGACAGACATTTACATCAGAAATCTGTCTGGTTTGAATATAGACATCCTTTATTTTCATGAGAAAATGCTCCCCTTGCACAGTCGCCTTGCAAAAACATTATTTACACGTAGGAAGCATCTACGTAAACCAAATAGAAAATCCACAAATTAAAACCATTTTAGACTTTCTCACCCTCCGATATTCCAATTCTTCTATCCAATACTCACCAAGAATTGCTAAGAATCCCCTTCATGCCTCCATAGTTGGGATTGCCATATTTCATGTAATACTGGCTTCGCCTTGCAGCTCCCAGCTCTTTCTTATCATCTGGAAAAAACATAAATTAAAGGAATATTTCCCTCTTAGAACGTATCTTACACCACCAGCACAAAAATAAATAACCCTCCAGTCAAAGACACCAAGGGAAAGCAAGACTATGTGTTATAGATCAGCACTACTTCAATCTCCTTCATGAAGGACACGGGTTTGCTGACACCTCTGGAATTTCTCCTACCATCACAGTTTTGCATCTAGAAACTCAATTCTAGGAAGGCTGAGTTTCCACATATCATTCCACAGAGCATTCCATGCCCTTGTAACTGCTGGAGGCTATACTTACCTTCTTCATGACCTTTCTTTTCCTTACGGATGTGTCACTTCCCTCATGGTCCAGGAATTATACGGATGTTCATTTTACTCACAAATATCATTTAATCTCTCAACTGTATTTAGCAAGAATTTCCACTAATATCTCATCAGCATCTCAAATTCATTTCTTATTTATAAAACATGACGTTTACCCCTGTGGAGAAGGGCATCATAAAACCTATTCTATGGTATTGGGAAGAATGCCCTGAGCCCAAGATGTATGTACCATAGTTTTGATACAACTTGGACTGGATTTAATTTACACATTAAATGTGGCTTTATTGCAAACTCTTAAGACCTAACGATTAGCAAAGAAACTAACACTTGTGCAAATAAAAAGCAGGTACTTTGAGTCAGTGATTAGTCAACAAGTCAAACTACAACAAGCAAGAATTCATTGTGCTTGTTAAGCTGGTCATTTACCTTTAGTAGCAAATCTCATGAATAGCTTGTTTCCTTTAGCCAGTTTATTGGCAGGGCGAAGATCATTACGCAGGAGAGAATCCTCTTCTACCTGGGAGAGGGCATCCAACTTTGGGGGGCAAAAGAGGTATTTTGGACTCAAAAATAAGATTACTGTTGAATGAAAATGGGTTGCTTACAGAGCAGCAACCGAGTATTAAGAAAGTTACTTTTCAAGTTATGTTCAAATAATTTGCTTTTTTTCCTTGACAAACTGATGTGAATTTGTAAGTAATTTGCCCTGAAGATTTAAATATTTCCTTCTCTTACTAACTAACATTATCTCAGATTATTAAATCCAGTCATTTTCAAATGACACTATCCTAATGGCTGAAATGCAGATAATAAATAGCACAACTTGGACACTGAGATCTTTTCTTTTTGCTTGTTTCATCTCTAAATGGTTTCACTAACAGGTTCTCATGCCCTCATGCAATGACTAAAAGGTTTTCTTTTCCATTTATACCTGCTTTATAGAAACTAAAATTCAGACTTCCATGACGTACGAGTGCTCACTGAGCCATTCCTAAAGAAAATACTAATCACACCTATTCGATATTCAGCCAGTGAAGATTAAATCACTTACAAAGCAGCAATGCCTGTGCTGATACACACAAATACCTATGGCCAGTTTAAACCCTGTTTGTCTCTTTAAGCACTGCCTTTGCTGCCATTATTGTTCTTTCATTGCCTCCTCTCAGCAGAAAAGAGCAGCCAGTCTGGCTCTTACATGCTGGATGCCCCATCACTCTTCACAAAACACTCTTACATAGCTATTCTCACCAACACTGTATCTGCACTTCCTGTCATTTCCCCATCTGATTTACTTTAAATTGTGAATTGCAAATATATATGGTTAAAAGTGTAATGTTATGAAGGCTTCACACCAGCCAGAGCCAAACTTCCTTAATGGTGTTCTCACTTTCCTTTTGTACTGACCTCAACATCACTTGGATTGTCATCCTCAACCTCGCCTTCTTCTGTCTCATCATCAGAACTTTCTTCCTGTTTTTCTAAGAAGGAAAATAATGGGGGGGGAGGGAGGGGGAAATAAACTCCATTTAGCATGTCAGTCATATTTGGTTATTATTACCTACAGTCTCTGAAACCAAAGGGAAGGTGTTATCCTTTCTTCTGTGCAGCCCAGAGATAGTCAAAACAGGAAATGTCTACAGAGATGTGAAGCACACATGAGCATGGAATACAATTAACCAGGATTAACCAGGAGCATGGAATACAATGAACCAGGCAGCCTCTGCAGGTAACTGCCTGCAGCAGCACACATGGATTAATTTAATTCTCTGAAAGCAAATGAAATGACACTGCATTTCAGGGTATCACAGAGATCAGCAAGGCCAAGACTGTAAAAGGCAAATAAGAGCTTATTTCCTTTAGCTTCCCTTTAAAATGCTGTGAGTACCTACAAGTATTCAATACTAACAGAGTAAACCAGGTGATTATTCAAAAGCTTAGAAGATTCTGAGAGAGAAGGAGGAAAAACCCCAAACCACCACCAAAACACCACCTTAGTGACTTCATTCCAAAGTGAATTAACTGACACAACAGTGCACGCTTCCAGAACTGCTGCAATTGTGAGATGATTGCATAGATTTTCCAGGGTTCTTTTTAGCTCAGAGTAAAAAAATCATATTGGATTCCAGCCCCCCCAAGGGATGCACAAGGAATGCATCTAAGCCAGTTACTCCCGTGTAGCTGGATGCATTTCACACCTTAAGCTGTAACTGAACAGTTTGTACTTTTATCTAATATCCCACTTTTCCAGCTGAACAGGATTAATTTAGATGACAGTTTTTGTTTTGAGATGTGGTATAATGATAACACAATGTGTAACTTGTAGCCAAGAAGATTAAATACATGTATTTACGCTGCATTTAAACAAGACAGTCACTAATCTCCAGTGACTTTATAACAAAGTCTTACTTGAAGCACTATCAACATTTGCCCCTGCATTAAAGCCACATGGATGGTTGAGGAGCAACTGCATTGTAGAGAAAAGCAACAAGAAAAGGGGATGAATTAGAAGGATCCACAAGTTTAACAAAGCCCTAAATCCCAAACTTTGTCAAAATGCCTTTGGTAGCACTGCAAATATCTAACAGAGAGATTGGCTACTTGCATTTTGTTCATAGATCGTGTTTAAGGACAATCTATGGAAGAGTTAATAAATACAACATCTCTCTTTGCTTTGGACTGCATGGTACAGTGCTTGGAACCACAGCAATTTATCACACCAGCCTACCAGCAAACAGTCCTAAGGCAGGAAAAGCCTCATTCTTCATTTACACCCATAAAAGTAAAAATCAATCTACAATTCAGGCATTCAGGTACCAGATTTAACACAATATGAAGACATATTTTTACTGCTTTGCTCTGGTATAACTGACCTTTCAGGGTGCTGCTTTCTTGACAGTATAACGGCCAGATGTAGAGATGATATACACAGTGGTGAAGTGCTAACCTGTCACATCAGTGTGAACGATAAACTTAAAGGTGGTGGATCAAGAAAGGAAGCAACTGTGGTATTTCAAAACCAGGACATTTTCTTACACCTGCTTTTTCCACACTTGGAATTCATCCTTTTACTGCCACAGCCTTATTTCTGTGCCACAAGTACCACTACAAATATCACATCCGAATATGACCCTGTCATCTAACATGTTCAGTATCGACTGAATTACTGCTTTTGGTCTAGCTCCAACCCACCTTTTAAGAAGCAGCTTCTTCAAAAGGTTTCCAAGATGAAAGCCTTTTTTAAAGTGGCAGAATACATTTACCTGAAACTATACGATAGAAGCTCCTTCAGTAATTCAGGTTATGCAGTACCCAAGCCCAAGTTTAAAGTTTCACTGCTTTAACTAGGTGACATCTATATATGCATGTCTCAATCTACCTTTCTTGGCTTTTTCAGCTGTCTTCTCTTCATTGTTTTCTCTGCTTTTTGTTTTCTCCTGATCAGGTAAGGAACTCATATTAATCAGAGCCCGTGATGCTGTTACTTCATCAAGCCAGACCACATTACCTGTGACATATAAAAGCACACATGAAACCATAATGCAGTTTGTATAGTCAAGCAGTCACATACACTGCCTTACTGGAGCAAAACTGCTAACAGAAACACCTTCATATGGTGACATGGCAAAAGAAGGAATCAGATACACCTCTTGCAGGGAAAGTCACTCTTGAACACACTTGGGAAGCTGGAGGACACACACAACAACTGATTCTAACCAGAAAGACGGAAACACACAATCATATATATCAAAGCCTGCTGCCTGAGTGAAGGATATTGGATCAGGGTCAGTGTATTTCAAGAGGAGGGGAGAAAGAAGCCTTGATTTTTTTCCCCTTTGGCAATTTAACCCAACCTTGGACTTTACTATGGAATTCTGTTAATCTTTTCCAAAAAGCAGGAAAATAGGAAAGACTACACTTTGTACTGATCATCATGTCACAGGTTAACAGTACATGCCTTGCACATGCCTTATGTATCAGCAGCTGGTCCTAAAATATAACTTATTAGGCCAACGAAAAGCATTTCATAAATGTCAAAGTTGAAAAGAGCTAAAACTGCTTAGAAACAGGTTTTGAACAAAAACTTTCTGCATTCAATGCAAATACAGCAGCAAATGTAATTCACTGCTCTGCAGTTCAGCAGAGTGTGTTCAGGTATCACAAGAACTATGCAGTGTCCCAGAAGAAAAGATTCTCTCAAATTACTTGAAGAGACTCGATTTACAAGGTGAAGAACACCCACTTTTGGTGCTAACTTCAATGACTGGCTAATAACTTTCCATTGCTGTATGCCTACCTGCTCCTCACATCTCCATATTCAAAGCCTGTATCATTTTATGCTCAGCAATTTGAAACACAGAACACCATCTAAATTCACCTCTGCATTAAGACACCTCAAGATATAATTGAGTTGGGAATGTGGCACTTTCTGCCATGCTATGACACAAATCTATGCTGAAAGGACAGTGGTTTTTCTTGGTATTTTCACCATGTAGCTGCCATGCTAACTCATAGAGCATGAAAATGAACCCCTAAAGAAGATGTGGTTTAACTGTAACAGGGTAAAGTATTGTTACCACTCTGAAGCCTGCATTTCTGCACTGGAAGCTCACTCCGGTTCCATACTAAATTTACTCATGTATCACTTAAGAATCAGGATCATTGAAAGGCAGCCTCAAATACAGAGTTAAGCTGTGCAGTCTCTAGCTTCTGCATCACCACAGCAGCTCTTTGTCCACCCCAGGCTCATTGTGTTTCAGGTTTTCTGGCAGCTTGTGGCAGCACATTGAGCTGTCGTGCACAGTGACTCCAAGGTTACCAATAGTATACCATGTATTTTGTCTTGCACTGGAACTTAATTCCTTCAGGGTCATTCCAGGGATCCAGGCTACTAATTCTCAAGTCTTAGCCATGCTTGTTAATAAACCAGTTTCCAGCAATCCCAATCCAATTGGAAAACCTGCACTGGCTCCTTATGATTTCAGTTACAACATTTCTAGCCACATGATAATCTCGGAGCCTTCCAGTTCCATGATCCAGCATCCAACAGGAGCAAACAACTCCTACAGTGTTTAGTATCCTGAAGAAAACACGGCTGTCAACAACCTTCTATCTTCCTGGCAATCTCACTGCATTATTACTCCCCCAAAACAGCCCTTGCAACATGAATTTACATTCCTTTTCCAATCTATGTAAATCACACTCAGCCTCTGCCTTCTTCCACCCACTGATTTTTCCTTGAGAATGCACTAAATAAATATGGCAACAAGTCTGCTCCTCCGCAGCACAAAACCGACCTGCCTAACTGCACTCAGTCGTGTTCTCTCACAATGTCATCTGCTGTGACACTCACAGCAGGTATACTCTGTATGTCAAGATGTAATTTTAGACCTCCTTTTTTTCCCCACTCAGACACCTGCAAGTTGTTCTATGCTATCTCTTTCCAATAGCAAATCCTCAACCAAATAATGGGTTTGATTTTCACTATATACTATATATTATAGTATATAATTAATATACTACGTTAACTCTTTCCTTATAAATCTCTTTTTTTACTAAGGCAAATGACAAGGAGACTAACACACATAAAGCTCAGTGACTTCAAAAGCCACTAGGACATATGAGGTACAGCTACTACTGGCACTAGAACATGAGTAAGAATTACAGACAAAAGACTGCTTACTTACATGATGTATCATCTAACCACTCAATATGAGCAGGAGGATACTCCTTGAAATAGGCAAAGATGTCCTGTGTACTCATCTCATCCACTCCACAAATGTAAATTGTGTCTAATCTCACTTTAGGAATTGCTGTAAAAAGGAAGAGACATAAAACTGGTACTTATTCCTATGGAGGAAGCTGTTGTAGTAGTAACATACAGATTTATAAAGCAAACACTTTAAATAAGTTAAATGGAACCTGATTGAAGCAAGATATGAAGTATACCATTCTAAGAGCCATCACTTGAATTATTCTTCCACAATGCAAAACTTTATTAAATTGGGAATTAAAAAGAGGCAATATTACAGGCATTGGCAGATTCTGCCCAGCAATCAAACTGCCTTAAAAGCTTTACTACTTCTTGTATCATTTAATGAGAGCTGCTACAGACCACACAGCTTAGCAGGTCCATCTAACTGGCTGCCAGAAGCCCTGATCTGCTGTGCACACCTCCTGGCTGATCTGTTTCTATTCCAACATGCCCAGCTTGCCATCTGAGGGCATGTGCACAATCAGCCCAGCTTCACTGTGTGTACAGCACAGAAGCTGACCTCGCTGTGCACAGGACACTGTGTGCTTCACTTGTACACACAAACAGCGCTCAAGGTCTGGCCTTTTCACAGAATTTAAAGGTTCTTAAAGCAGCACTGAGCCAGAAGATGAATCCTGGACATGCAGCACGCGGGCAAATGGTAAAGAAGGAATTGTCATCTTCTTTCTGGGGTTGGTAAAACAAGGAGTGAACTGAGAACAGCCACATAGCTTAAAAACCAACAGTATTAAAATGAAAAGGTGAAAAAAGACAGAAGTGATTTCTTTTGGCAATGATCTGGGAAAACCTCTAGGGAGGCATTATAGGATATTATAGAATATTATAGGATAAATCAAGTAAAGGAACTGTGAGGAAGTAAACAAAGGAATCTTTTCTTCTTGGCTGCTGGATAAACTCCTACCTTTCTTCATCATGTCCCGATCCAGAGCCACATTCCTCTGGGCCAGATTCACTTCAGCTCGAAAATGAAAGCGCTTTGCCCTTTGTTCCTTCTTCTCAATGGCTTCCTGCAAAATGCACAACAATACACTCAAAACAGGAATCTCAGCAGCGTTCCCAACAAGCAGCACTGAAGGACCAGGTATTTAGAACAGAAAGTAACAGACAGCAACAATCTGCATTAAGTCTGTTCATTCTGAAGAGACCTGTAAGGTTCAGAGCTAGAAATAATTCACTAAAACATCTCTGTGCCACTTAATAGCTTTAATGCAGGACCAGCAACATAATGGGAATCAGGATGCATGGAAAATGAGGCATCTTGGACAATGCTCAAGCTCCATGACAGAACAGTAACATTATCTTCTCCTTCCTAACAGATGTACACAGGCTGTGCTCAAAAATAAAAGCTCACTTAAAACAAGCACTTCTACTATGTGGAGAATCAATCTTTTCAGATTATAGAGATTTTCCACTGTTTTTTATATATATATAGAATAAAGACTTGTCTCTCTCCACATGGATTTAGCAACACAAGCTGGAGTGCTGACTATGGACATCTTTAGACTGGCAATTCAGGCTGCTTTAAACAGCTCATGAGCAACAGCTTATGTGGCTCTTGTGCAAGTTCTGCAACCAAGAAGCTCCTTGTTCTGCAGAATTCCTCAGGAAGCTTTAAAAGGTTTGGGATCTTACTAACCAAAGTCAAACATGGAACATAAGCTGCACTTGAGCAGAACCTGCCACCAATTACAGCCAAATAAACAGGGTTTTCAGCACTTTTTAAAGGTTGCCACAACAGCTTTGGCCACGTTTCTTTAAGTGTTTTTCAGAGTTGCACCATTAAAGGACATAACAAAAGATGAGAGCTTGCTCCTGACTTGGGGAACTGCAAATCCTTTACTGAATTACAGAGCGCACAAGCTACTGAAGCCAAAAAGCTGATTTTCAGTCTTCATCTGGAACCCTTTTTGTACTCTTTGATAAGCACAAGGTTCACTAATGCAAAATGGGAATATGTGATTTGTCAGCACTCTGCTGTGGTGGGGATTCATATTGATTAGAACATTTAAATTGTATCAGTCCTATAAACTATAGGACTAAATTCTTTTTCTCCACTACTAAATACTAGATATAGTGGCCAATTGTACAGTGTGACACAGCCAATTCACTATTAAACGTACAGAGATGAGCTGTAGGATTAAGTTTCTGAAGTTCCACGGAATTATGCAACTTTCAGCTATTTCAATGCAACAGCTGCTCACATTCTTCAAGCTGTGTCTTAAATAATTAAAGAAGAAGATGCCCTTGGAAGACAAAGCAATGAAACTTGATTTTCCTGCCAAGCACTTGTTCTTCCTTCTGTCACGCTCCCAAGAGGAAAAGCCACAGCTGACTTGCCTCAAAGGGTTTGGCTTTGCAGTATCGAGTGGCACCGAGGCAGTTGCAACAGAATCATTGTCAGGTCCTGGCACACAAACTTTGGTCACTTAAAAACACCAGTTCTCATAAGTTTACAAAAGAGATCAGGTCCTGATGCAGGCCACAGCCAACAAAAGGAGAATTCATTCCCTAGGTGTTGAAAACTGCAGCTCTCTCAACATGAGGCTAAGCTTTTGTTCATGTTGGGGAGGAAATAAATGAAATGGTTCCTCCCTCCCAGTAGCAATAATTAGAATATGTTGAAGTATGTTGAAGAACCATAGCACAGGAATTACCTTGGAGGTTACATCTATTCCAGTAATGAAACTTCCAGCTTTGTTTTCATATCTCCTACTTGTGTCCTGAAACAAAGGGAAATGGTGATGAATTCTCAGTGAACACTGAAAGCAACATATTTGCTATGCTGAAAATAACCAAATCTGGCCATTTCTATGAGAAATACATCCTCTCTTCCTTGAGCCTCACTCCAAGTGACACTTCTAGATAGAAAGGTACAAGAGCAATGATTCTTGCTGATGTCAATGAAGGTAAAAGCATATGAGCTGAACCAAACTTCCTTTACTATATGGATTCTTTCCTTTGACACAATCTAGTTTCAGTGTCTGCTGCTGCAATGGTTTTTACTTACTTACTCTCAGCAATGCAGGGGAAGTCATCAAACACATTTCCTAACTAAAACTCCCACAGTTTTGGCTTCAGATCTAAGTTCCTTGTAAAACACAAACAGATTGAACAGTGACACACAACTCTTCAAGTGTCAATTTGCAGCTTTTAGTCTCAAAAGTCCGACCACCAAGACATGACCACACTTAACCAAGTAACTTGTTACTCTGTCATTATTTCAAACCCAATCTCTAAATACCAGCAAGACAAAACATTACTGTTTTGATACAACCCGACTGATAAAGAGCAAAAATAGAGAATGCTGAGTTCACTAAACCACAGTGACTCTGGACCAATGACCCAATTCTGTCCCTTCCCTTGTTTGCCTGTGTAAAAATGGCACCTCCTCATCCCGGCACCCTCAGAACCATCATCTGGCAGAAGTCTGGAGCTGGAAGGACACATCTTGCTTTCTTTAGGAGTAAATATGTTCTTTACGTTTGTGCTGCAATAGTTATTTTGGCTAAATAGTTATTTTTTTCTACAAAGTAGGCCAGTCTCAGCTTAGAAATACCAAAGGACACACCATGTAACTGCTTTTCTTAGTAACAGCAGCAAAGTTTGCCTAAAGTTGCCAAATGTTTAGTTATTAAAAAGAAAAGCAAAATAGTATTTTTAAAGTTAAAAAACTTAGTGTCTAGGTTTGCCTCATGGAGCACAAGGAAATAGAGAAGGGTGCTGTCTCTTAGGCCACTTTTGTGGTAGAAGCTCAAGCATGGCAATAGATCATTAGATTAGTTTGTAAAGTAATTCCCACACAAGTTTTGAGAGCAAAAGACTAGTGAGGAGTTTAGAACTCCTCTGACCCATTTTTAGGTATTAAACCTAATCCTACAAAAACTTCTATAGGAGCAATTAGGGACAAGGAAGAAAATGGGGGGGAAATGGAAAGGAAACCCTCAACCCCCCCTCACCAGAGCCCCCGTTCCCAGTGCCTCCACCTCAGTTCTCCCATTGCCACCCCCTGCTCTAGGTGTTCCCTGAGCTCCTTTTACACTCTCCCCCCCACAGCCCTCCTCCACAGTCCACCACTACCCCCCAGATCCTCTTCTCCGCCACCTTCTTCATTCCCTTCGAGCCAAAGCACATCCTCTGACGACCTGCTCCCTCACTCCCCTCACACACCTCGAGTTCCCCTCATGTCCCCACTCCCCCTACCCTCACCCCACCGCTTCCCCGCACGCACCCCCCAATATCACTCCTTTTCCCATGAGCGTCCCCCCAAATGCCTTTACAGACCCCCTCAGACCCACACGCTGCCGCCCCCCCCCCAGTCGCCGGTCCCTCCGTGTTCCCCCAGCCCATACCCACACCTCATGCCCCTCACCGGAACGAGCTCCCGCAGCGAGCGCCTCACAGGGATGGTCTCCAGCTCGCCCTCTTCCACCTCCATAGGCTCAGGCTCCGGGCCGCGGGGCTCCGCCGCCGCCTCCGCCTTCACCGAGACCCGCAGGCCCCGCACGGCCGCCATGGCTCCGCCAGGCCCGCCCTCCGCCCGGACACCGAGACGGCGGTGCCGCCGCCTAGAACCACCACCGAGACGTTGGGGTGGGTAGAGCGCCACACGAGGCCAGCGCCGGGTCGGGGCCCATGGGCTGAGAGGCCATAGAGACACGGGGACAGAGCGGCGCGGCCGGCGGTCCTCCGGGGCTACGGCGAGCGGGAGGGCCGCGCCGCCATCTTCCCCGATGGCGAACAGGGAGTGGGGCACCGCGGAAGAGCTTATGGTTCTCTACAGGCTTAATTGTTCAGGGGCTCAAGTAGTCTCTTTCTAAGTGTATTCCCAACCCAAGGCGTTGAGAGTGAAGCCTCACCTCCCCTTGGCCTAAATAAACCGAATGGGTTTTACTTGTCTCCATAAGACAACTTCCTCATTCCCTAATTACACCAATTAGCTCCATCCCCTCACACAATGAACCCAAATCACATCTTGCTCCCGCTTTGGCACCTTTGCTTCCCCATCAGTGGCTCTGCACCTCGTTGTCACTAGCAATTGCCACCTTTTCCATCACACGCAGTGGGTTCATTACAATTCCTAATATTTTCATTACAATTCCTAATATTTTACTGGAGAAATCCCACTCAGGCTGCTCCATTCCCGAGTTCTGCGCCATTTCCAATCCAAATCCCACGTTTCTGTGACTGAAATCTCATTTCTTCATGTCATAGGGAAAAGACACTTGAAAGATGCACCTTTTCCTCCTTTAGTTTTAATGGGATGAGTTGGGTACAGTGTTGAGTGACGCAATTTACACCAGGTTTACACAGCCTCACCCTCTGAGTTATGGTTAGGGCGGGATTACCGTGTGCAAGGCTGTGTCACCAGCAGTGTGACAAACAGGTCCTGTGTCCAGCTCTGCGGGGAACAACACAAGAGGGACGTGGAGCTGTTGGAGTGAGGCCCCGGAGCTGCTGCGAGGGCTGGAGCAGCTCTGCTCTGGAGCCAGGCTGAGAGAGCTGGGCTGGGGCAGCCTGGAGAAGAGAAGGCTCCTGAAGGGGAGACCTTAGAGCAGCTCCAGTGCCTAAAGGGGCTACAGGAAACCTGGAGAGGGGCTTTGGACAAGGGATGTAGGGACAGGACAAGGGGAAGGGCTTTAACCTGCCAGAGGGGAGATTGAGATGAGCTCTGAGGCAGAAGTTCTTCCCTGTGAGGGTGCTGAGGCGCTGGCACAGGGTGCCCAGAGAAGCTGTGGCTGCCCCATCCCTGGCAGTGTTCAAGGCCAGGTTGGACACAGGGGCTTGGAGCAACCTGCTCTAGTGGAAGGTGTCCCTGCCCGTGGCAGGGGGTTGGAGCTGGAAGAGCTTTATGGTCCCTCCATTCCAAACCGGCGATTCTATTCCAGCATAAAAATACCAAAAGCAGCATTTTACAACAGGAGCGTTATTCATCTCCTCACCCCTGACCACCAGAGGGAACTCTTGCAACAAGAGTCCCAACTGCTCGCAGCAGAGAAACCCAAATCTGATGAAAACCTCCATCAACTCCCGTAGTTCAGTGGTTCAGATGAGAACAGGAGCAGACGGGGTACAAAGGTGGGGAATGGGGAAAAAGCATCCCGTGGTCAGAAGGAGACTTTTTGGTCAGAAAACTAAGTTTTTAGTCCGAAACTAAGTTTTCCAGAAAAAACTTAGAAAAACACTAAATTTTGCCATGGTAAGAAACTTCTGATTTATTTGCTTGAAGTCTGTCAACAATTGCACAGAACGAAGGTCTTGCTGCTGTGATTTAACGCTCCTAATATCCTAGCTTCACATAAAGCACCACAAGCAGACACAGGAGCAGGGAAGCCACCGGGGAATGGGGACTCTCAGGGTGCAACTATACCCTCCTAACGGGATATACTAAACGTAGAGACGAGTCCTGGCTGCTCCCGGGCGACAACGAGCAGCTCCCCGGACACTGCTCTCGCACCGGGGGGATAAACCAGCCCTGGAGGCGGCCGCTCCCGGCAGCCCGGAGCGGGGCACCCCCCCGGTACCTCACGGCTCCTCCTCCCCTCAGCGCCGCGTTCCCGCCTCCCCGCAGCCCCTCACCGCGCATGAGCCGCGCGGGGCGATGATGCCGCTTCTTCCCCGCGTCTCCCGTCTGCGCTCACATCCGGTAGGTGAGGTCAGGGCAGGGTCCGCCATTTTGGGTGGCGGGGCTGGGCGCGGAGCGGGGCACCGGCGGCCCGCGGGCGGTGTTGGGGGGGGGGGTGCCCCATGGCCGGGCAGTTCGACTCCGAGGACCGGGCGAGCTGGTACTGGGGGAGGCTGAGCCGGGCCGAGGCGGTGACGCTGCTGCAGGGGCAGCGCCACGGGACCTTCCTGGTGCGCGATTCGGGCACCATCCCCGGCGACTTCGTGCTCTCGGTGTCCGAAAGCTCCCGCGTCTCGCACTACATCGTCAACAGCCTGGGGCCGGCGGGAGGCCGGCGGGCCGGCGGAGAGGGCCCTGGGGCCCCGGGTGAGTGACACCCCTCACCCCCCCCCCTCTTCCACCAAAGGGCTGGCGGTGCCCCGGCGGGGAGGGCAGCCCGGCCCCGGTGTGCGGCTCCCCGCGGGCGGCGGTGCGGGTCGCGGAGCTCTTTGTGGTGGGATGAAGTGGTGGTTTGGTGCTGGGGCTCTTGACTGAGCTGAGCCGCCTGCCTGCACCTGCCTTCCAGCCACCTAACACCTGATAGTTAGGCGTTCCCTGGAGTTGAGCGCTTGTTGGAGCCCTCCTGACAGGGCTGTACAGCCCTCCTGTAGCGCTCACCCGTTCTTTTCCTTTCATAAACCGGTTAATTATAGTTCATAGATACCGTGTCAGTTCGGCCAGGGCACGGCTCGGGGGAAGTGTCACTTAAAAGTGTGGATTCTGACGAGATAGTTTTGTGTTAGAGAGCAGAGTGAGGCTAAATTTCAGATCATGAATCAAAGTATTATGTGAGTGGTTTAAGGAGTGAGAACTCTTCGGGAATACAAATCAGATGTGAAGTTCAGGAGGTTTTCCCCTCCTATATCTTAAAAGGGAATGTTTGATGTTATTCCTCAACCTAACATCTGATATGACAACGATGTGTTTAAGTGTAATGCTTATAGAGCAGAAGACACTGATTGTGCCAGAGGGAAAACCATGGGAAGCAGCAATCTGCAATGTCCAAGTGCAGTTAAATGAACAAGAGCCCAAGCAGCATCCTCCGATGTGTAACAATGTGTAATACAAAGGCAGTGGCATGACTGAAGTTATAGTGGAACTGCTCAAGTTTGGGTATTAATGCTTGCAGAATGATCTGGGTGTGTTGCTATCATCTCAGAGGGGAACCAGCACATGATTTGGAAGTGTAGTAAACCTGTGTAATAAGAGATCTGCTGAGCTGCTTTGGCAGAGTAAGCAGTGTGTGAATTGTTACAGAGACAGTTCTTCCTGGTGTAGCTCTGTGGTTAGAATAAGAGACCTATATCGGGAAGATGCAACAGAACTTGTTATGAGAAGGATTCTTCAGCCTCTGCACAAGCTGTAGTTAAGAAGGAGATAATCTAAGAAAAACAAAACTGTTGCCAATAGGTTTGCACTGTTACACAGTAATTTCCCCTGCTCAGGGGAACATTTCCTATTGGCAAATTTGGGAAAGCCCGAAATCATGGTGTTTATCCCAGGAACCTGTGACAGAGTGCACCCAAGGCACAAAAAGCTCCACAAGTTAGAAATTTAAGGTGGCTGAATTCAGCTGGAAGTGGAAGTCATTACTGCTGTGGGTAGTAAAATGGTTTGCCACAAGATGTGGTGGATTGCTCATGGTTTTGTGTCTGAGAGGACAGAGGTTTATTGCTGTAGGTTTATGTATTGAATTGTTAACATGCATGACTGGTGTTACACAGAGCAGAATCGGTTACCAGGATGGCTTGTTCTGGAATCCAGCCCAAGAGGATTTTAAAGACAGTGATGAACAACGCTGGAGGATGTGTGTCTGTCGTTTCTGAGCAGCTGTTTTCCAGAGAGCAACTTATCTCTGGAAAACCAGTGTTTTCCATGTTCCTGTGGTATCACTTTAGTACCATACCCATCCTCACTTAATTGTGTTACATTCCTAAGCTCAGTAATGTTTGTGGCATTCCATGGCTGGATTATGTTAAGGGTGTTAAAACACTGGAGTTTTTGGTGGCAGTTTTAAAAATCACTAAATAATTCCCATTGCATAATTCCCTTCTGTTTTAAATGTTTATCCATTTTAGAAGAGTGGCTGCTATTGTAGCTGTGTTGGCTGTTGGCACAATAGGCTTAATAGATGTTAAAAAGTACAATTATGCTTTAGTTGGTCTCTTTTGATTTCCCCTGGATGTTCTGAGGATGGGTGATGCATCACCCCTGCACCACAGATACTCCTGTGCTGAGATTTTAGTAGTTCCAAATAAATCATGCCTCCATGCATTGCTCTCCCTTCATGCTCAACCCAAAGAAGGTGCTGGGGTGTCTGTGTATTAAATTAGACTTCAAGTGTAATTAAGGTTTTCTTCCAGGAAAAAGTAAGTGGGGGGATGCTCTGCAATGGGAGGGAGATGGAAGCAGTGGTAGGAGATTGGAGATGGTTTCCCGTTTGGATAGGGAAGCTAATGCAGTAAAATGAGGTAAATGTTTGCGGATTGTCATGTCTATTGTGGTCAAGCTAAAGGAAGAACAACTTTACTGTGTTAATCTTATGGTATAGTTTTTTTAGCAATTAATTGTTTAGTGAGTTTCTCACTGGGAAACCTGAATATGCCACATCAGGTTTTTAGGTTGGTTTTTGTTAGTCTTGGTATGTGTGTATGCAGTTCGTGACTGATTTACCACTGCTCTGTGCAGAATGAATGAGATGAGAAGCTTTGGCTTCCCTAATGTAAGAGGAAGCCAAAAAAACCCTGTGATACTTTGATCCATTTCCAGACTATAAAATAGACTTGGTAACTTGTTGTTAAATTCACCTTTTGCCTGACATGCTGCAGTTTGTAACTTCTTGCAGGTGATTTTTCAGCATGAGGAAAAAAGAATTTAACAGACATTCTCAAAACAGCTGCATCTTCCTGAAATGTTTTAAGGCCATTCAGAGAAAACAGGGTAAATCACTGGATTATGGGAAAGAGAAACACTCTGTTTCCAATGGAAATTAACAACTGAATAGGAATTAGGGTATCATTTGTTATAAAATATCACAGTTAGAAACAAGACAGAAGTACTCCATGCAGGCATTGGCATGGCCATGGACAATAGAGGAAACATTGAAATGCATCATATGTTTGCAATTTGACATATGAGTCCAGGGTAAAAATGTATGATATGCACTAAACCAAAATGCCTAAAATATCTACAGAAAGATATGCTTTCTCTTGAAAGTACAATGTAATAAGGCCAGAAACCTTGTACTGTTGTAAAGTTTGTCTCTCTAAAGCAGGACATTATGACAGATATAATGTAGAAGGTGGTGTTTTCAGTAAGTTTGCATAGTAAGAACATGCTGTTTGACTTACATGTCTAAATCACTTCCATTGTGACTGTACTTCCTGGAATCGTGTAGTATTTACCTAATGATATCCATACTCAGCTCTGTATGCAGTGTCTTTAGGTATGTGTGAGCAGTATGGTTTAACTCTGACACTTGGAGGGTTTTGAGGCTTGCTTTTTTGTTGGGATTTTTAATTTTACTTTTTACATTAAAGTCTTAAAATGTGAACTATTGGAAGCATGGAAAGTGTCTACATAGACATCTACTTTAATCCTCTGGTTATCTGCAGAAATGTTATATGTGTTATATATATATAACTCCTGTAAGAATATTCTCCTGCTGTGCTTGGAGCTGTCTTCAGGAGGCAGTGAATGGGGTTTTACTGGTTTTATAGGGTGTTCATGGGTACTTAATTGTTTTACTCAGCCTTGAGTAGGGAGGTACTTGAGAACAAGGAAAAAGGTGTCCCTGTGGGGGTGGGGAAACACACAGGCTGGAATGTGATGCCTTCATAGCAGAGTTCCAAATGCTCCAGGAGGAAACTGGCTTACATCACTGTGATGTCTTGCTTTGAAATGAGAGCCTCCTGTCTCAGTACTCTGCATGATAAGAACAGCTTTTCTTGCCCAAAACATACTTTATAAGTAGGGGAGGAGGGGGCACCCATATAGACTAGATCTAGAAACAAAAATGAAAGTCTGTGTTTCTGGGAGGTCTTCCCTGCGCTGAAGAGGAAAGCTTGCCAAAGCTTAGGAATAAAGAGAAAACTGCCCCATGGTACTAACACAGTGGGAGTGAAGAGAGAAATATAAAACCCCTGAGACATATGAGAAAGTGAGAAGTTGCTCTGTGGTTACACCACCTGCCCACACTCTCAGAAGCAGAATATTAGGTGGTTTATACCTTTACTTCCCCAGTATATATCCACTATTTAAAACAAACATAAGCAATCTTTTCCAGACTGACATGAAGCCAAGGCAGTGTGAAAGTGTTTTGTCAGGAAGGAATGCGCATCATAAACAGAGAACTGACAGGGTCCAGATTTGAAACCTTCATTCTGGGACACTTTGGATTTTAACTCTTTCCTCACCTTCTTGAGAGCAGAGGTTTCACTGGCTCTTCTGACATGCTGGAATGGCTGGAATCACTAGGAATTAAGTCCTAGTGCTGATGGAACTAGGATGGAATAAGTAAGAAAGGTGATACTCAGCCCTTTGTGCTTCTCATTTAAAGGCGCCATCTTACGAGCTGAGTAGTAGAAAGAAGCTGAGGTGCAAGCTCAATAGCTGTTCTTCCTTTGGCTGTGCAGAGCTGGGAAAAAGGAGGGTTATTCCTCCTGCTCAACTGGTTGTCCAGCTTTAATAGGAAGTGACTAAAGTTCCTCCAGTAGCTACGCTTACCTTTACACGCCTTCTCCTCTTCCTGAGAGCCCTCAGAAGATGCAGACAATGTGCTGCTCAAACTTGTGCCTTCAAGAATCCCAGAGTCATGAAGGGAAACATTTCCTTTGCTGCTGTAACTTTTTCTTGTGGTACCTCTTGCCTTAATTTTTCCATTGGTCTACAGGTATGAGAAGTGTTGCAGCTCAAACAAGAAGCTGAAGAATTCCTCTGAGCCTGAAATCTGTTAATCTTTGCCTTTCATTAAACCAGGGAATGACAAAACTTGGAAGCCCGTAGTGAATAGAATTATTTCCTCACTACATAAGTGAGCATCATTCAGCTCTTTACCTTGTAGCCAAACAAGAGTATACACAAAAGACTTAAACTGATGAGACGTTTATCACTTGCTTGGTAAGGGGTAGTTGTATTTTATTTCCAACTGTGTTTTCCCAGCTGTGACTTTCAACCATTTTTGTCCTTTTTATGCCTATTTTAGCTGAATTTAGAAGCCTTCTATTTAAATTCTCCAGGCAATGACCAGGTTGCTGCCTTTATATTCTCTGATTTGGATTAACCTTGTAGATTTGTTTGTTGTGAGGAGGTTTGTTTGGAGGGTCTCTGTTCTCTCACTCCTATCCAGTTGTGTGAAATGTCTTTTAGAATGTGATTTTCCAGGACACAGTACACTGATCTCAGTCACTCCTTCCCCATACATAAAGTCACAGTGGATTTTCCTCTGAGAGTCCAGATTTATTCAGGTACGTTTGGCAGCTATTCAGGCTGTTATGCATTAATTCAAGAGGGTGAACCTGTTCAAAAGAAAAAGGGTGTGGGGGGAAGACATCCCCAAAACCCTTGTTCATCTGAGTGATGACTTTGGTGCTGACAAGGCTGATGAATGTTACTGAATTGCTCATTTCCTGTGAGTTTTAAAGAGATTTCTGTGTGTACTTTGCTGGACACTGAGATCTCAGCCTCCTGAGTCAGTTTGTAGCAGGTTTTATGGAGGTGAATTAGTGTTTCAGGCTATAGATTTCATGTCTGTGTCTGTGAACTTACCTGAGATTCAGTTTTCTCCTTATGACTTCAGGACTTATGGTCCTCCTAAAGTTTCCTCGACTTCTTCTTTTGACATAAGTGTCTACACAAGCCTTGATCCTTAAAGGTTCTCATCTAAAACAGCAGCAGATGTATGCTCGTGTTGCTGTCGCAAGGTTTGTCTGAAACTTGATGTCTATACCACTTGTTACAAAGCCCAGCTTCCTGCTTCCGATGCTAGCGGAAGCATGACATTCCCAGATATTATATGCTTATGTAGTGCACATATGCTCTTGTGAAGCGTGTAGGGGTGCTGCCTGTCCAGCCAGAAGTCATCTCCTGTGAGACCACAGAGCTAAGAACTGCCTCTGAGGTGAAATTCCAAAGTTCTTGCTAAGTCTGGAGCTGTAAGTTACATCCCATCAACAAAACTTGGAGGGGGGTTTGCATCTTTTCAGCATCACACTTTGGGAGAGCGAGGTGGAATCTTACTTCGCTTTCCATGCTGGGTTCATATTTCTTACTGATAGTTACAGTAACTTCCTCGTGTCTTGTGATGCCAGTTTCTGTTTTGGTTTTTGTATTTTTAGAGGGTATTGCTTCTGGGTTTTGGCTCATTGCATTTGTGCTCATTTCTTTTGCAAGCCTTTCAGGGCAGTTAATGCATGCAAATAGGCATTTTCCAATGACTTAGTTCTGCTGCTTTGAATTCCCTGTAACTAGCGTCACTAATGTGCAGGTTCCTTCAGAACACTTCAAAACTTATTTATCGGGTGTATGCCTATGTTGATCTTACTGAATCTGCCCCTTTCTCTATTAGAACCCCTTTTTAGTCTCATGCACTGTTAGCTTTCCATGCTGACAGTGCTACTTTGAAGGGGGTTTTGGATCAGTGACAGCTTGAAGAATTCTGCTAGCTTTGTACTGGAGAGCTCAGTCTCAGAACTGTTAGATATTCCCTGCAGAGAACCAGACTTGCAAAGTAAGCATCTCTTTCTTGCTAAGAGTTACTCATTAAAGCATCAATCTTTTTCCCCTCCACTACCCTCCCCCAGCCTTCCACAATCCTTCCCATAACTGATTACAGTGTATGGGGCTTGTGGAAATAGAACATCACGTGTATGGTTTTTCCCCAGCTGAGCCTGAAGAACATAAAACGGGGAAAAAAAAGTGCAGCACACATTGAAAACTAATGGATATCTGCACTTTGATACTTCTAATGACTTGAATGTGAAAATCATCTGGATTTTAATGTATTTGAGGTTGAGGTTTATAGCTTAGGCTCCATCTGACAAAGAAACTACAAGACTTGAGATTAAAAGACTAAACTATACTTGTTATGAAAACATACATTGTTGCTTTGCATTGCATCAGACATCATGTTCTTTAATGGTACCTTTTATCAAAAAGCAGCTCATTTGCTCAGTCACGTAAGTTGTTCACTGCTATGCTAAACAGTTTGCTGTGGTGTCCATGCCTTTAAGCCAAGATCCATCACAACAGGTAAATAACCATTATTGCAATGTGTCCTGTTGAAATAACTTTTAAAGAACCCACCTTCCTTGAAATCGCACCAAAATTTCATTTGTTTCCTGGATTTATAGTATAAAACAGGAAAAAGGGAATTGTCTTATCGAATGTACAGGCTCCTGAGAAACTCAGATGTACTGAACACTTTTATCTGTTGGGTCCATATAACCCTCAAGGAAACGGGATATTTTTAGCCTCATTTGGGAAGTTTGGCAGTGCCAAACAATTTCTTTTTTTCCTTCTTTAACAAACTCTTTACAAATAAAACTCTATCCTCACGATCCTGATAGTGCTGTCTTTGACTAGAAACACACAGAAGAGCCGAATAGGATAAATGTTGATCTAAAGATGACCAAATTCACTATCAAATAACGTATCTGTAAATATATTTGTCTTTCCAAATGTTTTACTTGGTTTTAACTGTTGTGTGCTCTCTTTGACATGTGACCTTCTTCTTTCAGGGTTGAATCCCAGCCGATTTCGAATAGGTGACCAAGAGTTTGATTCTTTGCCATCTTTACTGGAATTCTACAAAATACACTATTTGGACACTACAACCTTGATAGAACCAGTTTCCCGATCCAGGCAGAATAGTGGTGTTATCCTCAGGCAGGAGGAAGCCGAATATGTGCGAGCTCTCTTTGACTTTAATGGAAACGATGAAGAAGATCTTCCATTTAAGAAAGGAGACATACTGAAAATCCGGGATAAACCTGAAGAGCAATGGTGGAATGCAGAAGACAGCGAAGGGAAGAGGGGAATGATACCTGTTCCTTACGTCGAGAAGTATAGACCTTCCTCTGCTTCACTATCTGCTCCGATTGGAGGTAACCAGGATAGTTCCCACCCACAACCACTGGGTGGGCCGGAGCCAGGGCCCTATGCCCAGCCCTGCATCAACGCTCCGCTCCCTAACCTTCAGAATGGCCCTATTTATGCCCGGGTTATCCAGAAGCGAGTCCCTAATGCCTACGACAAGACAGCCTTGGCTTTGGAGGTACATAATGGGCAAAAAACTTAGAAAGAAGAGATCTGTTCAAGGGATTTCCCTTTCAATCACGTTCTAGTTTTGTAGGAATAAGAAAGGGAAAAGCATTGTAATACTGGTTTTACATCATGATTAATAAGTTATGGATAAAAGCTTTTTTTGGAATGAATAAGTGACTAGAGTCACTTGTAGACTAGAGTTTGATTATTGTAGCATGTTCAGGTTACTGAACCAATATCGTGTCTTTTGTTAAACATCACTAACATAAGTGTTTCCCCATCCATGTTTTCACTTCTGAAGTCTTTATTTTAGGGGGGAGGGAGAGGGAGCAGTTCATAAGTTGTGTGTCTGAACCTGTGTTCACTGTCTCTTGCCTCACCCCAAGCTTTAAAAGGTGTGCTGGGTTGTTGCTGGGTTGTTTCTTACCTTCTTTTTTCCCCCTAATCTGTCAGCAGTTTAAAAGCAATCACTGGAAGCATTGAGAGTCACTTGAACATTACACAGACTGAGAGGATGATGATCACGCATTGGTTTCTAGTTGGTGAAGCAGGAACACATAGTTCATTAGGGAGGTCTCCTGTAAAGCAGTGATTGATAGAATATGATTTGTAATAAAGCAGTGATTGATGGAGAATGATTTGTAATAAAGCAGTGAGTTTCCCTAAGGTTGATTCACTTCCTGATACAATCAAGTACTCGACCATGCCCCTTTTTATTACTTTCCTCTTAAAAGGAGACTAGAGTGCTCTATCTCTGCACATCACATAGTTACCCCCCAAGTTATAGCTGAGGAAATTGAGACTTAAGGTATTCTCAGTGGCAGACCTTTGCCTTAGGATGCTATGTAAATGGATTCCTTTAATCTGGGCTTTCTTTGAGCTAAAGGCTCTGGAATTTCCTGATACCTAATTGACTTCCTGTTTATATAACATTTTAAGTACTTGGGAAAAAACAGTTTCTGTGCTGAGTCAGAGCATCTCCTCTTCACTCTCAAATACTTCATTTAATTGTGTGGAGCACAGAAGGCACTTCAGTGATGTGGCAATTGGACGTCTGTGTCTTTAGTACAGAATTGGCACAGGCAGCACATTCTACAGACCTAATGATGTACAATCTGGGAGATGGGAATATCCCCATTGTAGATAAAATTTGTCTAGGGAAGCAGTGTAAATACACTCCGAGGTGCTATTGTATTTCTGAATTGATTGGCAGGATACAAAGTGTAACGTTTTGGGTTGAGAAACATGTCTAGAAATTTATGCCAACTCACCAGGTTTTGGGGAAGTGTGGAGATTTTTAAGCTTCAGACTTTACACAGCCTAAACCACCATCTTTTTCCCTTTTTCTCACTCTATCCACCCAGCCACCTCCTGGAGCTTGGAAATACTCCTGAATTGTGGATTGTTGCAATTACCAGATGGTAGATTTTCTTTGAGCTGCATATTTATCAAAACCTTCTGGGTTTCTTTCTGGATTTGGTTTTAAGCTTTCATTTAGTAGTGTACTAGCAGTGTTCTCTTAAGCTTAATTTAAAGTGGATCCCCCCAACACTGCCCAACTCCCAGTTTGATAGCATAGAGTGGGAAAACACTCATAATCCAGGCCACTGTGAGCAACTTTGAGTGAAAGCAAAATCCTTTACACGCTGAAGAACAGCTTGTGAGTGCCTGACCTTATGTTAGTTCAATCCTCTCCACTGCAAGCCACATGATCTGTCAAATGTGCTTTAATGTCCTGGTTAATTTTCTTCCTAGTAACCTATGCAGTGCTGTGTTTTGGCTTTAGTCTGAGAATAATGTTGATAACACACCAATGGTTTAGTTGTTGCTTAGCAGAGGTTATCCTAATCAAGGGCTTCTCAGCTTCTTATGCCCTGCCAGTGAGGAGCAGAGACGGGACACCTGACCTGAACTAGCCAGAGGGATATTCCATACTATGGAATGTCTGACTCAGTATAGAAACCGGGGGGAGGTGGCTGGAAGGAGCCAACTGGGGCTCAGTGGTGAGCTGGGCATTGGTCAGTGGGTGGTGAGCAACTGTGCTGTGCATCACTTGTTTATTCCTTTCTCTAGTATTACTGTTACTACTACTATTATTATTATTTCTCTACCTTTATATTAGACCAGGGGCCTTCGTAGTTCTCATAGGCTTACTTAAATGGTTACTAGTTGACATGTTGAACCTCTTGGTTAGAATGATATATTCCTGTCTTCCTACAGCTCTAGATTTAAGAGTAGTAATAACAGTGGTAGTTCTTTATTCTGTACATAATATTGCATGACATAAAGTGTGAGCCATTCGTCACTGCTTCTCAGAGGCTTTCCCAGCTTCTTTGCAGCTTTTATCATTTCAAATCACGTTACCAAGTTGCTTTCAATGTCTGTAAAGGAAAAACCAGCAATATGCACTTCACTCTGCAAGTTTCTCTTCATCTTGTCTATCAAAGTACTGTTTCTTGTTGTCTCCTTTTTTCCCATTTCCTTTCACCTCATTGTGTTCCTTCTCTGTTTAGAGATCTCTTCTTAGATAGCTTAGTAGAAAGCATTATGTGACTCTTACCAGTCCATTTTTGCCCAGACCTCTTTAATAACTATAAAGATAGAAAGTGGGATTCTTTCCAAATTAAAACTCTTATCCTTAAGTCTGGCACTATTCATGGGTGGGGGTGGATCACGCTGTTACTCTTAAGAAAACAGATTCTTAATATCGAACATTTTTGGTCCAAACTGTAAACAGAATATCTGTCCTCTTATTTTTAAACTGACTTGGTTTTGAAGAGCTTAAGGAAGGAGAATCAGATGTTCTAATAAGGGCTGTGCTGTGTTATGGAAAAAGATTCAGCAGGAGATAAGTTACTTTGCTTGTATCTGGACCTGTTCAAGGAGTTGTCAGTCTATATTAATTAAAAGATAGGAGGAAATGAGATCAATCCATTTATTGTTTTTCTTTGTAACAGTAGCAGAACTCTGCCATCTTGACCTTACCAGAGGAGCGCTTGGAAAAAAACCACAGCATTCAGAAGTCTTCACATGAACCTTCAGTTTTGCTTTGAAGCATATGGGGTGTATTTAGATTTAAAACTTCAGATGAAGACTGAGGCAAATCTGGCCTTTTAGCAGGGGGAATTTTATTCCTGAGGTGCTGTTCTTGGTGGGATGATGTGCAATAGACTAATGATACCACAAGTCAATGTTAAAACTGAAGAGAATTCAGAGAGAACATCTAGTCTAAATGCTTTAAAACTCCTGCACTTGTAATAACAAGTGCTCTTTCCTTCCTAGTGGGTTGGAGGTTATAGACTTTTCTGTTGAAGGCTGATACATGAATTATATCCAGGTCTGAAGCAATTCACAGTTATGTAGGATAGTGATGATTCTGGTGATGGTTGTGATTAGGAAATCAGATTTTCTGCTTCTAGTATTGTCACAATTAATCTTCTCCTTGTTAAATTATAGCTGATGTATTGGTTTGGTCAACTGAGGTTTTTATTGGTACAAGCCCCTGGTGACTATTTGCAGTAGCAAAATTACCCATCCTGCTTGATTCAATTCCTAAAGAGCTGAAACAAGCATTCAGCAGTCCAAGAAGGCTTCCTTTTGCCTGTAGCAAATAAATAAGAGGATTTTCTTCGAAATATGATTCATTAAAATGTCTCTCCTAATGGCTACAAAAGGAAAAACTGGAGTCCCAAGTGTGCCTCTCATTACCAGAGAAGTAACTATCAGAGGTATGGGAAGCTGAGTTAAATGTCCATGGAGTAGTTTGGATTTATGAACTGTTAAAAGCTGTTCTGGCAAAAGATTGCAAGTGATTAAAACGTTTAAAATTAATGGATATTTGTAACATCTTAAATTGTTTTCCTTGTTCTTCATTCACTGCCTGGAAAGTGAGAATAATGAGATTCTCTTCCGGATGAATTTGGAACGCAGTAATGAGCATCTGTGTAAACTAGTAATTGTATATTCAGTGAATTTCTGGATGAAATGTGGTAACACTTGTGGCTGTGCCTGGAGAGTTTATTTACAGTATTAGTGAAAGAAAATAGAGTGTATCTGTCCCAAAAACATTCTCCTTCTGGGACCTGGGAAGAGTTCTGAAAACTGCTGCATGTTACTTGTAACTAGGATTATTCATAGAATTCTAGAGAGGGGTAGAAACGGGCAGACAGCTTTTCAGTGTTGCACTTAACACCTCTCCAGTGACAGTCTTTACAATGTAAATTGTGCTGTCTTAGGATGTGTAAGTGCTCCTTAATTAAAGTACTCTTTAAGATTTAAGTTTTAGGGACTGATTAGACCTAGACTTGCAGCCCCGACCTGAACTACCTGACTGCACAGCCTTGGGAAAGGGACTGCTGTGCAGTTCCCCACCTTTGTCAGAGGGAGACAATACCTTTAGAACTGGTTATGTGAATATTAGGTTGGAGATTAGAATACGAGAGACATTGCTGTGCTTTTATTTACTGTGGTACATGAGAACTGGACACTTTGAAACTAGAGCATATTGTTTCATTGGTCTGTAGTAACCATTCTTTTTCTAGCCAAACAATTCAGGTATAAGAGGGAAAGAGCATTAATTGTCTTTACTATACCCATGGTATAGTAATAATCTGTGGCTGGATTATCTATCTATCTATCTATCTATCTATCTATCTATCTTCTATCTCCCACTTACCCAGAACTTTTCCAATACAACCTGAAAAGCTTTTAGTGGAATTTGCAAATTAAGGAGCTGTTTAGCTTGCAGATTACCCCTGCAAGTCTTCGGATGGAGCACAAGCAGAGTGCAAACCTCTGTCCGTTCAGTGCCATGCATTTATTGCGATGGTGCTCTGGCAGGTTGGCACTGGATCACAGGCTCTTCAATTTAGGGAGCTCTCACCTGATCTAGGTACGCTTCTTCCTCTCTCTGCTTCCTTCAGGAGTGAATAACATCAGGTGGTAGGCTGGTGTATCAAAAATGCTCAAGACTAAAACTACTTTCTATAGAAGTTTATCTGGTCCACTTGGGTTTTATAATAGTAACACGTCCTTATTTCCTACCCTGCAGGTCGGTGAGCTGGTAAAGGTCACAAAGATTAACGTGAGTGGTCAGTGGGAAGGAGAGTGTAACGGCAGACGTGGCCACTTTCCATTCACGCATGTCCGCTTGCTGGATCAACAGAATCCCGACGAGGACTTCAGCTGAGTGTGGCTCAACAGTTGCGCTTCCAGATGGGAACAATCTCCACTCGTTTTTATTGCAGATGCCATCAAGACTATGTTCCGACAGATGTTGAAAGCGGTATCGCTTGTCTAAGCATTCTGATAACCTGCAAACCCCTGGGACTGAACACCACCATTCCTTAATCAAGGGTCATGTAATTCAGGGTACGACAGTAGATAACTCGTGTGTCAAGTGGCAGAACTAGTACATGATTATAGGTTGTAATGCCTGCTCTGTCCATGTGCACAGCAGACTGGACCTTGCCAGCAGCAGCAGTTGGAGAAGGCAGTAATGTAGATGTTAAGGTAACATTTATAGCTCTCTCCGGTCCTATTGCTTATGTTGCTTCTTCCTCAGGCAATGAACATCAACCTTAGACAATTCAATATATAGATAGAAATGTCACAAATTTATCCTGGAGCTTTCTCCATATTGTTGTTTTTTCCATCCTGAATCCTCTGTCCTGGAAAGGCTGTGGAGTACTTTGCGTGGTCAGTTAACTGTGCGCAGTACAGGTCCACGTAGAGCCCGGTGGGGACAGCCTTATGATTTATTGATGCTCACCATTTTAATGGTAAATGACAGGTCAAATCAACCTTGGAATTCTAGAAGTTTGTGGACACTAGATTGATTCCTTCAGTACTGTTGATGCTTCAAACATAGCAGCTGATTTTAAATGAAAATTTTCTATTAACACACCAATAGCTCTTTTTATCCACAAATAGAAAGCTTATGGAAGTGTAAACATCCATATCAGTGCTGAAACATACGTGCGTAGCACTTTAATGCATAGCTTTAAAGCAGTGTTTGAGTCACTAAATATACTAAAACATTGACACTGCTTTCCAGTAAGATTAAATTATATAGGGCCAGTTTTAATTTCTCTAGAGTTCTTCAGTAACTCCTCTTGTACAATACTCTTACAGTACAAATCAGTGTCAAACATGGTGAACTGACAAACCAAATAGTACTTTTTATTTTAAAGTTACTCTGGGGACTCTTCTGGTTTAATTCCCATCTGTAAAATATTTGATAGTGGATTCCCAAGGATTTTATTTTTAATAAACTAATGGAAAATACTTGTGTGCTTCTGGATTGATTCTCAAAAGGCATAATAAGAGTAAATATGGCTTCCTAGCTCGTAATGAGAATCAGTGCATTGAATAGGTGGTGTTATGCACTGCTTGGTTTTGGGTTTTAGTCTGTTCTTCTAGTTATCTGGTTTTCTCTAACATAAATCAGAATGGATTCAGTAAGTTTTGTAAACTGAAATGAAACACTGAAGTAACTCCCCCTTGCCTGTACCCTGGATTGTTTTCCAAGCACAGCACTCTAGTGACCAAACTTAAGCAAACAGATTTTGTAACTTTGCCTACAGTGTAATCCATACACAACAGTTTTTCTGAATAGTAGCAAACTGAAAATGTTTTTTGGGTTGATAGAAGCCATGTCCTGGAACAGCTCATTGGTTGTAAACGCTGCGAGGGCTGGTTCACATGGCAAAGGCTATTGCTGCAAGGCACCGACCCAGACAACAGAATCCTGGTAACACTTTACCTCAGAACTGTAACATGCTGGAAATCATAATATTTCTGTTCTATTTAAGTACTAGTTGTTTTACTTCAAAACTAATCCATCAGCAAGCCTGACTACTTTTCAGGTAATGGGCACTCATTAATCTGTAGCCTAACACCAATGTTCATCGTGCTTTTCCATCACCAATCTCATAAGCACTACTGAAGATGATGAGGAAACTGACAGTGGTGACAGAACAGTAACAGAGAATTGCAGTACTACTAGTCTAGCTCGGGGTGCTCTTCTGGTTGGAGTGATCTGCCAGTGACTGTGGGATCTCTTCTAGCTTAGGACAAGATTTACTTTGAGGAAAAGAATTGAGAAACTAACTCTAGGTCCTGTAACACGTTGGTTTCTTTAAGGCTCATTTGTATTTTTCCTCTGACCTTGATATTTACTATGACTCTTTGTTTTTTCAAGAGCTGCACTCTAAATAACAAACTTAATACCGAGTTTACCAGTGGCCCATTTAGGCTTATGTTGCAAAAGAAACATAATGAACTGTGTGTTCTTACAGTGACACGGTTTGTTCTGAAGTACTTTTTCCAGTTGCAGCTGATGAAAGCCCAGATGTTTGTACCTTTCCAATCACAGTTATTTTAAGATACCAAAAGAACATTTTTCACCTGGTTTTATTATGCAAATCTTGCCTTTTTAATACAAAAGACACAAACTGAATTAAGTAGCAAATACCCTGCAAACTTTGTAGATGTGTTTTTGTCAAGACTGTATAAATATAAGTGTATATTTGTACACTTGGAAAGAGCAAATGAAAGCAACTAGAGGAGTCTTAATAGCTGCTGTCGCACTAGAATCCTAAGTTCTTGTGAAGCAGCTTTTCTTAGGCAACTGATACGTTAATGCAACTGTTTTCCACTATTCAGTTCTAAGCCGAAATGTGATTTTTGTTTCATAGGTGATAGAAATGAGTATGTTTGCATTCGGACGAGATAGACATTTCAGCTTCTCAGAGCTCCTAAAGGAAAATAGGTAGAACTTCTGTTCATGAACATGTAGATGAAATCCTTTTGTGGCCTTTGTTTATCCTCTTCTCTTTGTTCCCTCCCTCCTCCCGGATGCGTGCAAAAAAGAATCATTGCTAAGAATGTTGGTCACAATCTTTTGTCTCTCCTTGGCTGTGGTTTTGGTCTCTTGTGCATAGGCAGGTGTTAGAACTAGAATAATCATTTCTAGAAATACACCGTGAAAGCAGAATGCTCAATTACACTGTGTTCTCCTGGTGCATTTACACACTATATCACACTAAAAAGTACAACTGGCTGCTATGGTTTTTTTAATCTCTCTTTTCATTTTGGTAAACCCCAGCCTTTTTACTAATATTTGCCCTGGTTAAATCTTGTTAATCTGTTTGAATTGTATTTGTTAATAATGCAAATATTTCTAATCATCTTAAAACACTTCATTTTTGTTAATGGTTTTGGGGAAGGATTCTAACCAAACCAGTTTGAAGAAAAATATGAACATGTGACATTGTATTATAACACTATCCACTTTCTTGACAGTTAAAGTCTTTTTTTTTTTTATTTTTTTTGTAGCATGTAATGTATATGTTCATAGTACGTGAAGTAAATAAAAGTATAGCCAAAACTCTGACTTGGTGTCATTCTCCATCCGCTGTCATTGGGATACTTGCATTACAGATAGAGCAGTGGGTATGGCATTTTGAATTGGCCATACTCATACAAAACAAACACAGATGGCAGGCAAACCAAGGTAACTAAAATAACTCATCAACCAGTAAGAGTTTTGTGGTCAAGTAAAATCACCAGTAAAAACAAGGTGACTTTCTGTAATCAAATAAATTGCTTGAGTCAGGGAGGTGGGGGAAAAGTATGTTCTCACTGCAAAAGAGGACTCATGAAGAATGTTAAGATGGGACTTTATAGCTGTTAGTGTCACTTCTACCTACACAGGTGAATCAGGAAAGAGTTTGGGGGTTCTTTGGGTGCTGTGTGTCAGTTTGGAAAGATAAAAAGCTGTTTAATCATTCTTAGAATTGGTAGTGAAAACATACATTAAGTTATACAAATTGATACCAGTGCGAATCTCATACAGGAGTGTACTAATGGGTCAGGATGACTTCTCTCTGAGGGTGGGAGAGCACTATTCCAATGAAAAGCTCAGATGTGCAGTGTGCTGTCAAGGGAGGAAGCACCGAAAATGAGGACCAGAACGCCTATATCCCATGGGGGAGAACATTTGGAACATGAACTTGCATTAGACCTACTTTTGCCATTGTAATCCTTAAAAACTGCAAGGGGACAGTGGCCTCTCAGAAAAGAATCTTGGTGGCACTGCTGTACATAAAGCCAGTTTAACTTGGGGTGTACACCAAAGCACAGTTCTAGCTCCACACCAGTGGGTTCCTATTCAACTTGCATAGGTAAAAGTGCTGCCCCCAGCTTTGCTCCAGTGTTCATACAACTTGACTGCAGCAGAGCTGCAACCCGAGAGGGCCTTTTAATGAGATTACCTGAGATAATTCAGTAGGAAGAGGTTCCATATGCCCTTCCACACTGCCCTGACAGCCATCCCCTCCTGCTGCTTAACCTCAGGCCGGTATATCTGTCTGCTGCTGCAACACAGGGCTCATGCAGAAACCTATTGCCCATCCTTTCCTTTCTCCTCCTTTCCTTTCCCCCTCTTTCCAACAACTGTGTTCAGTGCAGCCGTGGTAAAAGGTGAAGGTGCAAGGGACAAGCAGATTGCATCAGCAAATGATGCTGTGTTTCCCTGCATTAGAGTGTTTATTCCTTGTGATTGCCAAATCCCTGACCAATTTCCAAATATTTGCATGCCACCTGTAACAAGTGCACTCAGAAATATTTAAGGTATTTAGACAATAGGTTATAATTCAGCAAGTGTATCCACTTTTGCCAAATAAGCATGCTTAAAGTGGCCTGGTTTATATATATTGTTGGGGTATCTACAACTCGTGTAGCTGCTGAACACGAGGAGCACAGAAAAGTGCATCTAAATTGATGAAAATCTAATTTATTGTGCACAGCTCCTATATGAAACTAAGCCTCAGTTGCTGAAAAATAGACTTTTTATGGTCAAGATTATGAAGTGCAGAGGTGATTTTCCATTTCACAATGAGTTTTAGTATATTGATGCAAATATATGGTGACTCTGCATACTGCTGTGGTCTTTTGGGTGCCTATCAAAACTGCCTTTGTAATAGTACCATGTATTTACAAAGAATTCAGAGGTAAATATGTATAATGACTCCCAATTTTAACAAAATCAGCATTTTCTGATCATATTTTGACTACATTTAAAATAGCAGATTCTTTTCTTGACATCTGATTTTGACCTTAGTCCAGACACACCTTTTGTTTTTCTTTGATGGAGTTTTGATTAGGTAATCCTGAGATTAGATGAAGAGTCGAGGCCCAAAATATCCCCTGGAAACAGACAATTGATTTTGTGGGTTGGCAAACAGTGACATAAAAAGAATTATTTTATATTTTTAGATTTATTTGTAAGAAACCCATAAGGTTATGTTCATTTTACACACCCTAAAGCTCTTGTTCACCAACTGAAATCCTGTGTTAAAATGAATCAGGAAACAATAACCTATTTAAAAAATACATGCTTTAAATGGTGCTTTAGGTGTGTGCCCTCAGCCACACATCAGGAACCTGCTTCAGTGGGCACAATACAATAGAGTGAATAAAAGGGTACCCGATGCTGTGTCCAAGAGGTGCCAGCGGTGCTCTACCTCTGCTGCGTATCAAAGACTGCAAAGGTCTTTGTGCACTTCCACACCTCGGGAAGGCCGAGTCTTTATCCTGCTCATCTGGAGAGACACTGGGAAAAGACAGATACAAGACTTCATTCCCAGCTATCCTCAGCAAATCTTTGACGATTAAATTTATGCCAGTTAAGCATAATCCCTTTTAGCTTCCTCAAACCATTCTGATTTCAGCAATTAAGGCGTTATCTCAATTATTTCAGTGCATGCTCTGGGTTTTTTTCATAAGTACTCCGTGAACTAGTGAAAAATGCAATTTTAACTTCCAGTTCTTCCAGCCTCTTCAAACTGTGAAATTACCATGTCCTACGTCAGACACAGCATTGGAGGTGATACTTTGCTTGAGTAAACAGCCTGGAGAAACCGCAGCAAGCTGCCAAATCAGCCCTTCTGCCTTTCATTTCTAGATTCACCATTGTGTGCGGAGCATACCCGGTGATTTGTACGAAAACACACACAGAGGTATTCAAACAGCATCGCCAGCGTTCGAGGGCAGCAGAAACGCGTTCCCTGAGAGAAAGGGGAGCGCTGAGGGAAACGCCGTTCTCCATTGAGCACCCTCAGCCCGCGGCGGGGCCTTGGCTGCCGGCCCGCCCTCACGCGAGGCAGGGCCCGCGGGGACCCGCCGATCGGCCCGGCCCGGCCCGGCCCGGCCCCACCCGCCATCGGCGGCCCCGCACCTCGCCCCTCCGCCTCCTCCAGGACAACGGCGCCCTCTCGGCTGCGGCCCCGACACGGCCGGGCGGGGGAGCGGCGGCTCCGGCCCTGCCATGCCCGGCTGCCGCCTCCCGGCCGCGGCCCCCGCCTCCCGCCCGTTGCTAAGGAGCCGCCGTTGCCATGGGAGGCCGCAGGACGCATGCGCGCACTTGCGGAAGTGCCCGGATGCAGCGGGAGGAGGTGCTGCCGCCATATTTGCCCGGAGAGCAGCGAGCTGGTAGCTGCTGAGCCCCCCAGAGCCATCGGCTTCCATCCGCCCCGTGCAGTCCCCGACGCCGCCCCTCCTGCAGGACATGGACGATCGGGAGGACCTCGTCTATCAGGCCAAGTTGGCTGAGCAGGCTGAGCGCTACGATGGTGAGCGCTGGCTAAGGCCGTGCAAGGCCAAGGGGAGAGGGAGGGAGCGGCCACAAAATGGCGGCTGGGCGGGGGAGGGGGGGCAGGGGCGGAGGAGGAGGGGGGCCCAGACAAAATGGCGACAAGGAGCGCCCCAAGGGGGTGGCGGAGCTGGGGATGGGGGCCCTGAACGAGTGGGTGTCTTGGGCCTGGGCGGGGCCCGCTTCGGGGGGCGGTGGCGGCAGAAGCCGGGAATAAAATGGCGGCCGCGAAGGGCGAGTCCCGGGGGGGGAAGGGGAGCCGCCCCCGCCTCGGGGGGCCCGACAAAGAGCCCCCATTACCCCTCATCGTGCCGCCGACCGCCGCGGCTTGAGGCGGTTCCGTTCGGCCCGGTCCTCGCGTACCTTCGGGCCGGGCCTCGCGGAGCTCGGCGGCGTGGGGCTCAGGTCGGCTCGCCGCAGACAACGCCCAGTGCCGTGCTCTCCGGAAGGTGGGTGCCCGGCTCCCTCGGCCCCTCGGGAGGGGATGCTGGGGGGGAGGCTCGCTCGCCGTATGGGGTCCCGGGGGAGGGAAGGTAGCGCTTTTCTTTCTCTTCCTTTGCTTTCGGTTGGAGGTACTGCTGCTCCTGGCAAACCCAGAGAGAGCGAGCTCTCACCCTGGAGGGATCGAGTACATGATACTTCATTGCCTAAAGGAAATGTGTGTGCTTTCATTATGTGGTAGAATTTACTACAGATCACTTTATTTTTCCAGCCTCGTCTTTAAATCCCATTTCCTGTGTAACTTTGTGCACTATGCCTGATCATATCTCGCTAAAAAGTGGCAGAGTGGAGGAACTGGCACCTCTGGATGGTGTCTCTTGCTCCCAAAATGTCTGTCTAACGACTGCTTCATTAACCATGTTCCCCTTACATATAATAGAAAGGGCCTTTAATTCTCTCCATGGTGTTACTCTTCTGGGACGGTTACTTTTGCCTTAAGGCCTTATGCTTACTCATTTAAAGTGAAATAAATACCTTTGTATGTTACACTTCATTTAGAGGTGGGAAGACACTCCAAATATTTGCTGTTTGTCATTTTCATAGACTAAATGGGCCAAGTTCTGGCCAAATGACATGTTTTTATGGAGTTGTGCTTAGAAAGCTGCTGATAGCACTGTTGCAGAACACCTGAACAATGCATGTGTTGGGGAGGAAAACAGAAACTATAACAAAAAGAGGAGAGCCTAAATAAGACTCCTTTCTGTGACGGTTCCAGTAGGGAAATGAGGTAGAACTGAGAATTCCACTACATGAGGAGTCAAACAATAAGTGTAAGGAGTTGCAGAAGAAAATGCCCCCCCAAATCCAGATATTAGGGAGAACATAATTGACTTGGGTGGAGGGACACGTGCAATTCCATAGTCCACAGTAAGTGTGGACTTACTGAGGATTTGTTTTTTTTTCAGTGTCTTAATTACCTACCCCAAAGGGTGTGAGATGAGAAGATGCATTTCTTCCCCATCTGATCCCCAGTCCCAATTCCAGTAGCATTCCTGTTTTGGTGGGTAGAGAGGAAAGGGTTCTCCACCTGATATGGATGAGTCAGTGCAACTGAAAGTGTTGGCTTTGGTTTGAGTGGAAACCCAGGCTGGCTGCTTGGCCAGCATCCTGGAGGATTCATCATTTTGGGAGCTTTTGAGGCCTGTCTGTCTGGTGTTTTATTAAGTCAGTGGTAAAGCAGTTCTTCAGAAGGTAATCAGGCTCTAGCCCATTGTAGAGATCTGCAGTGCAAAACAACTAGACTTCTGTCAACTAATAAAAATTGATTAATAGGGAGTTGTCTTGGTGCAGCATTTTCCTCAGTGGACTTTCTGGTTTACCAGCATCATGGATATTGGTGAAACAAGGTGGCTGGGTGAAAATGTGAAAGATTTCTTATGCTGTATCGCTTCTGAATGATGATGAGGCTCTTATCATTTAGGAGGAGCCCTAAACTTAATCAGGTGCTCTGGTTTTTAGACTTGCAAAGTTTGTTGGAATCAAGCTGGGTAAATAAATTTAAGGTGCACCCTCCAATTCTCCTCCCAGTTCTAAATGTATCTCCATGACTCTTATATCCAAGGCCTGGAGTATGTAGTGTAGGTACTGTTTCAGCATCTAATTCTGTGTTCTTGTTCAGTGAAACAGTTAATTATTGGCATAGTTTGTTCTTGTCTATATGAAATACTGCAGTTCTGCCAAGATAGCTGAGACTGCTCAGTAATTCTCAGAACAAAATTGTTGGGAAGCAGGGTGGTGAAATAAGTTAGTCTTAATTTTGCTCTTCAGTTTGATCTTTGAGATAAATGACCATAAAGTAACAGTTCGCAATTGACCTGTGTGAAATGGTGTGATGGTAAGTACTGTCTGCAGATACGTGGGAATACAGATCTCTTGTGGAACTTGAATGGGTGTGGAAGGACCATTTTTCATGTTTAATGGCAGGACAGCATTAAGTTTTGTCCCATCTTCTTGAGACTTCAAAAGGGTAGTGTGTGGTGGGTTGCTTTTTTTGTATGGTTCATGGTATTTATAGCAGGCCTTATGGTGGGCATCTGAAAGTAGCTTCTTTGGTGTTACTTACCTGACCCATTTAGAGAATTTGTGAAGTCTTGGAAGCTGTGCTTGGGAATTGTTGGTTGTTAATCCTGTGTCTGTGCTGTCCTCAGTATATTGGCCCAGATTAAGGGGACAACTTTCTAGGTACTTGGGTGGTGTAAGTAGCACTTAAGCCCTCATCTCTTGAGATATTAAGAGATTTGGGTGACTGACTATCTTCAAAGATCTGCTTAAGCATGTCATGACAAATCACAAAGTGCCAGGAAGCTTACTTAGAATACAGGAAGCTTTGTGAGAAATCTCACTTACTGCTGTTCCTTCAAAGGCTATTATTGATAAACTAATACATAACTATAAACTACATTATTTCCCCCAAACAGTTGGAGTAGGTAACACTGTTTTTTGAAATTGCCATTAAATTTGAGTTAGTTATATATAAAAAAGAGTGTATTTGGATTCTTGTAGACTGCTGCTGAGTGTTGAAACCATTTCTTCATTGTGGAAGCTAGGTAACATCTTTTAATCAGGAGAAAAACATGCTGTGACTGTAAGCAGGTACTTAAAACTCTGAACAGCAGTTTTGTACTACAAGTCTTGAAGTATATGACTTAAGATTTACATATAGTGTAGCTTAGGTGAGGTGAAATAAGTGTGGGTTGTTCTTTTTTCCCCCAGGAGCAGATAATAGGTCAAGATACAGGTAAGAAGGGAAAAAAAGCCCAAACTACTGGACAGCTCTCCTGATTGCCAGTACATCAGGCTAACAGCAGACTCATGTCTTTATAAATCATCTATCAGGGAAATATGTCTATTATGAAGGCAGCAGTGGATTCCATTCAAGATTTGAACCCATTTTAGAAAAAAATGACTCATTTTACCAGGTCTTGAATTTACAGCTTAAGAATTAATAAGTCACAAATCGGTTGCATGTTAATATCTGTTTGCAGAGGACCAGCCTCTTACAAGTGAATATCAAGCACTCTTTCTGTTGTTTGACTTAACGTCAAACAACAAGGTTGGGTTTTGTGCCTGTTTTTTTTTCCCCTTCCCCCCATGTTAATGGTTAGTACTTATACCTGTCTGTCAAAGGTCTTACTGTTCTAGTGACGTCGGATATGACTGCTCTCTTTGTCTCTGAATTGGATAGACATGAAAGTGCTAGAAGGCAGAAAAATCTCAGCATATCCCTAAGAAATGTAGGAATCTAAGAGGTAGATAAAATATGGCCAAGACAATTAGATTGGAATTAGGAGGAATTGGGTTTTTTAAGTGATAATTGTTCACATACTGGGCCATAAAAATTGACTTCTCATCATGACGAGCTGTGTGAGAGAGGGGCTTCTAGAACTGGCTTCTTGAATCTCCTGAGGTACTAAGAGCAAGCAAAGGAGACAGACCTCTGTAATTAGATGGTTTGGTTCTCTGCAAGGAGTCCAGAAGCTGAGTAGGTGTCCATTACATTTGAGTACACTTGAGTGTATTAGCAGATTAGTTGGTAGCAGACCTCAATCAAGCCGAGAAATACACGATGAGGCTCAGTCTTTAGATTTGCCTGTGTTTGCTTTCAGACTAAATCTTTTGTTACAAATACCAGAGAAACCCTCATTTGTTTAGAAAAACACATGTTCACAGCTTGAAAAGGTGATAGTGATGACTTAAAAATCATGTTCTTGTTGCAAGAAAGACTTGGGATAGGCCATAAGATTGATTATTCAGAAAATGCCACTGTTGCTTGGATAATTGAGCCATAACCCATCTATTTCTCCGAGTGCATAAAGGTACGAGTGTGCTTTCTAGAACTGTATATTGCAGAGTCATGCAATCAAATGTTGGCAGCATCTTGGCTGTGCCAGCTGTATACAATGAATAGTAATGTAATCTGCTTTCTTCACAAAATCATAGTCTAAGCCACCGTGCAGGATGGATAGTCCTTGGTATTTTTTCCCTCTTCTGCCTATTGATTGTCTTAACTTCTGGGAATGTAATTGTTGGGTTCTTTCATGCTTGTATAAAACTTCGACGTTTTGCTATATGTGGCATGATCTAGGGTAGGGAGTTTAAGATTGGATTATCAATTTTTAGTGCCTCAGTAGTTGCACCCTGCTTTTAATATTAACCATAGTTGGGGTGGTTCAAACACATGAAGACCTTGAAGAAAAATCTCAAACTTATGTAGTGTAAGGGGAGTGCTGTAAATGGGTAAATGGAAAAGGGGTAAAGCATTTCATGGTTTTGGAAATAAGGTGCAGGGCTGCAAAGTGGGGTGAGCTAATCTGACTAGTCACTGTTGAAAGAGGGATGTCCTCTCTTCCCTGTTCTCTCTCATGTTTACTTGGGTCTGACTCTTGGAGCCCATTTAGTTCTCTAAATTAAAAGCGAGATTATTTGTTGGTTTTCTGAGTGGTGGTTTTCTGAGCTGGTGACCTGAATCAGCCAGTTGAGAGGTCAAAGAAGTGTTGAGCTGTGAGAGCTGAGAATCGATAGGGATAAGAGGGAAAGCCTCCCCCTCAAGCTGCTGGCAGGTTTAGCTATCTCTTAGGTCTCACTTGCCAAATGCAGGATTTCTTAAGAGAACAGAAAAACCTAATGTGGGCAATGTAACAGTTTGTTCAGAAGAAGAGTTCCTAATGAATGAAACAATGAGCCCTACCTTCTCTTGGCTTAAATTTGGAGCTAATCATTGCAGAGAATAGGATGGTGCCCACTGATGCTGGGTGGAGACCTGCAGTTGTAAGGAAAACAGTTTATGGGCATCAGTCTTCACAGATACACTCATCACTTAATGAAGAAAATATACTTCAGCTCTTTTTGTGTTTGTTCTTAGCACTTTGCTGCTTCTACTAAGTTAGTACTTACTATTTCCTCCCATTTTTCTGGATCACAAATGTTAGCATGTTCCCAGCACGGATCACTGTGTGATTCCACTGGTGATCTTTCTCAGTTCTGAGCACTTGAGTCTTATATTCATACCCTGTTTCCTGTCTTTCAGCCAAGTGTTTATCCATGTGAGGACTTTCCTTCCTATCTCATGGCAGTTGAGTTCCTTAAAGAACCTTGGGTGAGGGACCTTGTCAAATGCCTTTGGGAAATCCAGGTAGACTATATCAATCCATCCTTCCTTGTCCATATGCTTGACTCATTCAGAGCATCACCGTAGATTTGTGAGGTGTTACTTGCTTTGCCAGAAGTCCATGCTCTACAATAGTCTTTATGCATATACCCACTCATTCAGGGTTTTTTATGCAACTCCTGTTAACTTAACCCCTTGTGAGCATTAGGTTAATGGTTCTGTAGTTCCTCTTGACTGTCTGCTGGAACCCTTCTTGAAAATTAACAGTGTTAGAGCTACTTTGTGTTTGCTGTTGCTGTTAAAGTCTTAAATGAGACATACCCAACAGTTTAGAATGAAATACTTTAATTTGAATTCTTGTGACTTACTACTGATCTTCCTTTGGTCATTCCAATACTAGTCCTGAGTCTTCTCTGAATACTGGTTATGGTGCATGATATTCTGTGGTGAACACGTGTGGGAAGATTCGTTACTGCTGGATTCATATCCTTGCATCACACTGGATGCTCATTTGCAGCTTTTAGCAGATACTGGCTACTCCTTTGGTATGGTCTACTCCTGCTTAAGTTTTGTATCCTATGTTGGGAAGGTTTACCTCGGAAGTTTCCTTATCAACTGTGCCCTTTGTACAGATTCTGTGTGTTGGCCCATAGTAGATGGTTATCAGACATATCCTTCTCAATACTTGTAAACTTCCTCATTGCTTTTTAGCTTAGAATAAGGAATAATCTTTGTCTTTCACATCTAAACAAAAAAATCCCAATCCCAAGCTATGTACTTGATGTTTTAAACATCTTGCTCGGGTAGCACTCAGTGTAGTGGTGACCACTGTCCAGATCCTTTGTGCTTTCCAAGCTATGCATGCATGTCCCCATTGTTACTCCACAGTGGCTGGAGGTGAGTCAGCAATCTTTGCAATGAGGAGCATCTTAATCATAGTAGGTAGAATGTAGGGACTTTAAAAAATAGCATGGGTGTTATTGTAGCTTTGTAGTATCTTAAACAATTGCTTTGAGGCTCAGTTAAATGCCCTTTTTTGTAAGAATATACAAACCTGATCAGATGCCTGTTTATTGTGATACTTCTTCTAACAACCAACAGCAAATGCCTGGGGAAGGGTATAAATCTAGGGTGTGTCATTCTCCAGAATATTCCCTTATCCTTCCACATCTTATACTTTGGGGATTTCCTGCTCTGATGGTATGATCTGACAGTAGCATAATAAGGTGACAGCCACATTCAACTGAAAAAACCTGGAATGTAACCACTTAAACTACAATGTCTGTCTTTCTCAATCGGCATAACACTACTTTTCCATAACGCACCGTAAGCATCTCTGGATTGTGTGTGCAGTGAGTTGTCATTGCTGCACTAATCCTCCTTACTGAAGTGTAATCTCAGGCTTGCATTTTGTCTTGAATAGTCTCTGAGGTTTTCACCTCAGAGTTGAAAGGTAAAGCTGCACTTAGAACATAAAATGTTTGTTCTGTTAGCAGGCATAGATGGCTTTGTTAGAATTAGTTCTCTACTGGAGAAGATACAGTTATGCTGTCCTTTTGCTTTTATATTGCCTGAGTGATTAAGATTATTCATCAGGCTTAAATTTTCAGGGCTGGATTATGGCTTTACTGTGGAAGACCAAGGTATGTGCATGATATTACTTTGTCTTGTTGAAATACCAGTGCAGATACTTGTATTCTAAGTAAAATTGGGCTCTTTGCTAAACTAGAAACCTTATTCTCCAACAGCTTTGTATGTAGGCTGATAAATCTTTTCTCTTTGGGTAAAATACGTATTTATAGGTGGGATTCTAATCCACCACATGTGCTCGACCCAATGGATAAAGCACAGAAGAACATAAACTCTGCTTTAAAGAAAAGCTAGATCTTCCATAATGTGTGTGTTGCTGTATGATGGTTAGAGACTACCAGTAAGGATGCACAGGGTTGCAAGTGTAATTAAAAACCATGGTGTTCTTCAGAAACCTGCCAGCTCCAGAGAAGGAATTGGTGTTACTCAGGTTCCTCTGGCTTTCCTAATTGCAGAAAAGATCTAATGGGACAAAGTTAAGGTGATCTTGGTTAGTTAAACTTGACACAAAACTATGTGTGTTCGATTAAAGCATAATGGTCATACTGGGTGTCCTGGGTTCAGCTTCACGCCAAAGATCTCCAGAGGTGGTGGTTTGTAAAGGTTTTACCAAATCTTTCTTTTTTTGTTACTTTCTGTGATTTGGAGAAGCAAAATCTACCATTAGAGGTAGGGATTTTCTTCCCCCTTCTGGCAAGAATAGAGTCACTACAAAATGTGGAGACCTGTTGGAGACTGATAAGGAGAAAAAGATTGAGCCTACGGTTTCTGTTGCTGACGTGCCTTATGCCTGTGAAGATGCTGAGTTTTGGCACCCAAGGACAAAAATGACAGTTAAGCTTCATTAGTTTCCCACTGCTCGTGCTGCCATGACACAGCAGAACACAGTGACATGAAATGATGGGGGTGGGATGATGAGTGGGCAGGATAAATAGGCCACAGAAGAGTGAGGTATCGTGTTAGAGGTGGCATAACCTACTTGCATCACCATGCTTTTGGCAGACTCCAGTCATTCCCGTGTCCCTCTACCTGGCACATAGCTGAGAAACAGTTGTCCTGTTGGGTAGGTGGTGTAGTTGGGTCTTAGTCTTGTTTTCATCTGTGGAATTCCCACCAGTTCTAGAAGCTGGAAGTTAAATGGTGAAGGAAATGAAGCACCGTGTGGCAAGACAAAACCTGTGGCTCCTCAGTGTCTCATCCTAGCCTCTCAATTAGTGTCTCTTTAACACTTTTGGCTTTTATTTTTCTATGTCGCAAGCAATCATACTGTGGTTAGGTAATGAAAGGATTATAACCTTCCTTAAGTGGTTCAAGCTTTTGCTTCCACTTGAGTAGAGGAAAGCTATAGTTAGTAATAATTGTTTTAACCTCAGGTTTAGAAGTCCTTTCCAAAAGGTTTAAACTGTAAATATCAAATACTTAATATTTTGTGTGTTATTTTCAGTGTAAGTAGCTGCTTGGCATGGGTGGATATGGTTGCTCTGGGTTTCCTCAGGATGACTTTTTTGTTGCTTAAGTGCCTCATTTCTCATTTAGTGGTTCCCTTTGGCACTCTGACTTGCTTTCCTAATGACAGTACTCATACTTCATCTGTTCCAGTCTGGATGTTACACTGTATTCCAGTTGACACATCAGTGGAGCCTTCTGTAATTCTTCAGTTTATTCTCACTGTGCTGAAAGCCAGGTTACATTTGTTCATGTTTTTCTCCCAGTTGGTTGCCTTTTCTGAAGCACTTTGAAGAACTGGCATCCCTGTAGGATTGGACTGGTAACTCTGATCCACTCTGGAAAACATGCTGCTAAATCCTTTTGTCTGTCTCTTAACAACCCCCCAAAATCGCACCCAAACCAAAATCTAAATTATCTGTAAAGAATTTTGTGGGGACCCTTGTCAAACACATTTAAAAGAACATCAGCTACTTCCTTTGTGTACGTGCTCATTGATTTGTTTGGAACACTCCAGTACAATAGTGAGGCATAACTGGATGAAAGGAGGAGGGGGCCTGTTTTCATAAGCTGTCATTAACTTACAACTTGTATCAAATGGTTTGAAAGATACTTCAGCTGTGAGAATAATTGTCTGGCCTTTTCCTCCTAGAAATGGTTGAGTCAATGAAGAAAGTGGCTGGAATGGATGTGGAGTTGACAGTGGAAGAAAGAAACCTGCTTTCTGTCGCATATAAAAACGTGATTGGAGCCAGAAGAGCTTCCTGGAGAATAATCAGCAGCATTGAACAGAAAGAAGAAAACAAAGGTGGAGAAGACAAATTAAAAATGATTCGGGAATATCGGCAAATGGTAAGATGTAGTTGGTGTTGCAGCATATTGTTCACATGTTAAGGCCCAGTTTTGTTATCCTTGCCATAACTGTCCTGATATTCTAGATTGCCAGCAGTGTGCTGACCTGTTATAAGGTGACTGGCTTGAGAGGATGAAGTTTGCTCCTTGTCTGGAGAATAAATACACTTGGTGAAGGGGAGAGGTTGGGTGTTTCTGTGTAAACACTCAAAAGGGCACTAGGCTGAAAGGAGAAAGGGAGGGGTTTTCCTTCAGTGCAGCTAGTATCTGCTAAGCATTTGAGCTAGGCTGGCACTTTCTCTTCCTTGCTTTCTCAACTGTGAGGCTGCATGTGCTCAGGAGGCCTTATTCTTTCCCCTCCAAGCTGGTTTACTCCATCCAGTATTGTTTTGAAAACTAACAATGTCAAAGGTGGTGGTTGGCTGTTAAGCTTCTACCTCTGATAAAAGTTGCTTTAGATCATTCAGACTTTGACACTTGGGGCTGTTGCAGTACTCTGCCCTACAGAGTTCGAGATACTAACACTGGTAGTTGAAATGCCAGTGGGGAAGGATCTTCAGTGTTGTTCTTGGCATGAAGATGGGCAGTGTAAAGCCAAATGGCCACTTGCTTTGACTCCTTGTCTTTTATCACTGTCATAGGTGCATTTTATGTACGTTGGCCTTGTTTTCTCCTTCTTCCCTTGAAACTAGGTGCTTAGCAGAAGAATAGTTGCCTGGTTAGCCTTGTATAATTGAACTGGCAGACCTATTATTTGCTCAGACAGCATTGCCTATGTTGAAATAAGTATTGAGGTAGTGTGGCTTCTCTGACAGCATCTGATTCCTTAACATGTAGAATTTTAAGTTTCTTTTTGTCCTAAGCTGGTCAGCTACACTGATAGTAATTAAAGCAATCAATATGAGATAAAGCATTCCGGTGTTCCTTAAGGTATCATGGTCATCTTAACTGTGAAACTTGCATGTGTAATAACCTCTAGGGCCTTGCTGTTTTCTGTCTCTCTGGAGAGAAGAATGGATCCACATAACTTCATGCTGAGTCTAGTCAGTCTGTGCAGCTTTACCTAAAATGGAGAGCTTGGAGCAGGCTTTGACTTTTGTCAGGAAGGTTAATGAAACCTTCAGCTGTAAGAACGGTCAGCTTTGTTCTCCTCTTCCCCACCTTCCTTAGATGCTGGTTTAGCACAGCACAGGCATGCTCCTGTGTTTAAATCCCCCACATTTCTGCACATTTCTTCATCTCCATTATTTGATGACAAGTGCCTCCACATGGTTCAGCTCTTCACTCAGAGAAACAGTGGAGTCTATTATATCACCTGGCACTGATTCATATACCACCAATGGAAATGATGTTGGCTTGGAAATCTTTTCTCGGGAATGGCTCTGGACTGCTTTCTGTTGACTCACAGGGTTTCTGTTGCTCCATGGAATTGTTCAAGTTGTGAGTTTCTAATTTTATGCTGGCATGCTGATGGGATGAGGCTCTGCCAGTTACATACAGTCCCAAATACCATTTCTTGATGGGTGTCTGAAATCTTCCAAACAGAACATATAAGACAATAGCTATCAGGTGATTGTTTAAATTTGTCTTACACTGTGTGCTTCCAGGTTTTGCACAGGGTTTTGTGGGCAGTTACTGGTTTCTGCCAGAGATCCTTTAATAGTGAGAAGACTTTTTGCCTTGTTTTTGAAAGCACTGTAAAAAAGGCTTTGTTCTGCATCTCTCTTTGTGAAGGGAGCAAGTACCATGCAGAACAGACTGGTGTGCAGGAAATGTATGTAGTTCTTAAGTACCTATTGACAGAGGCCAGATGAAGTGTGAGGTCATGCCAACAGTATCTTCAGCTGTTAAACCCTTAAAGGGAATAGCTATGACAGTTGCTGTAGGTGGAAGAGGCTGTGGAGAACTGTAATGTCATTCCATACTAGAGAAAGATGAACAGTGTCAACTTTAGCCTGAGTTTTCCAAGATGCTCTCGACTGTAGTTGAAGAGTAGATCCTGTTTGTAGCTGCTGGGAGACTTACTATGAGTTAGCAGCTGCTGTAAGGAGAGTGTTAATGGGCTTAGCAAGATGGCATGGGAGCAGTAAGGGCCTAAAGAACATAACTGCAAAGGTTTGGATGATGCTTCTCACTGCTCCTGGAACAGTAACACAGCTGCCCTGTTGTCATGCTCAGTGCTTCTCTGAAGAGATGAGGGCTGGTGCAGGCTCAGCAGAGTTCTGGTTATTGTGCTTACCTTGTCCACAAATCCCTGCTCTTGTAGCATTTTTCAGAGTAAGTTCAGTTGTGTGGGGACTAATGGGCTGAGCTGAAAGCCCTGGGGAGCTGGAGAGAACCAGCATCTCTAGAAGAACACCTCTGACCTACCACCTGAACTAGGTGTGACCCTGCTCTGCTATGGAGTGCTGCTTGAGTTGAAATGGAAGGGGTAGTTTGTGTGAAAGTAATTATTTGATGGTTTTTGTGTACATCAGTATTTATTGCAGCTTAGCACATGGCTCTTAAGTGTTTCTAGTTTGTTTGAGCTACTAGCCACTGTGACTGGGGGCAGAACTTGAGGGATGATGGTGTTGTCAGAATAGGGCTGGGCTGGTTTTGTCTGAGGCGTACGCTAGGCAGTACTGAGAGGTGATGGGAGATGCCAGGCTGTGCCTTTACCCAAACCATTGAAGATAAATGTAGCAAACACATACATAGCCATGGGGGGAAATTCTTCTTCTTGCTTCCTTTGAAGGCAGGCTGCTTTTCTGAGTCCTGTGGCCATTTGGATACACAAAAGTAGAGCCCCTGGCTTTCTCATCCAACTGCATCTCTGTAGATGAGTACACACTGAGGCGTGCATTCTTCAGCCTTGAAGTGATGTATGTCTGCATGTAATGCAGTTCATTTCATGTGGTAAAACCAGATCCCTTCCATAATAGCATGGGAGAAATACCTTCCTCTTACTGGTCTGTAGGAGTATGTGTGTTTGTAGTGCTCTGGGTTGTATTCTGGGGCAGCTACAAGGCTGTCTTCTCCTTCCCTCCTCCTTCCCTTCTCCTTAGAAAGGTTAGGCTGTGAATTGGCATAAATGTGGGTGTTTGGCTTGTTTGCTTTGGCAGGGCTGGGAGGGAGGTTGCAGGTTTTAGCATCTGTTTCCTACGTTCTAGTTTTGTGTTGCATCTCAGTTGTGAGGTGCAGCTATTTTGGGGGCTACATACTAAAACAGGTCAAAGAACTAGTACAGGTTACCCTTCTCCTGGTTGCTTCTAATAAGTTTCCTTTTTTAGATGATGGGTGGTTTACAAGCTTTTGTCTCTGCAGAGCTAAGAACGCAGTCTGAAATCTGATTAAGCCAGCACTACCACTGAAATAGAGGCAGGGTGGCTTGTGGGGGCTTCTGTGCACCCATTGGGGTGAGCAGTCTTTCCTTGCTGGTCAGAGCCTGTAGTACCCTGTGTCATTTGGAGCTGGAATGGTGATGGACCCTAAACCTGCCATTTCTGAATGCTCTGAACAAGCTTAGTGTGGGCTCTTGTGCTGCTTTGCTGCTTTGAAGAGCTCATTGAGCCACTCTGTCTACAACAGCTCCTTCTTGTAAAAGAGCTTTTAGGGTTTTGGTGTGGGTTTCTTGTGTTGTTCTTAACCCTTATTTATATAAAACATATTTAAACCAAGCTTGATCAGGACATTTACATTGCCCTGGACAGCAGCTGATCTCTGATAACTTGTATGAGTGATCCTTTAAGCAAAGCTGTAAAAGGTCTGTCTGAGCTGAAATAGAAGTTTGTACATGTATGGTTACTTAACAAAAGAGGATTAGAAACTGATTTAATTCTTTGCAGTTTTGCTGAAGATCTCTCTGCAAAAGAAGTCATTGAAAAAGAGGATCAAGAGGAAAGAAGTTTGCAGGAACTCACTGCTGGCCAAAGGTTTTCTAGCTTTTGTAGCCCCAGAATATATGAAGTAGATTCTTCTCAAGTGACCATATTTCAGCAACTTCCTTAAGCATTTGTCATATAACCTTTATAGCATCTAACTCTTCCTCTGAACATTAGGGCATTCTGACATTGTACATGACATCTGCTGTAGATTAATTTCTCTAAAGGAACTCTTGCAAATCTAAGTCATTTTGTACAAATGAATCTGTGTATGTATGTGCCAGTTTAACAGTTATTTTGGATCTATAATTTTAACAGCTTTTGAGGATAGATGTTGCGGTAACAAACCCTAATAGTTTGAGAGCTATATAGTGATAAAAGTATTACATGGCAAGAAAAATGCTTAAAGAAAGAAAGAAATCTGCATGGGTGGGAGGATAGGAAGGGATAACGGACTAAGCGGGGCTGCTCTTGTGATCCAGGACATGCAGTTTTTGGTAGTTTCTTGTAACTCGTTTGATGCCTTTGCTTGAAACCCTCTACTTCATAATGCATAAAAGTCGCTTGAGGCAGTGAACCAACCACTTCTCCGTGAGAACCAACCACTGTGAAGGACATGGGATGCTCAGAGCAAGACTTGTTTTGGCAATGTTGATGTCAAAAGACAGGGTTTAGCTTTTTTGGGTGTACTTGGTTTCTTTGCTTTCAGGTGTGAAACTTTCTGTGGTAAACCCTAACCTCATAGACCTTGCTTTATATTCTAAATGAAAGAGAAAAATGAAGGTGATGTGACCATATTTTCAACTTTGACCAACTTTTCAACTGTTAAAATTCAGCATCTGTTTTTAAGTAACTCTTTATAGATGGGTTTTCTTTGGCCACAGATCTCAGTGTTGGTGATTCCTGTTTTCTCTCCGGTTTGGTGCACTCTGCCTTTTTTTGCCTGCTTCTGGAGTCTGTTTTCCTCTTGTATCTGCCCTTTTTGTGTGGCACATCTTTATTGTCTTCTCATACTCCATGATTTTTGTCTTAAGGCTCTTCTGTTAGAGCTTTGCCTCCCACGTAGTCGCTGGAAACTTGTTCTGAAGGTGTCTTTTAACTCGGGGGTGTAATGGAGTTGAGCTGATTTGTATTAATGACCTTCAAATTGTCCCCTTCACCACTGCTGCTTTTAGGGCAGCCTTCCAGGATCAAAAATACAAGGAATTAGGAGTTGTGCAAGCCTTGCAGTAAGGAATTCTATATCCTGGGACAAACTTAACGTAACTGCCTAGCGAGATGTCTTCCATTGTTCAGTTATACATTTCATCACACATCAGTCCTTGCCTCTCTCGTGCCAGCTGATTACACAGAACTGTTTTGCTTATTGCACTTGTGGAGCAGCTGAATTCTAATTTATTGTTGGTTTTCTTATGTCTTCCCACTTACTGGATTTCTGTGCTGCTGCCTGTTTGATATTTGGGTGCTGTTGAAATAGCTCTTAGTTTTACAGGCTAACCTTGCCTCCTCTTTTCATTTGGGTGTGTTTTTTTTCTTTCTAGGTTGAGACTGAACTGAAGTTAATCTGTTGTGACATTCTGGATGTACTGGACAAACACCTCATTCCAGCAGCTAACACTGGCGAGTCCAAGGTTTTCTATTACAAAATGTAAGTATCTTCTTGTGAGGCCAGGACCTCTTAGTGTACCTGAACTAGAGACAAACAGAGTAGACTGGTCACTGTCATGCAGTGTCACCCTCATAACTGCATTATCCTGTGAAACTTGGCCTTGGAGTATGTTGCTGTAGTCACTGGTTTGATGCGTATTTTCTACTTTCTGAAGCACAGTTTAAATCTTGACATGATCAGAGTGTTTTCCCTTGTAGCTGAATTATCTCTGTCCTTCAGTTCAAAAACTCAGTTAGCTTAGATGAAATGCAGTTGTACAGAGACAGTTTAATAATGGAGAAGGTAATACTATGATTTTGTGTACCAGTACAAGAAAATAAGTGAACCCAAACTGGTTTTCCTGCATGATGGTTTAAAACTCACTCCAGTACTAATGTACTGTTGTCTGGACAGTAATTCAGCAGCAGTGTCCTTTGTATGAATATATAAAGACCAGTTTCTGCATTCAGCCATTAATTTAGTGGGGTAATAACCACTACTGACTCCTTACTGTTTCTGTTTCCAGGAAGGGGGACTACCATAGGTATCTGGCTGAGTTTGCCACAGGAAATGACAGGAAGGAGGCTGCAGAGAATAGCTTGGTGGCTTACAAAGCTGCTAGTGACATTGCAATGACAGAACTCCCGCCAACACATCCCATCCGCTTAGGACTTGCGCTCAACTTCTCTGTATTCTACTATGAAATTCTTAATTCTCCTGATCGTGCCTGCAGGTGAGTGGTGACTGGGAAGAGGGGATGTGGATACCAAACAAGCCACAAGTGGCTGCTACTTTGGGTAACTGCTTTTCCTCAATGGGGACACTGGGCTGGCTTTCTTCCTGCTTGTAGTTGGTGAATTGCTCTGTTTGAGGTCAGCTCTTTGGAAAGGTTTTCAACTTTGCCATTTTGAGGCCAGACCCATTTGTTTATGTGGGAGTAGGTTATGTAGGAGAAGCAGAATAGTGATAACCTTGGATCAATCAACTAATGGCAGTTTAACAGCTTGCCAGGTTAACTCTGTGGGTGCCCTTATAACCTGCAAAAGCTCTGAGGTGATTTAACTTGCCTCTGTTGCTGTTGGCTGTTACACAGGTAACAGGAATCATGCTTCTAATTTCTCTGATAGCTCATCCATGGATAGGAGCATAAAAATTGATGATGGCAAATACCATTTGTCTTCCTGTCATTGCAGGGTGTCTAATAAGCTTTCTTTTTAAGCTTTTAGTAGACCTTGATCAGTTGTACTGCAAGGTGGGGGAATGTTTAATAAATCCACTCTTCTTGAGTAAAAGGATTCCTAAGCACACGAAGTGACTGGTTTTGAAGGTGGGAGATATTTGGATGAGCATCTAAACACTATTAAAAACACCATGAATACAGAACTTTGGTTACATGACATCCATAGCTCCTGTAACAAAGTAGAAGCTAGGTGTTCTGAGGCACAGGTTTAACTTGTGTACTTCTGGTTTCCATTGAGCAGTATGTTAAATCTGATTTATTCCGTGCTTTTAGGTTGGCAAAAGCAGCTTTCGATGATGCTATTGCAGAACTGGATACACTGAGTGAAGAAAGCTATAAGGACTCTACACTTATCATGCAGTTGTTACGTGATAATCTGACACTATGGACTTCAGACATGCAGGGTGATGGTAAGTAAACTCTCCTCTAAAATGCGGCTCTCTCGTGACCTCTGTCCAGAAAACAGCATGGAAATGTGGATTGGTTTGGTGGTTTACTCCTAATAGTTGACCCTCCTGGACTTCTGTCCTTTCTTAGCACTGGATTAAGTTGGTAGGGGTGACAGTGGCTTCTCCTGAAGCCTTCCAGCTCTCACTTGAAGGGAGGAGCTGTCAGTTAGTAATGTCAACTTTCTTTTCCTCCCCATCTGGTTGGTTGTGATTATTTAAAAGCAGTGACCTCATTGAATTCAGCTTTTCCTTCTTATGGCTTGTCACGATCATCTGTGGTTGTCATTCCAACAGATGTGAATTGCCAGTGCAGGAGCAAATATTGCAAATCACCCAGTTCCCCTTTGTTTTCAGGTCACTCAGTATTTCTGTTGGCATTTTAGTGGAGGATTTACTGCACCTTTACAGCACTTCCCATATCTTTTACTCCTTTTACGAAGAGTTACTGAGCACAAAGGGAAGAGGAAAAAGGAAAAGGGATTTTGTAAAACACTTTGTTACTGGAGGAGGTGGTGTAGGAAAAGCGTCGAGAAATCTCATTTCCTATTTGAGGTGTTTGAAGGACTTTCTTTAACACTCCTCAAAACATTAGGTTGCAACTCCTAAAGTGGGCCATTGCCACAGCAACTACTGAATGTATCCCCTGGCAGTACCAGAGGGAGGGACACTGCTTCTGTTTACTAATATCTGATAATTAGTTAAATTATTAAAACTATCCTTTTGGCATCCTGATGGACTTTTTCCTCTTACACTTTCATATATATGCCAAGTATAAGTTTAGTCATTTAGGTTTTTGCATTAGACCTTCTGTTTCACTGGTTATTGATAGCGAATGAAACATCATCTCTGTATAGAAAAACGAAACTCATGTTTAAATGATGTCCTGGAGAGAGAAGTGGGAAGAGCTGAGTTTCTTTACTTTTAACTTGGGGGGGAAGTGTCAGTCCTGTTTAATGTACATTAGGTGCTTAGAAATGCAGAGGTTTGAAACAACATCACTGCTTAACCCAGAAAATAAATGTCTTTGTAAGATGTTACTTGAAGCTTGGTGATAGCCTTATAGAGTTACTTTGGTACTTGATTGGTGTAGTGTCCATTTGAAAGCAGTTGTGAGTCTCTTTTTACTGACTGCCCATTTTTGTGTAGGATTGATGGGTTAGTTACCTGACAGCTTCCAGCTCTTTGCATAGATCCTGAGCATTGACTGTTGCAGGTCATGTTTGGGGGGTTTTAATGAAGCCCAATATCCTGGTGCCATTTCAGTGAAGTAACAAGGCTGCTTTGCTGTTGCGAGATAGAAGTATCAGAACATCTTCCACAAGCTGTCTTTATTTGCCTGTGAGCTGGCCAACATCTCATGTACCTCACATTGTAGAAGCTCAAGGTTATTTACAGAGGCTCTGGATATTTCTTTTTGCATAATCTAGATTGAAATTTTCCATAATGACCTCCATAACATAGAAAATAGGTATTTTTGCCCTTCCTGAAGTATTTCAGGTTACCTGGTTACTGTTTATGATGAATGGCAGGAGGAGAATGATTACAGAACTTAAACCACTGCAGAATTACTTAAAATTGCAGCGTGGTTCTTTGGGTTCGCAAACCCCCATGGTGTTCATGCATAATGTGTAGGCAAAGGTGTGAAGTTTTCTCATCCCCGCACACCACGCTGATACACTGAGCGCATTTAAAGCTCTTGCTCCCAGAACTCCATGTGGCCAAATCAGGCAGAGCCTTTGAAGTGTGTAAAGGTTAATAGTGGTGCTGAGGAAGGAAACTGGTATTTGTGGTGCTCTAAGGGGTGGGGAACACTCAGACAAAGGTTTCTCTTTCACATTCAGCTTTTGCCTGTTTGGATTTCAGTTGTGTAGGTTGTAGGGAAGGACTTTTTAAACCGAGGTGTTCCTCAGCTGCTTCACCTTTCATCTCATCTCCTGTACCTTTTAACCATGTCATAGACGAGCTGTTGAGTTTATTTTCACGCTTGTAATGTCGTCTTCATGATTCCTGTTCTCCCCTTCTTTCCTGCTGTATAGATTCCTAAAGGAAAGTCCAACTGTTCATTTCCTAAAATCTCTACTTTGTAAGTCTCTGTCATGGCTGAATGAACTTTTCCAGTGTCAGTTTTCTTCAGTCACTAATGGTGCTTGCCTCTGTCACTCCTGCTGCTGATTGATAAACTGCTTGTGTCTTGGACTCCATTCCAGGCCTAAGCCATGGCCTGCCAATTGGTGACCTGCAGCCTCTGCCCAATGTGCTTAACTAAGACCCAAAGTAACTTGTGTTTGGGAATTGAGCTGCATTCCTGGATGGATATTAAGAATCTTTGGGCATGAAAAGTACTTTCACAATCGCCTGTTACAGGAGTATTTGCTTAAGTGTGTCAACTGGAGCATGCTCAGATCTTTTAATCCATCTTCCTGGGTGTCAGGGCCTCGGCTTTCCTCTCAAATGGTGTGCTACGTAGCCTAAATGTCAGTGTTACTGTTGTTGAATGTAAGATGTCTTGTGTTCTAGAAATCCACCTTGTATTGTACCTGGTGACAGTGCTCAATCTGGACATGCTCTGAGCATGCTGGTTACATGCTGGAAATCAATAGTCTCATTAGATTTTAATGCAAATCGATCTCTTTAATGGGTAGTTTTTGTTTCTTGCCCTCAAACCATCTCATGTAGTTAAGGATAATTGTAAAGAAAACAGTTTGAGTTTCTCTTATCCATTAACTTACTCGTGCATGGCACTAGCTGAGGGATGTTAAACCTTCCTTTTTGCAGTTGAGGCCGGGCAAAGCTGTGCAGGAGGCATTGCATGCACCTCACCCAGGGCAACTTGAGTGCAACCAAACACTTACTACAAGAGGCTTTATAGATAGATTTCATCTCACTGCATGTTGTGGCCTCGGTGAATAGGTCCAAACTGGCTGTTTTCAAGGGAAATTAATTTCCACAGAACGTTTTTCCTTTAATAACCTTAAGTCTGGGACTTGAAGTTGGACTTGAAATAGGGATGATGTTTTTATACTACTTTTGGTACCTTTAATAATACCTCATCAGTGTTCCTTTACAAAATTGACTGCAGGACTTTGCTGGTGGTGAGACTTGGATAGAGAAAAGGTGGAGTTTTAAACCCTGTATTTCTGTAGGTAGTGAATAGAGGTCCTCAGGGCTTTCTGGCTTTGAAATAAAGGCTTTGGGAAGGTATTATCGATAAATGATCCACAACTGTTTTGATGCCTTTCCTCTTGGCTGTTGATGATCCCATGCACAGCCTCAGGAACAGTGGTTTGCTGATGTCTGTCCTTACAACAAGAGTACGTCTTCTAATAGCCTGTGCTACAGCTGTGTATGAAACGCACCGAGGTGGGGATGAGGCTTAATTCCCATGGGAACGCTTCACTCCAGCCCTGGCCGTGTGACAAGCGTGTGTATGTGCCACTGATGCAGGCGTGTGAGCGAGCGTGTGCGCTGCATGGAGCTATTAATCTCTAGCTGCCCTTTGAGCTGCTCAGCGTGTTTGGGAGTTCACCATCTTCCTCTGAACCCCTTCCACAGGTGAAGAACAGAATAAAGAAGCGCTGCAGGATGTGGAAGATGAAAACCAGTGAGACACAAAGGCCAACAAGAGAACCCATCTCTGACCACCCTTCCCCTTCCCCACAAAAACCCTCAGTGTCACTCTGAGAACCACCAAATCTGACTTTTACATTGGGGCTCAGAATTTAGGTTCCTGCCCTGTTGGGTTTCTTTTATTTTTATTTTTTTTGTTTTATTTTGTTTTGGGTTTTTTTTTTTTTTTTTGGTTTTGGTTTTTTTTTTTTTTTTTTTAGGTTTTTTTGGTTTTGTTTTTTTTTTTTTTTTTACACAGTTTAAAAGTTCTTAAAGGCAAGAGTGAATTTCTGTGGATTTTACTGGTGCCAGCTTGTAGGTTCTTTAAGACACTAACAGGACTGCGTGTAAAGGCTCTTTCAGCATTACTGTATTGTCTCCCGCCAGATGGGGCAGGTTAAAGTGGATGTTACACCTGGGAGGGCAGGGATGTGTCACAGCAGAGTAGTGCACGTGTGGTGGCAGTTTCCTTTCTCTTTCTCTTTCTTTTTATAACTGTTTCAAGTGACTTTTATACCAATGTTTCCACTCAATTGGGTGTTTAGCTTGAAGTTACAGGTTGCTTTGGGACATAGAGTGTAGTGGTTTTACTGTATCCAAACACACAAGTTTCCAAACTGCTGAAACGTTGCTGAGAATCATGGTGCTGGTAACAGTTCAACAATCCGTGGCTGCTCATTCTTGCCTGTTCTTTACTTTTCCTCCAAGCAGGTTAGCATTGAAGGTGGCATTGATAAGCCTGCATGCGTGTTCAATATTTTTTCTTTCTCCCTCCCCTGTCCCCATCTCCCTTCGCTCGCTCTCAACCTCTTTTGTTCAGTATGTGTAACTTGAAGCTAATTTGTACTACTGGATATCTGACTGGAGCCACAGATACAGAATCTGTATTGTTCTTACTGAAACACAGCATGGAATTAACATTAAACTTAAATAAAACAAACCTAAATTAAAAATGCCAAATATGATGATGACTTTCTTTTCTAGGTTACTCTCATTTCGGCAAGAGTAACTTGGCTTTGTTGCTTGTAATAGGAGCAGTTGGAAGGGGGAGAAAGAAGTAAAACAGCATTGTTCTTCAGACATAAGTAAGATGCCAATCTTATGTGTAAGTAGTGTAACTGCAGCAGGAGGAGGCAGCAGCTCTTCCACGCCATCTCTTCAGTCTTTCCTATCTGGATGCACAATATCCCCTGTGATCTTGGTGCATTCCCCTCCCTGCCCTTTGAGCACTCCCCATCCACTCCAGTGACGCGGATGGAGAAGGGCAACACGTTACCTTCATGTCCCCCCTGCGTAGCTTGTGTCCTAGAAATGTCCTTCTAGGAATAACCTGCTCCTTGAGGAAAGAGTTTCCACAACCAAGACAAGGTGGGGGTTTCTCTTTTGTAAAAATTTATTTAGTGTAGTCTTGAAGAGGTTATAGAACAGCGTATACAGCATCGTATGGTATATACACTCTAGCATATACAGTGGGGGGTGTATGTACTACAGTGTATTCAGCAGCCCAGGCCTGGGGCAGTGCCTGGGAACTGCAGCTGGTCAGAAACCACCAGCAGAGACTGAGCCAATTGTAGGTGAGTGGCAGCGTTTGGGTATATTTTACTCAGGGCTTATTTGAACTGTTGTTGCTGCTGCATTGGGATAGAGGCGGAACATGAAGGATTCCTAAGGCAGGTAGAGTGCAAAACGCACATGTTTGAGGTGTACAGCTTGGAAATGGAGCTGTGATGTGACACAGGGCTCTCAGCTGCCCACCCTGCAGCCATCAGCCTTGGTAAATAAAGGTGCGCAGTGCTGGCCTCTGTGGTGCAGGTGAGACCATGCTCCAAGCTGAAGTCTGGAAGATGCTCTCCTGGGAAGGAGCCCTCAGCAGCCAGGGCAGTGCTGAGCCAGAGTCTCTTCCTCCCGAAGGCAGCACTGAGAGGTGTTGGATAACAGTGAGGAGCTTTACTGTGGGAACTCAAACTTCCAGTTATTGCTAAAAACAAGAGGAAAAGCAGTTTTCTCTGAAGGTGCTGCTCTGAGCTGAGGAGCTGTGCAGGGCATGTCCTGTGGCCGATGACTTACAGGCTTCCTTTCCAGCCTGGAGAAGTGATAACCTCTGTGAGTTGTATTACTGACGTTTCACTGGGATATGTGGCTATGAAACCAGTATAAAAATAGCACTATAGAGCAAAGACTGGGACGGGTGACTTCAAAAAAAAGGTAAGAGCTTCTGGATCCAGATGAGTGACGAAGTTACATGATGGTTTCATGGGTTAATACCTTATAACCATGAACTAAACGCAACAAAACCTCCAACTCTAAACCATAAACGTTTCCACATCGCCTCCTGTTCTCATAGTGCATCTCTCATACTCCACTCGAAAGTATTTACAGGGTTTTTTTCTTACTCATTTACATAATATGGCTTTAATATCTTGTCACACAACATCTCGGAGCAAAATTCTTCATCAAACATTCTTTTTGTGAATAGAAAGTTTGGCATCTCATGGATTGGGCTGCCAAAGCAGCAGAGTTTTGGGTTCCCTTTGTGCTTTCGGATGGTGTCAAGCACAAGTTTTGGTTGTTTCCATCAAGGCTTTAAACTCTCCTGGAGTCAAAGTTACCTCTTAAAGCCCAGCCACGGATTGTGAGCCGCGGTTCCAGACGGTGCCTTGGCCCCACGCCTTTGCCACTAAGGTAAGGAGGAGAAGGCCTCTCTTTTGGGATTGGATATTAAGACAAGAAAGCAGGATGGATTTGGTGGGTTTTTCTGGAAGTGCAGGTCTTTGGTAATAATTAACAAAGGAGCAAAGCGAGGAAGGAAGGGGGTTGCTGGGAATGATCCAGCCAGTTCTGTAGGGAGGAGGAGGAGAAGGTCCTGGTGTGGTGGCACGTTATCATCGAGAATTCAAACGAGGAGCAACCTGCAGGAGAAGGAGGACAGGGTAGGAAGGGTGTTGAGATGCTGCAACAGTTTTAGCTCCTAAAGAGCTCTACGAGCCAGCCTTCAGCGTGCTGCTGAGCTGAGCTGTTGGGCCACGGTACGTGTGAACACGCTGTTACTGCCTCGCAGGGATGAGAAGCAGGTATTGGCCACTCCTTGGTGGAGGGAGGTGGAAATGGCCAGTGCTGTCTGAACACATCTGCATTTATTCTTGAGTGACCTTTCATGTGACAATGCATAAATCAGCTGCGTGGCTGGCTCGGACCAGCAGGAAGCCTGAGAAGGGAAAAGGATCTTTTTTTCTTAGCTTCCTGTGTTTTTAAATGCCTAAATTTGCTTTGCAGAGTACCGAGCTAAGGCTGGATCCTGGGGAGGGGAACAGAAGTGACTGATGGGCAGTCACTGGGTGAGTTGGAGGGGGCCTGGCTGGCTCTGGGGACTGCAGGCAGCGAGTGCACTGAGAGCTCCAGCTGAGGCAGAGGCCGAGGCCAGGGCTCTGTGTTCAGCAGGAGCAGCACAGGGCACGTGTCCATGGGCTGCAACTGTGGTTTAATGCCAAACCCAGGGTTTGGAGCTGCTGGAAATGAACCACTGCTCCTTGTTGCCAACCCCAGAGGCACTCACCACTGTTAGATGGCCGTTCTTGGCTTTGGCTATGAGCAGTTCTGATCCTGATATGAAGTCAATGATCCCTTCTTTGCCTTGTCCAACTGTAAATTTGATGCTGTGAAGAGAAAGAGGCAAGAAGAGATTTGGTAAGTATTTGAGACAGTTTTACCTCCACTAGCTTTGTTTGACCCTTTTCTGCTATAAGTGGCTGCTCTGTATTGCTGCTCGGCTGCACCATCTGCTTGTTCAGGGAAGCAGAACTATAGCTAAGATGTACTGGGTACATTTTGATGCGTGTAGGGATGTTTCTGTAGCCCTCTAATGCTCTCTTTGGAACACAACCTCCCGGCAGCTCCCGGAGGGGCTGAGCTTCCCTCACCTGCCCTGGTTGATGTTGACGTTGTTGACTTTGCCCGCCTGCATGGCTGTCTTGGTGAGCGTCTCAATCACGTGGTCACTCTGCAGTACGACATCTCCCTGCGAGGAAGAGGAGACAATAGTTGGGATCATGGCTTTACAGTGTCACTGGACCAAAATGATTACGCTGCTGTTAACGGGGACAGAAGCAGCTCCATAGTTAGCATGGAAAAACCAGCTCCATAATCCACATAGAGCAGGGTCACGCTGTACCTGTGGCCATTAACTTATTTACAAGGGGATAAGGGACAGCACCAATCCTGTTGGTGACTAAGTCACTGGTGAACCCATTATGGGCACAAGTAAATAGCACAAGTAACAAGAAATGTTACTTAGAGCTGGCACAAAGTCAGTTACAGACCTGTCACCATGTGTGCCCTCCCCACCCAGCTGGAGCTTCTGCTCTTTGTGCCTTAAACCCTTTTCTAGAGGTGGTTGGAGAAGTTGTACCTTCTGTTTGTTGTCCTCACAGTGCACGTGCAGCACGAACAGGTTATCGCTCAGGCTGCTCACGGAGATGCCTGCAACAGAGAACAGCCGCTTGGCACCCAGCACAACCGGAATCTCACACGTGTGTGAGAACCTCCCCCGGGGATGCAGGTGATGGACAATAGGCTTAAACTGTGCTCTTTAAGGTGGAAAAGACCCTTCCACGTGCCTCTGTCCATCAGGTGGAGGAAGAATTCCTGGTTACAAGCTGGCCTGGCCTTGAAAGAGAGGTAAGCTGGCCAGTTCAGATGCCTATGACCAAAACTGTATTGGACAGGTACTTCATTCTGGCCTGGGAGGTGGGTGAGTGGTGTAACTACTGGGATACTAAGGATTACTTTATGTACTTGATACGAGATCCAGACCAGATTAGCTTTTTAAATTGAGCATTAGCTGTTTAAATTGAGCTGGCCCAACCTAGCAGAGATGAACACACATCTCTAACAGCGTCTTATGGGTGTCATAGAACTCCAAATTAGTGTTGCCCTTGGAAACCACTTCAAATGGTGACAGTTCCAGATGCAGCAGTAGTCACATCGGGTGACACTGAAATGATTAGCACCAAAATTGGAGCTGAGAAGTGAGAGGTTTCAGACAAGCCAAGTAATAACTCCAATGCCCCAACCTCCCTCAGCAGTTCTCCCCCTCTGACCAAGTTCTCCCTCTAAAAGCATCCAGGCCACGTCAAAGAGGGCCCTGAGCAGCTGCTGTGCAATAATGGTGCAATTCCCTGTGGCAGAGACGTGTGTGTTGGGAAACGACTGAGGAGGGCATTTGGGGAGATGAATTGAGCAATTCTGGTGATACTTGATGGAATTTAATTTTAGGAAAACACAGCTTCAGGATATCACAGACTTAAAATGCTTCTTGTCAGGATCTGATCATTCTTGGCCAGGACAAAGACAAGTTGGTGATTGTATTATCACTTAACTATGGCCGAGACAGACCCAAACCCCATCCCTGTTCCCAGCCCTACCTGTCAGGTTGCCGTAGTCGATCCGTTGTTTGATTTTGGATTCCTCGATGATGATGGCTGCGTTCTGGGTGAGGAGCAGCTGCCGGGCTCTTGCCTTGTATCCTTTCCGGTCGTACTTGACCACAGGAACTGCATACTGAAATAAGTGTTAACAGTGCTAAAACTGCACTGGTTTCCTTGTCAGCTGCCTTCCCCCTGGTCCAGAGCAGGAGGCACTGACAGAGCCTGGTAAATGGGGAATGGAGACAATGTTTGACTCCTATTCTCAGATCCTTGCTGACCTGGAGAGGTTCTGAACAATGTGATGATGGCTACAGCCAGCTTGGAGAACCCAGGTTTAGTTTAAGTCTGGGTGGGTTTCTCCTTCCCTCTCCTGCTGCAGCCCTTTCAATTCTGAGCTGATATAGTTTGGACATAGTTAATGTCAAAATGGTATTTCTGAGCCATCAGCTCTTCCCATGGAATATCTTCCAAGTTATTACAAATATAATATAGAACTCTTGCTGTATTTTATTCATTAATCTGATCTGATATTCTGCTGAATAACTCTAGAAGCTTGACAAAAGTATTAAGACACAGCTCTCACCTTAATGGCTTCATTGTCTAAAGCCTGCAGGACTTTAGCATTTATCTCTTCATTACCTGTATTAAAACCAAAAAGATGGGGTCAGAAAGTAACTTCTAGCAAGAAAAGAGCAGATTTAATCCCCTCCATTCCTTCCTCCTGTTCAGCTCACCCAGGCGTGTGTTGATGAAGAGTCTTGGAACACTCTGAGGGTAATTGTCCTTTTTACCCTTGAAAATCTCACTGGCAATTACTTTTTGTTCCAGCTGCAGGGACAAAAGAAGTGCTCTGGGTTAGTGTGAAACTTCTCCTTAATAAAGAGAGAAATTGATCTTAAACAAGATGTTCCCTTTGTTTTCCTTTAAGCAGTCGTCATCTAGTTCTGACCTGAATCACTCTAGTCCCAAAATCATACACAATATTCTATCCATCCCTTACCTTCCCAACACTTACCCTGTCCTTAGGGCAGAAAGTGTTTCCCTTCTCTCTCCTCTCAGAAGTCAGTCTTGTTACCTTCTGTTTGAATTTACCTGGACATGGCATCCAGGCTTGGGATTTTGGCAATTCCCATGTTTAAAAAGTACTGACAAAGCTGTAATGGCCTTATTGGCACTACCCCATCTGCGACAGCTCTGATGGGCAAATGCACATTACTGCTGTAACACAGTATGAAATCCAGGTAAAAATGTAGATAAAAGGTATTTGAGAGTCTGGTTTGCTGGGGAAAAGAAACTGTCCAGCAAAGTCTCCAGCTCAGTCACAGCCTGTGTTAATCCCGTGTCCTTAATCACAGGCTCAGCCACTCACTAATCTGCAGCACTTTGCTACTCACACTTCACACTCTGCAGGCCTCCCCCAGCAGTAGGAGGTACCATGCAATGAAAAAACCTTAATGACAACTGTTACTATCACTTCCCAACAGTTACATCTAAATTGTTCCATGGCACATCTCCCTTTACTGAGCCTTTTATACAATTAAACAAAACCTTTCCATGGCCAAGATGAATCAAATCGCAGGATCGTTTTTACTCATTTTAGCTGTAACAGGAGCTCTCACTGTTCATGTGATGTCTCTGTTTGGAAAATGACTAGTTCTGTGCCTGCAGGATTCTTAGTCTCTATATGGTACAACCAGGATAATGCAGCTGGTTACCTTCTTATCTTCCATGGGAAGGATAATGGAGCCTTTCAGTACAGATATTACATAGGGACATGGAGATACAGCACCTCTTCAATAGTATGTACTGGAATAGGTGTACAATGGTTTGTCTTGTCTATTAGGTTTTTGTCTTTAACCTAATAAAACCCACAGTGCTCCTGTGGGGCCATTAAATGAGCTCCTCCACCTCAGCCCTGCTGCAGGGAGTCCCCCCATAGTAGTGCCTTTGTCCCTCCCCTTCTGGGGACACCGGTGTAGGCTGTGAAATAACACCAAGTCATCTCGTACCTGCTGCTTCCACTCGGGGCTGATTCTCTTGCAGTAGGTCCAGACCATGTTCTGCATACAGAGCTGGCGCAGGAGCTGGGATGCCTGCACAAGAAATCACACCATCAATGAAAGGAGCTCAAAATCGCTGACAAACCAACTCAAACTGTGAGGACAGATGAGAAAAACCTCAGAAAATGCATCACTGAATTCAAACAGTGCTTCAGTACTGAGTTGCTTCTAAAATTCAATACTAGAAAGTTTATTTCTCCCCTTTCTAAGAGGGTTTTTCCCTTCAATGCTCTCCACCTGCTTTAGACAGGAGAAGGAGCACCTGGATGATCCCCTTACACTGCTGTGCCCTCCCTTGCATCCAGTACCTGCAATCGAGCACTCAAGGGCCTTTGGGTAAAATAACCAGGACTTGCTGCAATAGCTTGTCTTGAGCAGATAAAAACCCAACTGAGGGTTGGAACTGGATGAGCTTTCAGGTGCCTTCCAACCCAAACTGTTCTATGATTCTAAAATGGTGCTGTAAGAGCACTGCACTAACTGTCAATACTCCAACTCCAGTAACTTTACAGACACGCTGTAATTACACCTGGTGATGCTGTCTGGAGTCATTCTACCAGTAGAGATGCTGATGTCGATAACCAGAGCGAGCCTGGCTCCTCCTTGCTCTGATAGTGGAGGGTCCCCTCACTTCTTCCTCAGTGCCCTCCACCCTGCACCCACCTCACTGAGCGAGGGAGGAGGAGTTGGCCACGACTTGTCCAGAACATTCTTTGGTAGGTTCCGTTTGAGGTTCATGAGGAAGGAGAAGCGGATGTAATCCAGGAAATACTCGTTCTCTGGGCACCGCGGGTGGTTCCGGTAAATGAAACCTTTGATGAACCTGAGGAAGAAGAAATGTTATTATTAGAACAGTGACCCAAGTCAGTGATATTTGGAAGCTGCTTCTTGCCAACCATGGTCTGGGCTTCATTTACTAGGTGGAACTTGTTTAAAAAGCACTTTAGTGACAAGCAGGTTTATTCTTACCATCTCACTGCCAAGACCCAAGTACCCAGTTGATGGCCTGGGTTATTCTTCACATACCTCCTGATAGTCTCCACTGCCCACTTCCTCTTGGCAGCTTTCCGGCGCCCCAGTGTTCCCCGCCACCAGGACTGGATGGCTATTGCTAAAAGTAATACAAAACAGCAATTAAAAGCACTGGCAGATGGGAACTGCTGGAGGAACATGGTCGAGTTTGCTTCCCCTGCTCAGTCTTCCATGTGGAATCACTGGGGACCACACCAACACCTTCAACTCTACTCCCGGCAAGGCTTTAGGGATGTTCCTGCTCACACACCAAACACAAACCATCTCTGACAGCAGCGGCCACCTCAAACCATGCAATTCCCAGCCCTGCACTTGCCTTTCTCTCTCTCTCTCATACCTGAGTGTTTCATGTGCAGGAATTTCTTCCGACGGTAGAAACCTCTCCACGTGGCCTGCATTTTTGTGGCTGAAATGGCAAGAAAAGGAGCAACTGGGAATGGGAACTAAGCAGGTTTTGGTAGGATAAGGCTCAATTTTTTAAACAAACCAAACAAACTGCAGAAAACAATCATCAGAACTCAGACATCCACTGTCCATGAAGCTGCTGTGGTGTGTGACTCACCCAGACTTTGCTTCCTCACTTCCAGAGCATCTTCCGTTGCAAACAAGGTCTTGGGAAAGCGGATAAAAATCTTTGTTCTAGAAATAGAAAAGGAGAATGATGTTTGACATGCTGGAGGAGTTTGCTTCCTGCCCTTAGCATCCCCTTTGGGCTCTCTAACCTCACCCATTAGATAGAGAAGCCCTATTTAAAAGCAATGACACGGACGTCCAATGATTCATCCTCTCAAATGAAGGAAACAGCAGAACTCACCGTCCCATTTTGTATTCTTCCTGTTTGTAGCCCAGATGCTTCACCAGCACAGCCACCCCGTCGTGGGGCCGCCCGTCCCACGTGGGCCACGTTTCTGGACAGAGGGATTTGTACCTGGGAATTGAGAGCAGAAGGAATCTTAGGGAGGGAACAAGTCCGGTCCCTTCAGGGAAAGGGAGGGGAAAGAGGCCACGCTTCTTGCTCCCTGTGAGGTGTAAGAGCTGCCCTTTGCTGCTCTGAGCATCTGTGGGACCAAGTCCAAGGAGAGAACAGCCCAAGGAGGTTCTACCTCTGCAGGAAGACTTCGTATTTCCTCCGATAGGCAAACCCAGCTCTGCGCACACGGAGGTTCTCCATCAGGCCCAAGTATTTCACTTGGTGTCGGATGAGAACTTCATCGAATCGGTCTTGAGAGAGCATGAAAAGAGAGAAACGTGATCAATGTACAACTGACCCTTCATCTGGAGAAGGGAAATGTTCAGTTCTTATGTCTTACACAAGTATCTTTAACCTCTAACCCATCCTCATGCTGCAAGTCCCACACCACGTGTCATATCCCCATTCTGCTTTACTATACATTTATATCTAGTCCCAAACTACAGTTCTCCTTTAGGATGTTCTCTGCATGCAAGGAGGAAGAAATGAGGAGAATAAAGGTCATTAAAAGGAAGTTATGTAGGTTAATAATTACTCACTTTAAACGTGACCCTACTCCACCCAAGAGCAGTGCTCCCACTGTGATTCCTGTGCCACCACCTCCCCACAAGCAGCTCTGGCACCAACCCCAAATGACAGAATCTCACAGGAGTTCTTCATCCCGGCTCCTTCCTGTGCCTCCCTGACTGGGACCTAGTGTCTACGTAAGAAAAGAGTCACCAGGGTCATACCAGCCTGTTTAGCATCGTTGGGTTTAATGCAGCGAATGTAGGAGGGTTCTTTGGACATGAGAATTTCCATGAGCTTGGAGAGGCTGTTTTTAAACTGAGTTGCTGCCTAGGAGGAAAGAAAGAAAACTATGAATGACTTAGAGCTAGTGCTTGTGAGCACAGAAACCTCTGTCTCCCAGCTTTAAAACAGAAGAGGTTTGCACCCAGATTCCCATGTTAGACAGGATATGTCTTAAAAAGAGGGAATAGCCACACTTCCAGCCAGCTTCATATGTCCTTACCGTTTCAGGTCTCTTCTTGTCTGTCAGCTCTGTCCTGTCGAAACACTGGTTTATGATGGGATTCTCAGAGTTGCACATGGTCTGCAGAGAGAGATGTTGTCAGAGAGAAAGCACAGAGAATCCTTCAGAGAACTAGCAAAGAAATGTGGGGCAAAACTGCTTGTTTGGGGGTTTTGTTTTGATTCTTAATAATAAAACGAACTTTGGGCACCTCAGTTTGTCTTTTGATAGTGCAGCCCCATGGACACGCACTCACCAGGTGGAGTCTAGAAGAACCTTTCCCCTCAGGTGCCACCCCCCATTTTAAACCCAATTCCTCGTTCTGCTGAGCTGGAAACATCCTCCATCCACACTCACCTCCTTCAGGTTCCGAAAGAGAAGGTCATTGTTTTTATCCAGAAAACCTGGAAGACAAAAGAAACGGCTCAGGCTGCCACTGGTGTTCCACAGGAACGGCACAACAGGGCAGGAATTTGAGATAGGAAATTCATCTGGTTCAGCAAATGAGATGTGGATGTATTCAATGCCCAGGTTTTCCTTTGCTCTGTAGTGAAACTGTTTTAATTCAAAGGGCAGGATAGGAAGAGGGGGAAAGGGTGAGAGGCAGCGGCGATGATGCACACACTGACCTGCCACGCTGTAGGTGACCTCTCCAGCATAGTGCAATAGTCGGAACTCCTCCCGTCCCAGGGACTTGCGGGTCTTCTGGTCAGCGAGCTTGTGCCTGGTGAGGAAGTGAAGGAGCTTTAGGAGAAACAAACAGCTGCTTCATGGGGGATCCACCTCAAAAAGCACTAGAGCATCTGATCCAGAGTGGGACTGTGTGAATGCGGAAGGCGAGCAGGGAATAAACCCCGTGTGCTGATTTTCAAGACCAAAAGTGAAGAGTTCTCAACCAGCAAATCATAACAATGTCAGAAAATGGATTTATGTTTCTTTCCAAAGGATGAACTTTCAGCTTCCTGGTGAGGTTGTGGGGTGGTTCTGTGTGCACATGAAACTAGAGGAGAGGCAGCAGGCAAGAAGGCAGGGGAGATGCTGGCAGCAGGCTGGCGTAATCATGAGATGCTGCACAGATCCCACTCTGAGCATAAGCAGAGCATCCAGTAAGAACAAAAAGACATTTAGAGCTCCAAAACTGAAGTAAACAGTCTGAAAGGTGAAACATGGAATTGTGCCAGGAAGAGATAAGTCAGTAATAACACTTGTTGCTCCTGCTTTATCCTGAAGCATACTCTTGAGAAGAGCAAGGCAGTTGTGTTGGCGACTTACTCTGTATTATCTTAACTCACAATCAAACCTCTTTGCAAAAGAAACCACGATCATGTTTCACATGGGAGCCAGTACACCTCGGATGCTGCTGCTTTACACACCAGGAGTTATAACGTTATCTAGGAGTAATAAAGCTCTGGGCTCTACCACACGCTTGGATCCTACCAGTGTAACTGTGTGAACACTCACGTGAGAAAATGAGGATGGTTCTTCACAGTTTCCTCCAGTTTCTCCAAGAAGGTTGTATCTGTGGCATCCCCAGGTCTCAGGCACTCTTCATCCTACAAACACACCCATTCCAGTGCTGAGTTCCTACTGTGCTCAGCAGGGCACAACATGACTTTGAACAGTGTCACTGTTCAGTGCATGGTTGCTCTTCCCACCTGCTCAAACAGCCCTTGCATAAGATTAAACCATTATTATCTGGGTTCTTCCCCCTGTTCTGCACTACACTGTCCCAGTTTTTCATTAATGAAGGTGGTGTCAACTCACCAGAATAGAAATGATGCCTTTGAACTTCTCTTCCACCAAATCACAGATTATTTTGTTATTGAAATACTGAACCGGTTCCCACTGCAAAGACAAGAAACCACATTTGGGTGAAAACCATTCAGGGCTGGAAAAAATGAACATCTCAGAACATTGTAGGCAGCACCTCACTAAAAGAATCTTTCTGTCAACTTAGAAACAAAGCTTTTCCACTCCTGAATTTGTCTTCCTAATATTCCCTTTAAAAAGCATCTTTAAGCAGAGACAAAGATCGCAATGGCATTACACACGTCAAGCTGCATCACACAAAGTGCTTCAGAAAGAAAGGAAAAAGGAAAGCTCTTTTATCTATTTACTTTAGAGACCATGATAAATCAGCAGCTCCTTTCCTAACCTGAGCCCTGGCCTGCAGGAGATGCTACAAAGGAGATAGTGGAAGTGATGATAGTGGCTCTTACCGCTATGCCTTCTGCCTCGTACTCCTCTTGTTCTGACTTTAATGTGAGCTCTATGAAGAGCTGCTGCAATTTTTCATTACAATAATTAATACAAAACTGCTCAAAGCTGCAAACAAAAATCAGAGAAATAATCACTAACACTGTACCACAAGTAAAAGAAGCTCTAATCAGTGGGCAGCAGGATGAATATCTCTGTGTAAATCAAGAGAAATAGAAGAGAATTTGGGAAATGTTCATTTACTGACTATAAATTAGGTATTAGGAAGAAATTCTTCCCTGTGAGGGTGCTGAGGTGCTGGCACAGGGTGCCCAGAGAAGCTGTGGCTGCCCCATCCCTGGCAGTGTTCAAGGCCAGGTTGGACACAGGGGCTTGGAGCAACCTGCTCTAGTGGAAGGTGTCCCTGCCCGTGGCAGGGGGTTGGAGCTGGAGGAGCTTTAAGGTCCCTTCCAACCCAAACCAGTCTGGGATTGTATGATTTATTACTTTGTGTGAGACCAAACCCAGATGGCCTCAGAGGCAATTTATTTCACAATGGAGAGAAACACTACAATGAATAAAGTCACAAAGAATTTACTCAAAACTCAGAGACACGGATTGAAACAAACCTGTTGTGCTGGAAAACCTCAAATCCATAGATATCGAGCAATCCTAGAACGGTTGTGCTTCTCCAGCCTGGAAACTTTCCTTCCTGCAATAGGGCAAAAAATAAATGTTGCCATGTACTCACAGGTATGATCCATCACTGGATCTTACCCACTCAGCGACACCATTTACTCCTCACCCTCTTCTTAATGGAAAAGAGATTCATTTAGAAACCACTGTACAGCATTTGTAATTTCTCTTCTTTGCAGCTAAAAGATGTAGATTTTCCTTTCACATTTGGTTGGATATCAGCAAACAAAAGGTTCATTTACCTCATAAGCCAGAGACTTGTTAACCTTGTTCACCAGCCAGGAGAAAGTGCGTCCGTATATTGCCTTGGCAAGAGCATCCCTTGCATAGGCTGCCTGCTCCAGGTTCAGGGGGCTGATGAGCTGTGTGCAGGAGACAACAAAAGCCACTCACCAGCCATACCCTTTAGGGACTGAGTTTCCACTAGTTCACTGTTATTAAAAAGCCACCCCACAGCACCCTGCACAGGCTCAGCTCCCATCACTGTCACCATTAACTTGTGGGATCCTGCACTGACAACCTCCTTTTGACAAGAGAGGAGTGAACCATTCAGTTCTGGTAAGAGCTGATGGCGTATCCTTAGCTTGATCATGTTCTTACCTCTTCCCCTTTTGCTATGATCTTCTTGTGGATCAATGCATCTCGAAGAACAGAGCCTTCAACTGCTAGAAGCTGCAAAGCAATAGAATATTAAATTCATTAATGAAGCAGTACATTCAATTTATTAGTAATAGTTTTGAGACACCAGAAAGTCTTTAAGACACTAGAAAGTCTTAAGACACCCAAGTGAAACAACCCTTTATTTCCCATTCATACTTCAAGACTTTTGCAGCATCAGTCTGTCCTGTTCCTCCTGCACACCAGCAGTGATATGACCTAGCACATAAACTGGCTTGATTGTTCTGGCACAAAGAACTGAGTAAACAAAGCCACGAGGGCTCTTCTTTCTTTAAAACTCCTCTCTGGAGTACATCTACTCCTATCTCACTGCCTGAAGATGAAAACCTCAAGTCAGAAGTGGACTGTATACAGAGAAGTCATTAACTAAAGAGTTTTGATGTTAATATTTGCCCCTTATTTAGGTCAAATAAAAGTAAATTTATGAAAGCTTATAAATCATATTCTAAGATTACACGATGGTATCAAGTTCTAAATAAAGAAATCTCCACAATTCATCTTTCCTGCAGCGTCTCTCTCCCTGGTGATACTCACCCTAGCCAGGTATTTGATCTGATTCTCTGTAGTGACCTGAGCATTTCCTTGTTCATCAGCAGCAAACTGCACGTTCCCCAGATGCAGGACACTAGCCACAATGCTCAGCAGATCCTGGGGTGGGAGCAATAGTCAGGAATCAGGATGATGACATGAACCCAACAGCAGGAAAGGGCAGCGAGTGAGATTTTGGTGTTAATCAACATTTTACAAGGACATTTTGGGTTTTTTCAGAGAATACATTCCCTCTGAACACTGCAGAAACAACAAATCAAAGCTGAAAACATTCCTTAAAGGTAGGAAACCAGCTCTGCTGTTAAACATGCCTTACCTCCACCTCGTTGTCCTTGAAGCTTATAACGGACAAGGCTCTTCGCACAATCTTCCAATCATTTTTATCATTTATGGAACTGACCCTTGCACAGTGACCCTAAAAAGACACAGTTTGATCTAAGTAAGTAAATTATTGTCAAAGATGTGTTACTCATGCTCAATGTTTTTCTTTTTATAGCAATGTTATTTTTGAAGTGAGGGAAGGAAACTACAGTGTCAACTGGGAATATATTGGTGCTATAACAGAACAACACTGTAAGAGTTACTGGTTAACACACACCTTTACTAAATAGTGATACTGTTGTGGGTTCTTCTCGAGGCCCAGCCTTCGCAGTAAGTCCTCTTCCCCTCCTTCTAGCAGCTGGTAGAAAATGTGGAAGTTCCTCTCTCCATGATTCTGGTGCACGACTCGGGATTTCTCCAGGAGGTAGTTCAAGATGTGGCCCCCGACAGGAGCCCCCTAAATCAAACCAGATACATGGAATTAGCTCATCAACATAGAGGAAAATATTTCTGCTTCTTGGTGGGCTATTCAAAGACAAACAAGATACGAAATGACAGCCTACAAAGAGAAAAATAGCTGTCATTTTGTATCACAGTGGCAATTTGAGTTCTGAAGTGTATGCAAAATGAGCTGGCAGATGACAATAACGTGCCATTATACAAGTCATGCCTACAGTACACACTGAATGGGATCCTGTTTGTGCAGAATTCCTTCTCAGAAGGAATTCAACACAAAGGAAAAGCAGCAGAACTGTGAGTGTGAAGGGATTATGTACTGAGCTCTTTAAATGACTGCAGCATGCTGAGCTGCTCGGTTCTTGCACTACGTCCATCCCCACAGCGTGGGGCAATTTGGATCAGAATGGAAGGAAACACTGAGCAAAGTTACACCTGACAGAGGTTATCTTCAGATCACAGCTGGCAACAGAGAGCTGCTGTGACCAGGACCAGTTCTGAAGGGTACCACAGATATTAAGTTACCCTGTAATCAAACTGCACATCCATGTATTTCCCAAATCGGCTGGAGTTGTCATTCCGAAGGGTTTTTGCATTTCCAAAGGCCTGAAATGAAAATTATTAAGAGAAAAAGGAGTAAGCATCAAGCAAGATTATTTATACACACTTTGGTGAAGCTGCCAGTTGCTTATTTACAGCCATTAGAGCCTCGGGTTTTCCTTTTTGCAAGAGCAACCAAGAAGGAAACAGATTGCTGCTCAAATTCTAATGCTGATCATTACACCCAGTGCAAGCACTGCAGATGGAATATCCCTCTGAAAATATTTCCATCACCCCAGCAAGCTTATTTTAATGCCAGTTCGCTGCTGACAACATATGTCATGTCTGACAGACTTTTCAAAGCTTCCTCTTTGATCACAGCTATTTGCTTTCAGTCACCCACAGCTCTGCTCGCAGCAGGCAATGTCCTAACGGGCTGGGGCCTGCCAGGCTCTTCCCTCTCACAGGGAGCACCTTTCCCAGTGCAGGCAGCACACATTTGAGTACAGAGCTGAAATATCAAAGGGAACTGCAAAGACAGCTCAGGACTGGACACTAGAGGACACCACAGCACTGGGAAATGCACCCACAAACGCTTTTATCAGAGGGCAGCTGCCCACAGCCCATGTGTCCACTTGCGGCTTTGCAAACTCATGCAGTGCACCAGAACTCTTCCCACGCCAAATGCTTCTATCCCAGCAGCCCGGCTATTCCAGAATTGCTCCTGGTGGACTGGAAAAGATGAGCTCAGCTGCAACGGCTCTTTCCTTGGCTTGGAAGCAGAGTGGGATTCCCCTGTGTGTAATGTGAACAAACTGCCCACATACCGCGAAGCAGTGTTCCCAGGATATGCTATCCCACTATCCCACCATCCTCCGTGCACTGAGAGCTCAGTCCTGCCCAGAGGGGTCCACGTGCCCCCACTTCCTCTGCTGGAAAATGTGAGTGCTGCTGGTACGACTCAGTGACTCCGGGTCAAGCTTCCAGCCTCACCTCCAGGACAGGGTTGGATTGTAACAGTCGGTCCTTCACGGTTTCGACCTGCTGACTGGCTGGGCAGGTCACGGCGTAGTACTGCAGGATCTTCTTGGTGGCCTCTGTCTTGCCAGCCCCGCTCTCCCCGGAGATCAGGATGCACTGATCCTTCCTCTCCGTGCGCAGGGAGCGGTAGGAATTGTCTGCAATAGCGTAGCTGAGGGACAATGATGACCAGGGGTTAGTTTGTTTCTACAAGTGAAGGGCAGGGCCTCCTCAGTTAAGACTATCCCATGGAGGGAACTCATAGCAGAGGCACCTCAAAAAGAAGTAGGTGTTTGTGGTGATGGTGCTGGTGATGACATCTCTATGTACATCTTAACTACTGAGCCAAGTTTCTGCAGGGTCATAGCCCAAATCTATCAAATTCCTTTAAAAACTGTTCTTTTGACTCTGACACGAAGAGTTCCTGTAGAAGATGACTAAATCATGGAACCCCAGACTGGTTTGGGTTGAAGGCACCTTAAAGCTCATCCAGTTGCAACCCTCTGCCACGGGCAGGGACACCTTCCACTAGAGCAGGTTGCTCCGAGCCCCTGTGTCCAACCTGGCCTTGAACACTGCCAGGGATGGGGCAGCCACAGCTTCTCTGGGCACCCTGTGCCAGCGCCTCAGCACCCTCACAGGGAAGAGCTTCTGCCTCAGAGCTCATCTCAATCTCCCCTCTGGCAGGTTAAAGCCATTCCCCCTTGTTCTATACCTACATGCCCTTGTAAAAAGCCCCTCTCCAGACTAATGGTGCAGATAACGGTGCAGAGTTATTTTCTAAATATACATGATCTCTGAACATTGGTCCTGCAGGACAAAAAAGTTTTACATTCAGGAAACATCTTGTTTCCCATCAATCTTTAATCCAGCTTATCTTTGAAGGGATGACACGCTCGGCAGGTCACAACCGCACTCTGCTATCTGGGTGGCTCCAGAACAGCCCAACCTCTCTCAGCTCCTCTAGGATGGCAGGAAGAATTGGATGAGCCAGCACAGACTAAGCAGCATCCTGGAGGCTACATAAGCTACCACCAACTCAGGCCAAACAGCACCCAAAGTACTGGCTGGTTCCTCCTGCCTGCACCCAGAGGGTTTATTGCTGCTGGTCTCGGATCCAGCTTCTTCCTTCGCTGCTTTTTCTTTCACTTCTCTATTCTTCCCCAAGACAAACCCGACAGGATCTTCCACCAAGAGCCACACACACTTTTCCAACACCAGAAAGCAGGAAGATGAGTCTGACAATGGTGGCAGCTGCTTACAGAGGGAGAGGAAAAGGACCAGATAGGTGTGATGAAAGAGGATAAAAGAGGAGCATCAGCCCTTCAGAGTGCACTCATAAGACCGCCACACCAATATCTTCAGCTGGTGATCAAGCAGATACCCTGCTTCATGCACTTAACAACCTTTTAGTAGCTTTGCTTTCCTTTAACTCTCATGCTGTGAAATTAATTAGAAATAATCACACCAAAATAACAGCCGTGGCCTTCTCGAGTCTATTAATACTTGGTGCTAAGGCAACACCACCGAGCTACCTAGCAACACAACTGCACTCTCACCCCACTGAATTCAGCAAGTCCTTCTCTTCCCATCCAAGTTCTGTCTCTGGAGTGTGTTGAAAACAGTTGAATAAATGTAAATTTAATTAAAAGACTGCCTCTAGACTGCATTGGGGGTTTCAGAGCACTGGAAGGGAGCAGTCCTGCATACAGAACTCCTTTACTTAAAGATGTTTAGGGGCTCATTCCCAGTTCCCATCTCTGGCAGTTTTCATCATTCCATTCAAACCATTAAAGACACCGGCACAGGGTGCCCAGAGAAGCTGTGGCTGCCCCATCCCTGGCAGTGTTCAAGGCCAGGTTGGACACAGGGGCTTGGAGCAACCTGCTCTAGTGGAAGGTGTCCCTGCCCGTGGCAGGGGGTTGGAACTGGATGAAGGAGCCAGGTTAAATCATCCCCCATACAGGTCCACACAAAAAGCCTGAAACACCATAAAAATCCCATTTTTATCCTAAAAAATACAACTTTAAGTGCTCAGACTTTCCCAAGTGATGGTGTTTCTCTCCCTCTCTGTGCTTGCAGCGCATTCTCTTTTGCTTACTCTTTTGGGCTATGTGCCAATAATAAGAAACAACTCCAATAGTTTGCTCAAAAATATCATCATACACTCTTCCAAGACCTCTTTAAAGAAAAAATCCACACACCACACAAAAACCCTATAAAAGGTGCTCAGAATTTAGTCCTGAAAAATACCCATTTTGGAGCCAAATGTCCTCAGCTCTCGTCATCTTTCTCTTTCAGTCAGACAACAAAAAAGTCAAATGCTTTCAAAAATAACTTTAAACCTCGAAGTTTTTTTTTCTAAATGGGAAATTGGGAATGCTCAGCAGGCCAGACCATGTAAATAAATACATTCCTTGTTCCAACAGGCTAGTTGGAACAGACGGTAGCGTAGCAACTAGGGAAATACCAGATAAATAGTGGTCAGGCAGTAAGAGCTGAGGTAGGAAAGAAACCACCACACTCACAGACACACTCCTTTGCCCTGTGCTGAAGGAGGAGTGTAGCAGGAGGGAAACTCACTGCCCGAACACACAGACCCCAAGTAACCCTGGAACAATGAACTCCTGTCCTGCCAGGGCTGGGTAAGCAGCTCTGTTCTTCCAGCCAGGAAGGAACCAACTCCCTTTCCAAATACTGCTCTTGCAAAGGCAACTCATCCTCTTTGGAGAGAGGAACAGGAATAGAAAGAGCTGCACACCACACCCTCCGGAGGAGCCTTTCTAGCCCTGTGCTTTTTAGTGCTGCATGTGGGACAAGGAACAGTCCTCCGTGCTTGTTTTCACATGTCATTCCTGCACACGCCTGCGTGGGAGCAGCACAAGAGCACTGTTTACCCACAGGCCACTCACAGGTGAGGAGAAACTTCATAGAAGCTGACGCCACGGTATCGCTCCATGTTCTGTTTGCTGTAGATTTCCAGTTCCTTGTATGGATTAACAGACACCAGAACTGAGCCAATGTACGTCTGGAAAAGAGAATGTGAAAAAGAGAGGTTACAAAAGGGCTGGCTGCAGATGGTCCAAGAGACCAGACTGCTCTGAGGGCCGGGTGTTGTTGACAAGGGCTGCCTGCCCCAGTGTGCTGGGGATGCTGCTGAGGGCTTCCAAAGAGGCCAAAGGTGCTGAAGAAGTGACCTCTTAGTGCAGTGAGAATGATACTGCAGGAGTTACACTAGACATGTTATCCTTGCTGGATAAATAACACCTGCAAATGGGTTTAGTGCTTCTAACAAGCAGGAACAGTGGGTTATTTCTGATACATTGTTCAGGATCGAGTTCAAGCCTGCGGTTGCTGAAAGCACATCCCAGAGTGAATTTATGAGATGGAAGAATGTGGCGTGAGTTGGATTTTCAGGGCTGTAAATGCCAGCAGACCTCAGCTAGAGCACTGCAGCGAGTCCCTACATCTGTTAACGTGACAATAGCCCACACTGCTTCTGACACAAGCAACCATGGTCTGTTAAAGCTGATACCACCATCTCCAAATCCAACTGCAGAGCAAAGCTATGGTACATCCTCTGCAGCAAACACTCCGATGCAGGTCGCTGAGGAACACTCTGGTGTCTGTCACTCTGCTACTCACATAGATCAGATTCTCCTTGAAGCGCTTCCGCAGGTTCTCAATGAATGCAGCTTCACTGGTGAAGTTCTCGAGCAGGACAAAGTCCTGGACCCCCACCCGGTCCCGGGCGGTCAGAGCACTCTCCATGGTCAACCGAATGCCGTTGGCCCCCGCTCCCTGCAACCAAAGCAGAGCAAGGTTGGGATACCCATGGGTTTATCTGCAGCTCACCGAGTCCACAAGAACCACTGACCACAATTACCCATGGACAACCTATAAATAGAAGAAGAAGTTAGAAGAACCCCACTACTACTCCATGTTGAGCTACTACATGGTGAAAATGCTGGTCACTGTAACCTAACACTTTATCAATTGGTTTCTAATAATTGCTTTGATGGAAAAGTTATTGCTAAATTTCTAATAACTTTAAATCAATCATTGCATAAGGAGAATAAAACTTGGATTTGCTTTAGCAGGAGTGGGACTGAAATGTGTTCTCTCTGCTCTTCTCTCTCACTTCATAACGGGAAGTCGTTTCGAGGTGAGGAATCTTTTATGACTAATGGTGATTCATCTCATGAGCAAACAGCTTCACGTTGCTGACCGAGTTAAAAGCTTTAGCAAAACACCCAATGGGAAAACTCAAAACTAATGAGAAACGGGCACTTCTGCATCCCATGCCACTGAATCTAGGCTGTGACACTAACAGGTATCCCATGCATCAAGCAGCTTCTACTCCCTGACCCTCTTTTAAAGGTTACATTTTCAACATAACATGGTTCAGATAAAACCACCCCTGCATGACACAGGTCTGCTGACTCCTTACTCCACTCAGCCTCGTGTACTAAAACAGGGAGAGGAAATGTGCACCAAGTGACTCAGTTGCCTGCAGGGAAAATTTCTACACAGCAGATAGATGATGTACAAGGCACAGAAGAGACACTCCAGAAATCAGAGACAGGAGATCCAACATACTAAACCATTTGCCTCACATCTGTGCTGAAGGATCTGTATTTCCTTATCATATTCTTAAATCCCTCTTACTTTGCAAACTCCTTGCAGCAATCACCCTTCTCCTAAATCATTTCCCTACAGCACTAATGCATTTCAGAGAATCTATTATTATACTCTGGGATGTTGCCATCACTGGCACAACCACCACTGGTGCCTGTTCCTCACAGGCTAACAGCAATACCCAGGCACCCTCTCCTGCAGTGGTGCTGGAAAGCAGGAATGCCAGACCCTTGCTGTCATCCAGCCCCAAAACCCTGCACAGTGATGGAGATGATTTTTGCTGACTCACGTTGTCAGGTAGTTCCTTTCTGCTCCTTCTCAAGACATAATAGTGGTCAGAGCACGGGGGCTGATGGCGTGCAGGGAAACAAAAATGGAAACAACCTTGGTCAGAAGAAAATTTACCTTCAGTTTTGTTAAGTAGTAATAAAGGTAAGACCCAGTGAAGTATAAATTTGGGCCCAAACTAGTGCAAATTCCCTCAATCTGCAGTTGTTTAGACTTACCTATCACTTAGAAATGTAGTTTTGCCTATTCCTTAAAGTTACAATAGTCTTCCTTCCCAAAAGCCTGGGTGTAAGTGATTGCGTGGAACAAGCAGCTTTCAGGAAGACAGATCAGTTCCTCCTGGAACTCTCAAACCCAGATCCACTCTAATGGCTCAAACATCACAAAGAAACATCATTTTCATTTCCCTCCTTATTTTTTCCAATTAGTCTCCTGGATTTCTAAGCTTTGAAAGATGCAGTTTGGGAGGAATTCTGCAGATACTGTCAGTAAGTAATTGTGCCAAAACTCAAACTTTCCAAGCCAATTCCTCCACACCTTCAGCAACGTGCTTTGTTGTCTTCTTCTACCCTCTTTGCCAAGGTGAAGAGGAAAGGAGGAAGCCCTGGAGAAGGAAGGTGGTGACATAAAGGACAACACTGGCAAAAGAAATAGAGAGCAATCACATCCAAATAAGTTCTGCCTAGAAATTAGAATCCTCTATCACAGCAGTGTAATCTTGAAGCAGGTTTGGGGCAAGGTAAAGGCAAAACCAGAAGAAAGTCACCAGTTTAAGTGGGCAGGTTTACGAATACAGTTTGAAAACAGCTGCCTCAAGAACGACTGAGGAGAAACTTCCACCCTCGCACACTTCATCCAAGTTTATATAATGTTAAAGACTTTCACAGAAAATGTCACTTCGCAGCTTCAGCAGCTCTTTCATCAGCCACTCCCTCGGCTCAGGACAAACTGATCCCAGCGGCACACATCCAGGCTGAGGAAGGAGCAATCCATCCTACTCGCAACACACAGACTGCACTTCGGCCGTCTCCTCTGGGACAGGCAGTTAAAGGCTGAGGAGCTTTCAGTTTCTTCTCATTCAACTCCAACCTCTCTTTGTGAGAATTAAAGCACTCCCTGAAATTTGCAGTCAAAACCACCCCCAAACCCCAAAAGCACCTTTCCAGCAGTAGTTAAATGTGACCCGGTTACGTTGTCAGATTCTCCAGAAGATCATTTTAACCACAGTGTTGTACCCTCCCAAGCCTAAATCCAATGCAAATATGAAGAGCAGTCATAAACCACAGCTGAGCAATATGTGCTTCTCCATGCCAGCATTTGCTCATTTGCTTTATTGCTTATGTCCAAGTCTGCCACCAACTTAAAACATCAATGTTAACTATGTAAGTGCCACCAACTTCAACAGCTGCAGTGTAAAAGGAGGTGAAAATAAATCCTTTTCTTTGCAAAATGGAAACAGAACATTAAGAAAGTGGGGAAAGAACTCACTATTTAGCAAAAACTAATCACAATGATGACCATATGTTCCTGCATATGATGAGTGTGACAGTAAGGCACTGAATAAATTAAAATAACTGAAATGTGAGCTATTTGGTGCTAGCAGGCAGCCTTAAAATCTGGTGGCTGTAAATTAATGCTGGAAAACCCAGTCAGGGGGCTTAAATATGTGAGTGAAGCTAATTAACCATTAAAGCAGTTTGCCCATGGACAGCACTGGCTCCCCCAGTGCCTTTGCAGTGGATGAAAGATTTCTCTCTGCCAAAACGCCTCCGGCTGATGTACAGCTCATTTCCAACGTGCTCTGCTCTGTGCTACGTGAGAGATCAGCCTGGGTAACTCTGAAAGCCCTGTGATAGGGAGTATGTGTTCCAGGTAATGAGGAGCATACAGGCTGTGAGGGTCTGATGAGATCCTTCCTTGTGAAAATCAGTTCTTCTTGAAGCTGCTAAGAGAGTTCAGTGGTAAAAGAGCTGTTGTGACAGTGAGAAGACAGGCAAAAGGCCCGTCCCACCAGCCCTCTGTGCAGCTGCACCCTTTGGCTTCCACCAGCTCCAGTGCTTGTGCAATAAGCTGCACTGGAAACCTGACATGGATTAAAACTAGCTTGGGTTTGGGTTCTTTTATTAGTATTATTTTAATCCAGGCCATTTTCCCACACTGGTTCCACACATCATCACTCCCAATGGCTGACAGATGGTGGTGGCACAAGATTGGGAACCACAGTGGAGATGAGAGGAGGGAGTATTGCAGCAACAGGGCCAGTTCCTGCTGGGTTTAAGTGCTGCTGAAACTACCACCAAAGAGGCAAGTTAGGCACAGTCTAACAGCTCACCACCACCAAACCACACACAGCCTTCGCCTCCCTGGCATGTGTTCTTGCAAGCAATTACCTGTCTCTAAGTTGAATCAATGCAACTTGCTAAATCAGCTAAATAAAGCACAGGAAAAAAAGGTGGTGGTAACTTTCTGTCAAGGTAGTAAGCTGAGTCCCTTTACCACGGGATCATGGAGTGTCAGACCCAAGGCAAGGAGGAAAGGGAGCAGGGGTGCCCTTTAACAGTAACAGTCAGGTTCGTTCCTAACTTCACCCTTGCCGTAGGAACCAAAAGGAGGATGAGGCTAAGGATCCCAACCTTCTCAGGATAAACCATGCTAATACCACATCCAGCACAGGCTAAAAACAGGGAATTGCAAGAATCTGAGCCATCTCCAGCCTTGGAGATCTTGGTGCCTTTCTCTCTCCAACTTGCTTAAAATCACAGTCCTTTACTAAAAAACGCTGTCCTGATGGTCACTCCTACTTGAGAAAGGACAACCTGCCACAGCATTTCTCATACTCACCCCAGGGCACAGTTCCTAAGGACTCATTCCCACACTATTTTAACCCACTCTTTGCTTTTAATCTCTTCCCCAGAGCCGTAAGCACAACAGTGGCTCATGGCCAGGAAAGGAAAAGCCGTCACTCCTGAATGGTGGGGCCCAAGCCAGCGCAGTTACCAAAGCGGCACCACTTCCACATGCCTTTCTCTTCCGTGTGATTAAACTTTGGGAAAGACTTTCTGCTGGTGTAAATTGGTGCTGAATGCAGCCTGCAGAGCCAGGTTTACCTTGGCTGAGGTTCCAGCTTTTCTTTGTATTCATACAAGAGTCAACAATACCAGAAAACACCCGTCACGAATGGGAGTACAAAAGCACTCAAGACTCTACCAGAGAGTCTCCTAAAGTGAACTAGTAAATCCCCTGACATGCTATTGTGAAGGTGTAAACCAGTAGTTGTCTTTTTAAAGTATGCTAAATGCTGAAGTATGATAAAGACTTTCCTCTGCTTAAGACTTGGAGATCTAATAATGGACTGGTTTGGGTCGGAAGGGACCTTAAAGCTCATCCAGTTCCAACCCCCTGCCATGGGCAGGGACACCTTCCACTAGAGCAGGTTGCTCCAAGCTCCATCTAACCTGCTGACCACTGAGAGACCAGGCAGCACCCAGCAGCTCAGGCAGCTCTCAGTGCTTCCTGGAGCATCCATGAGTGATGCCTATGGAAACACTTGGAGCTCTCCAAGTGAGTGGTCTTACATGGAGCAGGGAAGCTTTATAATCATCTGATTTAGAAAGAAAAGTCATGTGACAAACATGATTTCTGCTTCAATGGCTAAAAACGGATGTTTGACTATTTTCCTCTGACAAGGAATTAACCAGTATCCATCCAGTAGACAGGAGAGCTGCACTAAAACCCCCTCAGGAAGCGGGTGCTGTATGGAAAGAGGCATCTTTATCTTGGTATGGAGTGGAAGATGATTGATCTGCAGCTCCAGAAATAGTTACAAAGCCGGGAACGGAAGAACAGGCACGAACCAAGTATGAGTGGGAAGGGAAATTCAGATTAGATTCTGGAAGACAATAAGGAGTCTGAACCAAGAATGAACTTCTTGTGGGGAGGTGGCAGTGAAAACACATTTGTCTCCTGGATAGTCTAACATTCTTCACTGTCATGCCAAAGCTGCAGGAAGGAAAACAATTCCTCTGATTTCTACTCCACTCTATAGCCTGAGAAAGGGTTTGGACACGGCATGGGCTAGACAGCAGGGCAGACAAAAATCAGCTCTTTTATCCAGGGCCTCAATTCCTGAGGTGCAGAATGGGAGAGCTCCTCATTTCCTTTTACATGGAGAAAGCAATAATGAAAACAACTGAGGTGGACCAGAATCAAGGGATCTTAGTCAAGCACTTGCTGCCTGCCAGCGAATCCCTGACAGACTCGACTGCAGCACTTGGGATCCTCCTCCCTCTCGCCACACTGAAAATTAGCTGCACTTTTTGGGCAAGGATCTCTCTGTCAGTCAACAGTGGGGTTGGAATGAGGGATCCCTGAGAGGCAGCTCGGGTATCCCATAAAAATCCTCTCCCACAAACCACATGGATTTATCTGCCCCTTCTGAAGCCACCTGAGCTCAGACAGTAATTTATACAATACAAACCCCGTGTAATCAGCTTGTTTAGTTAAGAAAATGAAGTAACAAAAGCAAATGTTTTATTTTGGCTTTAATTCTGTAAACCAAATGAAGTTATTTCCCATAAGGTGTAAGCTTGTGGGAGAGGGGCTTTGGACAAGGGCCTGCAGGGACAGGCCAAGGGGAATGGCTTTAACCTGCCAGAGGGGAGATTGAGATGAGCTCTGAGGCAGAAGCTCTTCCCTGTGAGGGTGCTGAGGCGCTGGCACAGGGTGCCCAGAGAAGCTGTGGCTGCCCCATCCCTGGCAGTGTTCAAGGCCAGGTTGGACACAGGGGCTTGGAGTAACCTGCTCTAGTGGAAGGTGTCCCTGCCAGTGGCAGGGCTTGGAACTGGATGAGCTTTAAGGTCCCTTCAACCCAAACCATTCCATGGTTCTATGATGCTCCCGTGAAGCTGTTCTGAGCAGACAACTTGGGTAAAATCGGAAGTGTCAGATGGAACTGGATGAAAACCAGGTAACAACTCTGATGACACAGACCAGTGGAGTTAAAGGAACAAGCTGAACTTACAAACAAGTCACCGTGTCAGCAGCTGCCACTCAAGGAGCATTTATAGCAGAATCACTTTTCTATTCTTGCTTCTTTTAGAGCAATCCATGGCCAGCAATGGAATGTGGGAGCACTTGCCCATGCTCAGAGCCTGCTTCTCTGATACTTCCCTCCTGATCCTAAACCACATGTGGGAAGGTCCTAACTACAGAATATATTAAAGAGAAAGAAATGCTATTTCCTTGACTAATGCTTGTAAACTGTTTATTTTGAGGTCTTCCATGTTTTAAGTAGGGACAAACTGGAATACATTAAACCATAAAATAACCAAGAAACACAGGGGAAGCAATCTCAGTCTGCTCTCACAACGATTTCTTACATCCCCACTAGCAAATTGCCTGGAAATTGAAGTTCTGCCTCCTTCACTTTCCAAGCTATGGAACCATTTCATCTCCCAATAAAATGGAAAGCAGAATGGGAAATGGGAGCAATGGATCACCCTGTGTGCATTATTTTAAGTATCAAACACATAGGGGATAGCACTGTGAAAGCAAAAGTTTCATCTCTTGAAAAGCAATAATGCAGGGTGCAGATGTTGCTGCAATTAATGATGACTTAATAATCAATGATGTTTGACTTTTGCAAATAGTAAGTATTTAGAATAGTGAGAATCCATCTAAGGAGCTCAAGTGTAAATTACAATGGCCCAGAAACCAAAGCAAGCCATGGAGATTCAACAGCAAGCAGGTAATATCATTTGTTTCATGTTTACAATGGAATTACATCCTCTAGACTTTACTTTTTGGGGGGTAGGGAGGAAGTTAGGGAAAAAGAGAAGCAATCAATAGTGAAAAGAAAAAGGTTGTTACAAGAACTGATTCCAAAGAGAGGCAAAATGTTTACCCCTAAGAGGGGCTGCTGATATTTCAATCAACAAACTAAATATAAAGTAGCAGTAATAAGAAAAATGAACCAGACAAACCAGGAACTCAACCAAGGCTGGAAAAGTAAATACACTGAATTTCTATATTTAGGGAGCTGACATTTTTGCTCCTGAACAGCTGACACAAGCTGGTGCTGGTTGAGAGATGCTGCTGATCACTAGTCATTGCAGTACTACCTGTGCCCCCAGGGCACAGGCCTGGGCATCCCCTGTAGCTGCAGCACACAAACAGAGGGCACAAAAAGCAACATCTCCTATCACTGCCCTTCCAAGGAAGCTTTGCCATTGACTGAGCAGGTGAGAGGAGCAGAAACCCAAATACCAGCCTATAGGTAAGAACCACGGGATGCACGTGCTGCCCCTGCCTCCCCACTGGCAGCAATGGGGTACCCACCCTGCATCCTTATTCACTGCTCTGGGATAATGTTGTATTGCCCTCTAAATCCATGCATCTTTCATCTCTCTTCCAACCAACACTGTGGGTTACTCCTGCAGCACTCTGCCCTTCCCCACACCAGAGGTTCCCACCTTCCCCACTGGATTCCCCACGCCCCACACAACCATTTCGGACCATGAAGTCTTTCAAAGATAGTAAAACTTTCCGAGCAGAACAAGCACTCCAGAGCATTCCTGGGGCATTAAGGGCACTTCCACACCCAAATGTTCTCTTGGAGAATATCAAGCACCACCCTGGACAACATCACTTATCACACTCTGTATCACAAACCTTTCTCTGTATCTCCTGCTGTAGGTGGCTTTGCTGGCTCCACCATCCTCCAAGCCAACAGAAACCCAAGCACAAGCCTCTCAAGCACTGTCATCTCCACCTGCTGTCACATCCAGGCAGGTCCTCCAGAAGCTCTGTGCTTCCCTTCATCACCAAGACCCCTTCTCAGAGTGGTCAACACTAGACTATTGGGGAAAGCACACGAGGATCTCTACATGGAGCAGGTACGGGATACTCCAGCCCCTACTACCTCTTCTTCAGCAGTCAGAGAACTGCTTAAATCCACAGACATGATGTTTTCAATCCTCCTCTTCCTAAATTTGGGTAGTTATTGCCAATTAGAGCCTTGAACATTCTCATCCAGCCAAAAGCCCACGTACACTTTCTGTTATAACATTCCCTCATTCTTGACCTCAGCATCTTCCAACGTCAGTGAATTCCACGGCCCGATTATGCATTGTAAGAAAATAATCTTTGCATCAATTTGGCAACTTCTAACATAACTGAATGTCCCTCTTCCTATGCTACAACACAGAAGAAAGGAGCTCATGATCTGCCTTCTCTATGGCATTATTGTATATGTACTTTTATTCCTCCTCTCTTTCTCCAGGTACTAACCCTGGTCTTCTCAAGCTTTTGCCACATACTTTTCTAAGCTCCTGGTGCAATGCAGTACACAGAGCCAGGCTCTCTGGTTGCTGCTAAAACATGGACAAAGGTTGATAAAGTAAATACACCCTGGAGGAACTGAGTGGCAATGAGTCCTTAAGCAGGTATTTCCTGCCATTCCCAAGGGTGGTAGTCAGAGAGAAAGGAGCCCACCATGGCCCTGGGAAGGACGCAGCAGAGCTCAGCACCAGTAGGGTACGTTCACATCCTCAAGCCCCTTCCACCCAAGCAAAAGCTCCACCCTTTCTTCTCCCCTAATGCAGAGCACAGCTTTCCCCCTCTCTTCCCACTTCCTCAACTCCCACCTTGGCTTCCTCCTCGAAACATGCATTTCCTTGAGGTTTTATCTCATTCCAACCCTTTCCAAGTAACTTTCCAATGAAGGGATCTCTCACAAAGCATTTCACTTCCCTGCTGGAACCTTGGCAACGTGTCTCCCTTCTCCTCAGGGCCAGATACGCATCAGAAAGCTGCAAACCCACCAAAAGAGCTGAGCGAATCTTACCGCGCCTCTGAACTTCATCTCTGCCTCCTGGCAGCTCCCGCAGAGCCTGAGTTCACCCTGCTGCAAAAAGCAGCAATCTGAGGACAAGTTCTCTCTCCTGTCAGTTGCCTTTTTTTTTCATGACATTTTCGGTGCAGTCACAACTCCTTCCCTCCCACCAGCTCCTACTGGAGCATCCCGGAGAGGGCGTTTTCCAAGGAGAAGGAGAGGAACTCTCCTCCCCTCACAAAGAGGAGAGCCGGGCGTGCAGAGCTCAGGAGAGGCAGGCCAAGAGCAGGCAGCTGTCCTCTGCCTTCCCTGCGGAGTGCCCAACCACAGGGAAAAACGGAAAGAAAAGTAATCCCAGGCGCTGGAAAAGCTGGTGCAGAGCCCAACACACAAACCCACAGTGACGGGACAGGAAGAGCTGTGCTCCGTTACAGCAAGGGTTTGCTCTGAAGCTGCAGCAGCAAGGGGTTTCCCAAACCCACTCCCAACTCATGCCAACAGCAGCAGAACCTCCAGGGCTTACAGTTATAGTTGTAATGGAGCTCTCAGCAAATCAAAGGACCACAGAGAGTCCAGGGATAGGATGTATTTTGACTTGTCTGCTCTTGCAAGGACTTTTAGCATAGTGGCTCCGGAGTATTCTACTCCAGAAACATCTTGAGACATGCACCCTCAGAGCACACACTCTATATGGAGGTCCCTAAGGTCCTTGTGACAAAATATCCTGCACTACACCAAGAAAGACTCTTCCTAGGACACAGTCAAGCCGCTGTTACCTTTAGCCTTCCTATCCTTGCAAAGCATGTTTCTGTCTCTGAGGCCATCTGGGTTTGGTCACACAGAATGGTTTGTGTTGGAAGGGACCTTAAAGCTCCTCCAGTCCCAACCCGCTGCCACGGGCAGGGACACCTTACACTAGAGCAGGTTGCTCCAAGCCCCTGTGTCCAACCTGGCCTTGAACACTGCCAGGGATGGGGCAGCCACAGCTTCTCTGGGCACCCTGTGCCAGGGCATACATGCAGCCTTTGCTAGCACTGGGTGCAAAGTGAAAGCTGGAGAGGCAATGGGTGAAAGCTGGAAGAAGGGAAATTCCAATGAGATATTGGGAAACTTTTTTTTCCCACTGTCAAATACTGGAACAGGGGCCCTACATGTTGTGCAACTCCATCCTTGGAGATATTTAAGACTCAACCAGACAATGCCTGAGCAACCTGACCTAAAATTGGCCCTGTTTGAAAGTGGGGTTGGACCAGAGATCCCCACAGGCCCCTTCCAAGCTAAAATGATTCTATGAATTATTTTGTTCCTTTATGATTTGAGCTATGTGTCCATCCTAAAATGAATTACAGGTAGAGCAAAAAAAGCTGTAGATGTGTTACAGACAGCAGGTTGCCCTGGCACAGGGCCCAGCTGATACACACCACCCTTGGGGTATTTCAGGTCATGAGTACTTCACATTCAGAGCTGCCAGGCAGATCCCTGAAGGAGATGAGTCCTGCCCTGAGCCAGTGACCCTCCATTTCCAAGCATCAGTGACTAAAACACATTAGCCAGCCATCTGATCTGCCTCAGAGCAGCTAATGAAGAAGGTACACACACACACAGAGAGCAAAACACTCTCCTGCATCTGCTGAACATCTCTTGCATGCTTCTGAAATCAGGTATCACACTAATGTCAGCTATCATCACCAGGTCACTACCATAAGCGGGTGAGCAGAGGTGGCAAACTCGACAACGCCCTTTTGTCATCCTAAGACTTTTTGGGAGGATATTACTTGGTTATCTGGTTTTCTCTTTCCTTTTCTAAGTGGGCAAGGCTTTTCTCTTGATCACAGGATAAAGAAGAAAGTAGGCATAAACCCAATTCCCTTCTCCAAAAAGGCTCTTTGACCCTCAGGTGCGTTAGTCTCAGATCACATATGATTGCAGGACGCCAGGCAGTGTGTAGCACCACTGAGTAAGCCCAACATTAATTAAGGAATAATTAAGGAATCCATTTACAGTGGTCCCTCATGGGAGCCATCACCCAAACAGGCAGATTCTCTAAGCACTGAACACAGAGAGCCATGAAACCATTCCCTGCTTCAACTGCTGATATTTCATGACTGGCACTATCTGGAGCCAGCTCTGCTTAAAGGTTGTTTTGGAGTTTTTTTGTTCTTCTCAAAATGCACACTGTCCAAATTCTACTACAGAAAGGGTAAAGTCAAGCATTAAAGTAAAAAGATTTAAAGCAAGAAGCTAAAAAGCTTTAAAGTAAAGCTAAACCAAGTAAAGTAAACCAAAACATGGCCACTACTCAGCCAGGAGGCTATTTAAAACCAAAGAAACACAGCAGATGTTGTCGGTGGTTCAGTGCAGTGCTCCCCTCTCATCAGCTCTGACCCAAGGCATTGAGCACAGCAATCCCATGGTAGATGCCATTCCTCACAGGAAGAACGTGCAAGGATTTGTGACGAAGCTCTTCCAAAGGGTGCTGTGGTGCCACCAGCTCTTCTGCCCTCATCAGATTCCATTTTAAGAAGTGATTGAAACCTTACCTCCCAATTCTTGCACAACTCTCTCTGGCATGACTGTTACTTCTTTTATCAGCCAACTGAAGAGTTCAGTGAATTATTAACACAGGCAGCCTCAGGACACGTTTCCGAGGTGGGGTTAACACTGATCTATGTCAGAGCACTGAAAGAAATGGACAATACTCCAAAGCCCTGCTCAGTGCAGGAGCACAGGTAAGATCCAAGGTAACATAAGCTCTGTTTCCCTGAGCCACATGAGCCATTAATGAACCTCAAGAGCAAGCCCTGAGCCAGGGGTTTTCCAAGTATAATTAGAGCTGTGGCCTGGCAGCTCTAATTCTTCAGGAGGAGAATGTCAAGTTCTCTACCATCATCCCTCAAATCAGTCCAGTTGTGGCCAAACAACAGTGAATAGAACTCATGGTAAGTATTAGCAGAGTTATCTTCACATTAACACCTTCACCTTTCCCCTAGTTCACACCTCCTAACACTTGCCAGGACACACCTCAGCACTGGAAATGCCATTTCCTTGCAGGAGAACCCTTTATTCACTGGGAAGTCCTTTACTCAAAAAGCTTTTTTCTGCAGCCAAACTACTGCCCAGCTCCTGTTGGCACGTGGGTTAGCCTAAATGAGGAGGAAAGAAAATATATGACTGGAAAACAGAGATAACCAGCATCAGTTTGCTTTAAAAAACTTTGATCCTGGATTACTAAGGTGATAAAACCAGGCTCTTCCTTTCCAGCAACAGAGCCCAGCCCTTGCCTGGGATTTCTGCTGAGGATGGCTGGCTGGGTCTGTATCGCTACTACAGGCAACTACAGGCAGAGGTATGAATCAAGTTTTCCAGGCCTCACCAGTTAGAAGTGAGTCATATAAACCCTGGATTAGAGCACTGGGATTGCTCTGCTCGGTGCTGATAAGCAGCTGATTCCCTGCATACAATTCCACATTCAAAGCAAGGGGACTGGAAACCTTTCCTGTCAGCCTTGCTCCGGCAGGCTCACAGAGCAGTGCGTGACCTGCTGAGCTGCATCATCAAGCAGCGGCTCTGCTGGAAGAGGAAAGAAGTTAGCCCCATTAAACCAGTCTAAAACCAGCGAAACCATCAGCAAAGCAGTGCAGATTCCACTGCACAATATAAAACTGGAGGTAAGAGATGCTGGTTTGGGTTTATGCTATTCCAAAAATCGAAGTGGATCACATCTACGTTATTCCAAAAGCAAAAGGTGTCAAGTTCATCTATCGATGTGTATCTTTTTTATCAGGATTTTTATAATATTCACTATTTCTGCCTTGCAAAACAACTCCAGAATAACACACATTCCATAATTAGAAAGCACTTGGCACAGATACCATGGGAATGAAACCACCCTCAACAGGCCAGGAATTCGAGGGCCCTTCCTCTCGCAGGTCAGAGGAACATCTTGGAAAATAGGAATTTCTTTAAGCTACATGTGTCCTGCTGTCCAGACTACGCTGATCTAAAGCTGATCAAAATGCCTCACATTCCTAAAGACACCCTATGGCAGAAACTGGAGGTTCTGAAGGACATCTGGACCGCTCCTTAGGGAAAAACCTCTGCTCTAGCAGAGATGGACACTTGACTGCACAATAACTGGATAAACCAATGTCCTGCCGACGATTCAACGCTAAAGATTGCAACAGACTTTATAAGGAGGCAAAACCTCTTCTCCATACCATCAGCTCTGCAAAGAATTGTCTGGTTTCTAACCTCTTTTTGTTTGTGTTAACACATCTCCTCTTTCCCCATGCAGAGAGTAGCCAGCTGTGCCCCAACCAAGTAGGAACATTGGTCCCTGGAGACACAACTGGTCAGTTCTGGAACTGCAGACCTATGAAGGTTAAATCAAAAGCCCATTATAGTCACTCAGAAGGTGTTTCCAGACAGTAAAGTTCCTTAATTTTCCTGCAACCTTCATGACATCATGAGCTCTCTGAACGCCCTGGTTCTGTGTTTGCACGTTTATAGACAAAAGCTGAGCAGTATGTTAAGGTGTGGCTAAAAGGGTTCAAAAAACCAGAAGACAAAAAAGTATATTTAAATTATTCTTTTGGATTCTAATTTATGCTTTGTAACACCTCAAACTGTCACCACTGGTTTTGTTTGTTTCCAGAAAGCTTCAGCAGTGAGAACACTAAACTTCTTTGCTTCCCAAGCTCGGTCTTTCACTGATAAACAAGAATATCACCAAGAAATGGAGTATTAGAAAGCATGAAGATGGAGATACACCTCTCCTGGGACTCCTACTCTGTAAGCACTAGTCACTATTTCTGCTACCCCTGATGATAGATGCATTTGAGGACCAGCAGGTTCAAAAGCACATACACTGCGCTCCTATTTAGTCATGGCTCCCGCACACACACAATAATTCTGGGTCTGTGACTTGAGTGAAAACCAGAACTGGGTTAATCTAACACATTAAGAGAAATTTTCCTTGTTGTTGCTCTCTGCTGAAGCAGTGAAAGAGAAATGGATGAGTGGCTTTGATGATCAGAGCAAAGTCCTGCTTTATAATAACCAGATGCCCTTAATATGATGCCAGCGTGCCTCGTGCATGTGGCTGCTCTCGCTCCATCCCTGTTACAGCTCTGGTGGCTGTTTTACAGGGCGACTGTGAGACAGTTGATTTACAAACACACTCTGCCCATTCTGAATCCAACAGCCATTGTTGAGCTCACTTCAACAGCACAGAGTTTGAAACAACAGTTAATTCAGCTGGATTGCTTTGCCCTTAACTTTGATACCATCATTTCAAGCAGCTCCCCTGCAGAGTCTGTGGCAAGAACAAGAAGAGCAGTTTTGGAGGGAGCTGTTAATACAAACAGCCTGACTCAGTTCTGCTGATGTGCATTCCTCCCAGCTGACTTTCTAAACAGTCCCTCCCAGTGGCAGGACCTACATCTTCCTTTTAAGGGGAAAAAATGTTTTCACAGGAAAAATTAAGTGTTCAAAGCCTGTGCATATCTCTCTGCTTTCTGTGACCAACCTCTCCTTTAAAAACACGTCCTCTTTGCATGCAAAAATAAACTTCTCATTAATATAAAGTTGTTTCTGCTTTTTATCACAGCCATTAGCTTTGTATCAATACCCTGACAGGCTCAGGTGAAACACCCCATCACAGTATTTTTCACACAAGCCAAAATGAATTGGTTTTCCAAAGCATGAGGACAAGTAAACCTGAGAATTAAAACACGGCTGAGAAAGAACAGGCAGAACTTACAGGCTGTGGACAACGCTTTACAGCTCACATGGGTGGCTGACAGTTCCTATTCCTTCAAAATCCTTTTCCTGCATTTCTGAAAAGAGGTTTAGTGTTAGAAAGGGATGAAGACTGGAAAGCATATCACAACAAAAACTTTTTGTTCTATCGCCACTAGATAAGGAAAGAGTGAACGGTGATGATTTGCCTGCACGTTAGATGAAGGAAACAGGATTTCCCTCTGCTACTCCCTGAGCAAGATCCCAAGGAAACGTTTCTAATAATAGGAAATTACTATATAAGGCCGGATCAGCACTAAACTGTTTGCAGTCTGGAAGAAAAGAACATAGAAGAGTACTGAGGAGGGACACAAGCCGGGCTCTTCACACATCAGTACTCTCCAGGAAGGCAGAATGCTGTAACCTAAGGTTCCCCCACCAAAGGCTCACAGCATTTAACCTCTGACTCTTCTCTCCTGAGCAGAGAGGGGCCTTTTCCCCAGCCCAGAATAGAAAACTGAATGTACATATTAGAGCTGCTATGTCCTTTTTCTGTCATGGGAGGAAAAAGATAGAAAGAATAGTTTTAAACCTACAAAAGAGCAGAGCAAGGCTGAGCACATCTCTGATATGAAAGGGCAGGAAAAGACACAGCCACGTCCTAAAGCATGACGTGGCCAGTGCTCATGCAGAAGGAAGGCTGACAGCTCCCCTTCCTGCCCTTCCTGGGCATGCAATCCATGGAGCACAACAGTTTGAGACCTGGACAGTGCTCTCTTACTGATTTTAAACTGTGAGGATGTTGGGCACATGTGGAAGAAGCAATTTAACTTGATTTTCAAACTGTTCCCACACAGTTGTGTGCATCAGTGTCTCACATGCCAACAGTTCCAGCAGCAAACAGTTCCATGCAGCTCCAACAAGCTGGGTATGTCTCAGACTGACTTCTGGCTGGAGCTGGAATTGTAGCTCCACCACACATGTTTTCCTGTCACTCCAGCAGCCACAAAACCTGCAAGCCCAGTTAAAGAGAGATTTTCCTTCTTCTTATAAAAATGAAACAACACTCACAAAGCCCTTAATTTGGATCAAGTGATATCACTGGAACATTGCCCTGTGATCCCCAGCGAGGGGTATCTTTCCATCTCTGCTTTGTCTTTGGATAAGGCCAGCTCCCAGCTCCCAGTGCAGAGAAGCTTGCTGAGCAAACAGAGTCTGACCCAGCCCCATAGCTGCCACGGAAATGAGCACAATATACATTCCTAAACAGGTTTATCACCCAGACTTCTATTTCTGAGAGCAAGAGATGGTTGCGGCAAAATGCACAAATCATTTGCTATCTGCAGCTCTGCTCCATCCTCTCTGTGTCTACAAATCCAGAGTTGCACAGCTTCCAGTGGAACTTGAGGCCAAATCCCAGCCAAGGTTTTTAGTGTGTTAACCTGGTTGAGACCTCCTTGAGCTGAAATGGTCAGTTTGCCACAGCAACATTAGGCTGAGAGCCTTAAAAAGCAGCAAGCCAAGCTGCCCTTGTGAAAGACTCATACATAAGACAGTAAGACAGAGTTCTGACAGCAGAAGCACTCACATCACAGTACGAAAAGCTTCACAGAGAACACAGGTGAGATTTCCAACTCCCTGTATTGTTCCAGAGGATTGCTCCAGTGTAAGCAGGCTCTCAGGTACGTTCCTCACCAGTTGCTCATACCTTGCCCTTGTCTTCACACTAGCGGGCCAGAAGAGGGTGTGCACTCAAGGGTGTGTTAAGCTTTCCAGGGTATACAGCAAATCTGTCCCAAGAGGATGTTTCATATTTGGCTTATCTCTGGGGACATCTTGATTCCTGAAGCTTTTTAAACTGACCTTTTCATTTTTGACCAAATACTGACGTTCCTGCCTGCACAGCGAGGAGGAAACAAGTGCAGCAACAGGCAGGTTTTCCTCAGAACCAGTAAATGTGAGTGGTTATGACTTAGAGAAAACCAACTACAGGAAGAATTTCTATTAAATACCCTCATGCCTCTTTTCTCATGTAATAACTGCTCCATAACAATTATAAGGCTGTAAGAAGGGAGAAGAATCGTGGGTATGAGTTCAGAAGCAGAGATCAACCACCCCTATGAACGTTACATTGATCCCAGGTTTCCCCCATGCCACGAATGATGATGGTAGAATTCCTCTCTAAATATAGGAATTGTCTATTCAGAACTGCTGACACCAAACCAGTTAAGTTTAAGCTGCTTTCTTTTCTTTAGCAGGTTAAATCTGAAACCTAGGGAAGGCAATCTGACATGTCAACACCTATCACACAGAAATCCAAGTAAGAGCTTTATCTACTCTATCTGACTGCTTTATAGGAAACAACTAAACTCGACTGACTTGTCCTAAGCTGTCCTTTTTTCTTGTAACTGACAACTTTCATCAATGTAGTTTTGCATTAAAACAAACCACACCCAAACCCAGACCACTTGGTACTGTGGAAAATAGTTTAGAAAGGAAATACCTCCCTCCAAAATAGCCAAATGGAATTGTTTCTTGCAGTTAATGTGAAGCTTTTCCTTTTCATAAAGTCTGAATAAAGCTATTGTTGAACTTCTGGTTTGCTGTCAAAACCAGGAACTTTTCTGCTCTGTGGAGATTGGAGCACAGGTAAAATCTACACTGTATTAGTGTATTCAAGCTTCCAATGGCAGAAAAGTAAAGGCCAAATGGCTATAACTTTCCTGAAAAGCCCAGAAGAGATGATTACATATGGAATATATTGCTTGAAATTGGAGGGAGGTGTTTATAAAACAGCTTGTACCTGAGTGATGCCCCAACAACTACTCCTCTATCCCACTCCTGTTAGCGTAACAACAAAACGCCAAGTATGGAAAGCTTATAGTAGCACAAAGATGTATATTTGAACCCCAGATTTAGGGAAATGCTTCATATTGGTTCAATGGCATCTGTCAGGGGTTTGTTGCATGTGATGTTTACAGGTTCCTTAAGGAAATGAAGGAACCAGCCCAGGCTGCAAGGATTCTTGCGACACTCAGTTCTGCTGCCAGGAGCGGGTAATACCTGCGAGAAACAAGTTCTTACTTTCCTCCTGGGTGTGCCTCTTCTTTAATGCAGACTTTGCAATGCTGAAAGCAAACTACAAACTAGAGCGGAGCCAAGTTCTGCCAGCCCAGAGAATGGGCACATTCAATGCTTCAGCCATTCAAACAAGTGGAGGAGGTTTTGATTTGATGATGTACAAGTGTGGAGTTTACAGGCACAATCTGTACTTCCACCAGGGTTCTTTTCCCCTCTGTCCCAAACTGACTTTGTTGGCCTGAGGCAGGCAGTTATTTTGGGACAGCGAAAAGTTATAAATAAATCCTAATGAAACTATTAGGAACGCATATGGGACTGAGCTTCTTTCAAACCCTTCTTTGTAAGGGAACAAAGAGCATTTTGCATTTATTACGATGGCATAAGTCCTTTATGAAAAGTTTAAGAGTTTCAACAACAGTCTGGAGTAAAACTGGATTGTGAACCCATAATAAGACTATCCAACGATGCGTAGAAATTCCAGATTATGCTAAAAGCAATGGCCTAAGCAGTTTCCAAAAGCAGACCAAAGACAAGTAGACACGCAGTGCAGACTGGCTTCTGGCAGCGAGTCAGGCTTGAGGCCTGGCAACCAACAGGGAGCACGTGGGCAGATGATGTTGCAGCTGGCTTATGTCTGAGCTGCTTCCCTTTACCCTGTTGCTTCTGAAAAGGAGGGTAAAAGCCACCAGATGAAGGGTATTGTCTGAGGTAATCTCCTTCTGACCAGTCTGACAGCGCCCCAAAGATCCCCCAGTGAGCAAAGGCTGTGAATTGCAAACAGTTTTATTCTAAAAATAGATATATCTTTAGTTAACAGTAAACGGGGAATGATGAGCTGCCAATCATGTTGGCTAAAGTATTCCAGGATGCCTGGAAAATACAGACATCGTTTCAGAAGGACATCCCATGTCCACCAGCATCAGCTTGCGCTCATCAAGCAAGCCAGAATATTGATTAAGAAGTGATACTCCTATTGAATCAAAACTGCATTAAATCAAGATAAAAAAATCATTGGCTTGCAACTCAGAAGTTGAAATATAAGGGATATCTCATCTCCAAGACATGGGTTTGGTTCCCTGCTCACTCAGGTGAACTGCACTATCCTGCTCACTGTGTTTTCAAGATCTTCTGCATTATCAGGGACATCGATTTAATCAAAACCAAAGACAAAACACACACTCAAGAATAACCAAGGAGCCCATTCCTTTGTGGTTCTCAGGAACGCACGTTCCACATCTGGATAAACATGGGCCTGTTTGGTGAACGGAAACATTCATTCCCCAGCTGTGGCTGGGTCCAAATCCCTTCTTTCTCCCTCTGATTTACTTATAGTCCTACACTGTGTGGTTGAAAAACTGCACAAATCCTGCTGAGGCACACAAAGCAGGTAGTCCCAGGCAGGCCCTTTACATCTACCACAAACTACTTCTGGGCTGTGATTTTCAATGAGAGATCCCAAAGGAATTCCCACAGCTGATACAGACATCTTTATGCTACTATAAACTTTCCATACTAGGGATTTGGAGATCTCATGGAGGTTGGGTATCTTTTGTTCTGATGCTGTCTGAGGAAGCCCTCCTGTCCGTGGCAGCTGGGATGACAACAGGAACTGTCAGAAGTCTCATCCCACTGGGAAGAAAACACTTTCCTTGCTCTGATTCAACAGGTATAGATTCTCTAGGTGCCCTTGGGGAAAGTGAGGGATGCAGGGCCAAAAGGGGATCTGAGCTCTAACCTGACAGAAGGGTCCAAGAGCCTCAAGAAAGGTCATATTAAAATCAAAGCCTGTAATGTAAGATATACATACAAAACACAGGCAGCAGCTTTGGTTCCTTTGCCTAAAATTCCTGTTCTAACAGCTCTCAGACATGGCCAGGGCAGCATCTTTCGCTGTTGCAGCAGCAGCATGAGCCCAGCCTTAGCCACCCTACCAAAAATGAGAGATACAAGCAGCACAGCAAGCCCTAAAGAAAAAGAAAACATCAAAGCATGAGGGTTTGTTTCAGGAGCTGTTGTTTGTATGGCTGAACTAGAAGAACAGAGGACACAGGGCAGTTCACCACTGTAAATTATTGATCTGCTGCTTTCTAGACACTGAAACTGGTAATTAAACAAATGGTAAAAAGATACCTCATCAATTATAGAGGTGTCACTTTCAATTACACTTGCTCCAGGATGAATAAAACACAGAGGTTAAATGCTGCGGGTGCTGCTTCATGCTGGCTTCTTGCTCAAAATCCTCACTGCAACACTGATTCCAATCCTCTCGTATTGCTGCGTCAGAGCTGTGTGCTCTTTGCTAACATTAAGCTAGATAAGGGGAAAGAAGAGCTTTTGTTGCACCCAACCTCGCCCCACAATCTCCAGAAAGCACAGTTCCATGTCAGGAGAGAGGATTTGGAGCTGGAACTAGTGGGATCCCTGTTCTGCTCAACGTGGTTAGTTACATGGCCAGAAGTCAAGGCCACAGCCCCTGTGGAAACAGCCCACCCCCAAAATCAGGCATAAAACCCCAGTTTTGTCTATTAACAGCCAGTTGGGAAGTCTGTGAGGTACTGGGCAGGCATTTGATACTGGCAGGTCTTATATACATGTACATACCGTCCACAACCTGAAGTAACACTGGCAAGCTGCTTCTGAAGCAGCATGATGATGACATCCAAGTTACCCTGTTAAGCAGAAATCATGTCACAACCATAACGACCACTCCAATTTGATTTAAGATACATTTTTCTATCAGGGTTCATGCCTTAGTGCATCAAGCTTCAAGTTCTCTCAATTTCCTGTGTTAAATACTATACGAATGTAAGAAGATACTTGCTCTAATAATCATTTTGAAACAAAAACAACATCCAAGGAAGAGCTTGGCCATCTTGCAATTACTGGCACAGACGCTCTCTGGAACCATTATTACATCTCTTAAATGGGCTGCACTCTGTGAAAGCATTTATTGAAGGCTGAGTTCATCAATTGATTAAGATGGGTCACAGAGTAGAAATACTCCAAGTGAAATATGCAGCATAAGCAGACAGCTTAAAAGCACATGCAATAAAGAACCCCTAACAGGTGGGTAGAGCTGCATCCCTCACTGAGCAGGAGCAGCAGTGAAGCAATAACGCTAGGAGGCAAGCTCAGGAGGCAAGAACAGGGAAACCCAAGTTGCTGGTGGAGCCAGAACAATCCTAGAAGTCAAAGAACATGTCCTTGCCTTGGTGAAGGTGGGAGTTCAGAGAGGCCAAGGTGATGAACTGAAGGAACACACTGTGGATGAATGCATCATCAGGTGATGGAAACACAGTGGGAGATGAAGGCTGGATGACAGAACTTGAGTGAAGACCAGCTCTTGGTAGGGGCACAAGAGAATCAAAAGGCTGAGCTGACACTACCTACCACTCCCCAAATAATGAGGCTGAAGCACAGGGAGAGCAAGCTCTGCTGCAGGCCTGATGCCAGCTGCTCTAGGAAGCTTTCCTTGCCTGTTTAAAGTAGTTACACAACGTAAGGCTTTATTCAAAGTGCCTGATGGCGTCCCGGGCGTACAACAGCTCTTACCAGCAGAACAGTGTTTGTGGGAAATGTTAGGAAGAGTGTCTAAGAGAGATAAAGCCTCTGAGTTGCAGACAAAGCTGCCAGTCCTCATTTCCAGCTTGTCAGAGCAAGTTCTTCTTGAAGTCAGCAGCCTGGAATGAAGAGAATCTGGCATTTGGGAGGCATGTATGAGGCTCAGACAGCCAGGGCGGAGCGGCTGACTTTAATCATACTTTCCACAATGGGGGGGGAGTGGCAGAGTGCAGTGAGTGATGGGCGTTATCTGCCATATACTCACAAATTCCTCCTCTTTGGATTTCAAACCTGACCTCCTTTCCTGCTGCCACTACCCCTGGAGGAGGAGGGGAAGGGCAGGCACAGAGCTGGGATTCCAGAGTCCTTCACATTCTTGGGATTCCTGTGTCCTGATGGGCAGCACACACTTGTCTGCTGGAACAGCTGATGGGTCGCAGGAGTACTTACATGCAGGTATTGCCCTTCCCTGCAGAGCTGAACCTCACCATTCCAAAATTCACTAATCCAGGTGCTAAGCCATTGCTACCTCTGCTGTTCCAGCTTACCTGCTGGGGGATATTTAGTATACACATTTTAAAGTTGTTTCTTTGTCTTTTGCCAGAATATCCCTATTCTGGGGGGGGAAAAACATCAACAGAGCATCTAAAAATATGAGCTTGCACCAACTACTGCCAAGCTTGTTCTGAAGCCTCTTTAACAAGAATGCTGCTATGGTATCAAAAAGGAGTAAAGCTCCAAAACAGCTCAATCCAGCTGCCCACTACAGCGTTAGCAACAATACTCTGTAAAGAATTCCAGTTCAAACCACTCTTGGTTGCCTTCTGCCCTCACAATGAAGCTACAGTCCACTAAAACACATGGAGCTTCAATTCCATCTCGAAATAGCCTCTTGAAGTTCCTACTGCAGGATGGCATTCCTCTATTTTGTTTACTTGGGTGCCACTGCTGGTGGTGACAGCAACAGCAGCTACAGATCGCAGGAACCTGCGAGTACACCCAGAAAGGGCACACGTCCAGATCCAACCTCTCGCACGAAAGGTTCTGGCAGCAAAATGATTTCCTTCTCCCTCACCCTTGCTGCCCGTGTCGATCACATCGTGCTCAGATACCACACCACAGTAACCTTGTCCTACTACCCCACAGAGATTCCTTGCTAGAATCCCAAAAGTCCTTTGAGCCTCTGGAGCTGTGGAAGAGCAGTGCAAAAGTGGGCATTCAGCCTAAGAAGGCTCCGAAGAGACCTTAGAGCAGCTTCCAGTGCCTGAAGGGCACTGACAAGAAACCTGGAGAGGACAAGGGCCTGTAGGGACAGGACAAGGGGAATGGCTTTAACCTCCAGAGGGGAGATTGAGATGAGCTCTTGGGCAGAAGCTCTTCCCTGTGAGGGTGCTGAGGCGCTGGCACAGGGTGCCCAGAGAAGCTGTGGCTGCCCCATCCCTGGCAGTGTTCAAGGCCAGGTTGGACACAGGGGGTTGGAGCAACCTGCTCTAGTGGAAGGTGTCCCTGGCTGGGGCAGGGGTTGGAGCTGGATGAGCTTTAAGGTCCCTTCCAACCCAAACCAGTCTATGACCCCTGCATCCCCAGCTGGGCAAGGCGTCCTCTCTCCAGGTCCCCATTGCACCAGCTCTCCCAACCTCCTTCCACAAACACTCTGGGAAGCAGCAGAGAGAGCAAAACACTCCAGACATCAGCACCCAAGTAACCTGCTGATGTGGGCTCCCTGCTTTAAACACACTCTGTGCTGCTCTGGCAAGAAGCAGAACAGACACCAGCTTCCCCTGGCTCAGTGTCTAAGTGTGCCCACTGCAGCTGCCTGTATCAGTGCTCTCCATTCCTGACCTGATACCACGTTAATGGGCAAGAGCACCGCAGGCACTCCATGGGCAGATGGTTACTGCACTGCTCAGGAGCTGTAGTAAGTATTAGAGCTTGGGAATCCCCATTACAAGAAGTGGAGATAGTGTATTCTATTCTATTTATAAACCTCAATAAAGCCAACATTTAGAAGACAACTAATTACCATTTACGTTCCAAACATCTGGCCTAGCTCCACAGCCACAGGCTGGGAGGGTTTAGTGCCAATCACCCACACAGCAGGGCACAAAAGTGCCCCCAGTGTGACTGCAGAACCTTCTAGTGAACTCCTCACTACCACTGCCTTCAAGGATCAAAACCCAGCAGCGTAAGAAGAACAGCTACACAAGCCATCATTCCCACAACATTCCATTACAAACACTTCTCCAAGGTGGAAAGAGCACAGAAAGTGTCCTCCGAGGTGCTAGAGTGCAGTCCCAGGCTGCTGCAAGTGGACTGTGATGCAGAATAAGCCCGGCTGTGCTTATTCTGGTCCTCTCTGTCCTGGGACTGAGATCTGGTCAGCTCTGTGATGAGACAGGGAACTAAACAAACAGAAAACTCCTTTCTACTTCATCACTGTACTCCAAACTTGGTTTCAACTGACTCATCAAAGGGTCAAATGGATGCTAGTGCAGGTACAAGGTAGGGAGTGGAGAGCAACAGTATAAGCTCACCTTAGATACTGCAGGAATACACCCTCCTGGCAGACAAGTAAAGACTCATTTCACTGAGTGGTGTGGATGAAGCTCTGAGGCTCTGCTTGCTTGCTCCATCCCCTGCTCTTACACATACTCATGCCTCCAAACATTTAAAACCTTGGGAAGTGATGCATGTGTATTATCACCACCAGCAGCCTCCAGGACAAGCCCAGGAATGCCACTAGAGGCTACAGACTGACAGTTGTAGTGTTCCACGATCAGGGAATCAGCAATATAAATTACCTGGTGCATGTGGGTATGTGTCCCACCAGATTTGCCAGCAGAAGCACACCCAGCTAACACTGACTGGGCTGATACTCAACAGGACTGTGAACAACTGACACTTAAAAACGAGGGTTGATGAGGCTGGACTCTGACTGCATGCAGGAGGGATGAGCTCACTCCACACACTCATCCCTGTGCCACTTCCTGACCCAAATGAACCTTCCCATTCCCTATCAATCCACAAATCTCAACCCAGCCCACACTAAACACTGATTGATCTTCTACTTGTAACAAGCACCGTGTCACATTTGTGTTGACTCACCATCAGCTCAGATAAGTGGTTTGTAATTAAGATAATATAGTTTGGGGCCAGTGAAAGTGTGGCCTGAAAAGCACTTTCCAGAGTTCAGCACAGTGCTAGAGATCAACCAGAGAAATTCAGCACTCAAACCAGGCCAGGTACCAAGCTCACAGCTACTTTTAGACCTTTATACCAGAATTTACCTTTCCAGCCTCCCCAAAATAAAAAGCAAGACTTGCTACAACAAAACCTTCCCTTGGAAAGCAACAGCTTGCTTGTACAATGCTTGGAAATGCTTTCTTTCCAGACATGTGCACTCAATGTGCAGCAACACTGATTTTCTTCCACTCCCCACTTCCACTCAGGTGGCAACGTGGTCTTTTCATAGATGCTCCCTATTTCTGATGGCACAGAAATGCAGACAAACAGCCAACTTAACTGAAGCCTCTAGAAAGAAGTAAACAGTTACATGAGTGCAGCTTTTGAGTTCCATGGACTTCAGCCTGGACATAGTTCACATTCCCATCCTACACAGAGCCACTTCGTGGAATATTCCTCCCATTGCAAGCTGAACCAAGGAAGTGGTCTGGAGAGCAGCAGCTGGCAGGTGAATATGTTCCAGGCTGAAGGAGCTCCATTATGTCCACACCTAGACACGGAATCATCAGAGCAGAAACAGACACTTGGCAACCAGTCAGGTTTCAGTTTAAAGAGCGAGATCAAACACCCCCTTTAGCTCTGCAAGGAGGTTTTTGCATACGAAACTCTGCATCTCTTGCAACATTTCCTCATCATGTGGTGCCTTCGTGACCAATGTGCCACAAGCTCTCACTCCCACCACTCGCTACCTGCCAGGCTCTCAGCTCCAGCCATCCCTGCTCTGGCAGCTCTCACTGACGCAGTAGAGGAAGGTTTCAAGGTGGTCACTGTTTGCTGCAACCTCCACGAAGAGCAGCTCAACTTTATCCTTTATTCTTCTTCCTTGGATCAGGACACAGTTATCTCAAATCAGGTTAGTTTATACTTGAACCAACATCTGAAAGCTTTACCCAAATATATAAATGGCCCATAGCCATCAACCTATGTTTTCTATTAGGCAAAAAGAGAAGAGATTGTGCTCGTACCATTATGTTATCACACGTTTTCCCTCAATGTTCTAAGGGCTCCAACATACCTGTTTTAGAAACACCTCATAAAATGCCTAAATTATCCCTTTTATTATCCCAAATTGCTCCTAGATTTCTCAATCCCTACATAAGTAGCCAAGAGAGCTCAGTTTCTTCCATGATGACCAAGATTTCAAATGATTTAAAGAAATGCTTTCTGCTGGAAACTAAGCACCAACTGAAACAAGACAGCCAAAACAACAGGTATTTGTCCCTACATCATTTTGTAAGGCTGAGCTTTAATCTCCTATAGCTAAAAATAGTCTGTGGATCCACTATTTCAGGAGGATGCAGAGACAAAAAGAAGAGCAAAATAAGACTGGCCAGATCTATGATACAATCTTATTTTGGCCTCCCATGCCTTTCTATCCCCCTCCAGTCTCCTCTTCTGCTTTGGCCTCTCCTTTTCCTGCTGCCCTCCCACACCATTTCGGCCTCCCACTCCTTTCTGGTCTCTGTGTTTCCTGTTGGTCTCCCATCCCTTTTCAGCCTCCACTTTTCTCTCTGGCCTCCCACATGTTTTCAGCCTCTAGTTTGCCTTCAGACTCCCTTCAGCCAGCACATCAGATTCAAACCCCCTTAAGGTTATGAGTATGTAAATTCCCCGTGCACTCACAGTGTCTCACCTCAGTATGTGCACCCACACTTCAGCTTCTCCTTCCACACCCTGGCTGACCAGAAGCAGGCTAGCTTCCATCCAGGCATCTTGCAGTCATAACAGCACAATTTTATGCCCAAAGGAAACGTGGAGCTCTCTCAGGAGCTCCAAATCTTGTTGGGAGACTCACAGCCCTGCACAGTTAATTGTGTTAATAGAGATACAAAAGTAAAACACATTCAGAGATGGTAAAAATCAAGAGTGTCAGAGCAAAGCTTTCATAAGGTTTAGGGGTGATGCAAATCTTGTTTAAACAAATCTAGATGTTCCAGCTTTGCTAACAGCTCCAGAAGCTGCTCCCAGTTCCTATCCAGCAGCTTTCCAGATAGGAGATCAGAAAGATTAAAGTCATCTGCATTCCCACAGAGTGCTATGACCAGGCACACAAAAACACAGGCTGTGCTTCTCTGCTAAGAGCAAAAATTCCATGCACAAATAAAATGGGGATGTTGGAAATCACATATCTTGTATTTGCCCTCATTTTCACACAAGACCTTAAGTTTTCCTTTCTATTTTCAAACAAAATTGTGTCCCCAAAAGCTTGGGACTTGAGGAGAAATTAAAACTGCACATTTTGAACACACTATTTCAAATGCAGTGTGTGGTTTACTTGAGAAATGTGCTAGGCACTTGATTTTGTTTGTTGGTTTTGGAAAGGTGCAACAGATAGACAAGCAGTTCCTCATGATACATTACTATGCTTTTCCAGTGCTCATATTGCTCTGGATCCTCTCTTCCAAGCTGCAATATTGGTTTAGTTACGTGGTACTTTATAGCTCTGAAGGAAAACAAGAGAACTGAGTGCAAAATTCAGAAATCCATCAATTCAAAAGGAAGAAATAGCTTCAAAGTTGCATTTGAATGATGCAAACACTCTTCCCACGCGAGCCAGGCACGCTTAGCTGCCCCCACTTCATTCCCACAGGAACAAAGCAACGGAGAAAGCTGATTATATTGCACTGTGTGCACTTGGCATTGCTTGTTCTGTACACCAATCAGGGATACAAACCCTGGTGGTTGTCATAATCTTAATAAATGTAATGGTGGGTAGGAAAGGTACCTGTGAGACAATAAGGTGCTAACACAACCCAGTAGGTAAAGAGGGAAGAAAACTGCTCACAGCTGAACTTTAGTGCTCACCTAAAATAAGGCAAAAGAAACATCTGTTTTGCTGTCTAAGTTCCAGCTCTGTCAAGAGAGAGAATTCCTGGCTTCCTGGTGCAAAGGTGTGGCTTTCCCTCCCAAGCTGCAGAAGAGGCAATTCAGAACAGCCTCCAAAAGACCTAAGAGCAGAAGACAAGCTGTTATTTCAAACAACAAGCTGTGTGGACAGAGACCAAAGCTTCCTGCTCTCTAATTTGGAAAGCTCAATAAAACTCTATGAAAAAAAACAACCTAACAAGAACTATGTGCAATAATCTTCCCTCTTCTCAAAACTGCACCACTGGACGCAGCAGCCTGTGCTGCAGTCAGAACCTGAACTGCAGCGATACTACTCGTAACACAACGTTGTGTGGTGGTGTAAGTATGTATCAGGTTTTGGTTTAAAGATGCTGATTACAGTGTGCTGCCTTGTGATGTGTGGAAGTGCATACTTCAGTTATGAAAGTTAGCAAACAAGTCTGGCTGTTGAGAGTCATTTCCCTGAGTAAACAATGACTCAGTGTGGGCTGTATAATGTAGAAGTTATTAGTTGCTGTTAGCGAGTTGAAAAGACCCAACTCGCAACGCTACACAAAGACACACTTCAGGATGGAAAATAGTTTTCCTCCTACTTCCCTGGTGCCAGTTCTACTGTTTCAGTGGAATTTAATTTGCTCACAAGCTAAACAGATCACTATCGCCTTAGTATCGAAATGGATATTGACTTAACTGGACACTTCAGCCACAAACAATGAGCACAGCAAGAGCAGAGTTGCTGGTCTCAGTTTGTCATTATAACTCTGATGTAAAGATGATTCTTTCTTGGGCAGGAATATCCCATCTAGAGCAGGTGGTAATGAACACAGACAGAAAGACAACCAGGAAATGTTGACTATATGGTAATGAAGGGGAAAAAAACAGCTGTAAGCTCACCAATATCCTCTGACACACACTGTTCTCTTAGCTGAATTACAGTTCTTTCCATAATCCTCCTCTTCATTAGTAAAATGGCCCAATACACCTAGTGATTGTCAGCTGGCATCAGGCACCACAGATCACTCTAACTAATGAAATGCAACCTCAGCTGCTAAGGCACAAAGGTTTCCCTGAAGCCTTAAAACCACTACAAAGGCTGTTTCTCCAGCGATGAGTCCACACCGTCTCAAAGATTAGGGCCACATCTCGATTACCTTTTGTAAGGGTGAAATCTCTGGTCAGATGCAAGAACCTACAAGGAAATGCAGAGTCAAATATCCCCAGTAAACTTTAAAGCTGCCTTCAAAAGAAACTGCCAACATGAATGTAAAGGCACAGCCTTTTAAAGCAGCTGTAGCTTGGAAGGTGCAGTCTGCATCCAAACAGCAGGCTGAACGCCACCCTAACTGTGGTTTTATCCACATGCATCTTTTTGCTTGGCAGTGATTTCAGAAAGCTCTTCTATGGAGAAAGGAAAAAGAAATTATCCTTTTAGACAACACAGATGGAGGATTTTTTTGTCATTCATAGACTATGCATTTCCTGGCAAAAATCAGAACACATTTTGACATTCTTTGCCACCAAGAATGATACTGCCCATTTGGTAACAAAACTTCCCAATAACTGCAGGATGCTGGATCTCCCACCTCCAGGGCCTTACTGCCTACAAGGCAAACACTGCAGCAGACCAAAAGTACTGCCAAATGCTAAACATCTATGTGCATTTATTATCAGGAGCTGAACTGAATCACAGGAAGGGTGGTGGCCAAGCTGGACCAAGGTCAATGTAGCGGTTAAAAGGGTTGCGAGTGTCGCGGTGAAGCTGTTCATTTAGAATCCCAGACTGGTTTGAGTTGGAAGGGACCTTAAAGCTCATCCAGTTCCAACCACGGGCAGGGACACCTTCCACTAGAGCAGGTTGCTCCAAGCCCCTGTGTCCAACCTGGCCTTGAACACTGCCAGGGATGGGGCAGCCACAGCTTCTCCGGGCACCCTGTGCCAGCGCCTCAGCACCCTCACAGGGAAGAGCTTCTGCCTCAGAGCTCATCTCAATCTCCCCTCTGGCAGGTTAAAGCCATTCCCCCTTGTCCTGTCCCTACACATGACCAAGTGCTTTCCTAAAGAAAAGAGCTGCCAGGGAGAGCCAGCCATGCATGCATGAGTGTCCTAGGAGTTCTAAATACTAAGCTTTACTGCCTTCCACTGCAGGGAGTTAATATAGGACAGAACTACACTGAACATATCTATTAACAGACAAGGTACTGGCCCTGCTACTCCTTGAAGAGTATTTAAATAACACAGGGCAGGGCTTTAAAGACTACCAGACCTGCCACCCCCACAGAACATGACTCAGTTGCAACAAATGACTTGAGATTTGTCCACTCAGAACCTTCTGTCATTACAAATGTAGTTAAACCTTTCACATCTACCCACACTGCCTGCTTGCGTCTTTATTAATGCTTTCTGGGAAGAGCTGGCCACCTTACCCTGCTGATGCATCAACAAGGAGTAAGGTATGCAGAGGAGGGCACAAGATATTTTCCAGTAGGGAAATCATTCAATCAGCCCAAGTGGCTCCCTCCAGGCAGAAAAATAACTGCTACAGTCTCACAGAAAGACAACCCTGCAAACCTTGTCCACCAGAAAAGATGATTGAAGGTGAGGTGTATGGTTTCTGTCAAAGTCAGGGGTAGCAATCCTCACAAAAGCCAACCACATCACTCACGAGTTGGTTATAAAGCAGTGTATAACACAGTAAAATCCCTAATGGAAGACAAACATGCTGTAACTGCAATCACTTTATGCCAGTACAAAGCTTTGCTGCTACCACCAGGGCAGTCCCCACCTGATCCCAGCCATTATGTCCTGTGCTGTTGTATTCCTTGTGCAGATGGAGATGTTCATGTGCTCTCACCATGAGCTGCTTCAGAGGAATTCCCTGTTTGTTTTGCCTGCTCTGTTTTCATTTGGATCAGTTCTGAGCAGTGAACCACTCTGACTGTCATTGATACAGGTGAGCCAAAGCACAATACAAATGGTTTTCCCCACAGCAACGTTTTAGAAACACACAGATAAGCCTTTGCAAATGGTTCTTTAGCTTGTATGAAGGGACAAGTGATTTAGTTCCATTTCCATCACTTACACAGGGCAGTAGGACATACCATCCTTAGGAAAACACACTGCACTTGAGGTTCTCTGCACTTCCTTTTCTGCAGCACCAGTAACCCAGATGTAAATTTGTCCTACAGAAGGCATTAGTTATTTGAAAGCACACTGTGAACATCCCTCACCCATTACTCCTTCAGCATGGGAGGTGAAGTGCTCCAGCCCAGTGATCCTCAACATTTTCCATGCTGGAACTATTCAGAACTGCCAGGTAAGAGCACTTGGCTGAGGGAGCAGGGAATGGACTGAAGCACAGGGGAGATGCAGTTCAGATGCTGCTCTGTGACTGTGACCAGCTGCTGCAGTTGGGTTCCCCTGCCTTTGGTACAGACTGTCCATTCTGATAGTGATAAAAGAATTTGTACACTTCCTAGAAAGCAATTCCCAGCACAGCAGATCTGAGTCCCATAAGAACATGACACTACAAACAGTAGGAAAATCCTGAATGTCTGGATACTACTGGAACAAGACTAAGACCATCTCACCTCTGCATAAAGGCATCTGCAGAGTTTGAGCTTATTCACCAGAATAAGCACCATATTTAGTCCGTTTTAAGCATTCCTGACCTCCAGCTTTTTCCTGTTCCTCCTCCAGTGGACTTAAATCAAACTGAAAAGTAACAGAATAAAGTCTTCTACCTGGTTTGAATAATTTTGCCCTATCTATATAATTTTTCTTATAGATATTTTAATTCTGACAATGTTATCATAAATCACAAGCTGCTTTGCTGTGAGTTATGCACAAGAGAACAGAAATGGCACATTCTGCATCCCGAGTCATGTGGGATCACTCACTCCTGTAATATATTGTGAATCAGATAAAAAAGAAGATCCATCCTTCATACCATGATAAATCAGAGAGATGAGTACAGCCCAGCACTCCATTGGCAGAACAGATGAGATTCATATTTACATGGCCCCTCCCTACACCACGGGATTACACCCAGTATCATCACTTAAAATCCCTCAGCGTTATGACAGTGGTTGCCATATCAGGGCTCACTTAAAACTTAAGAACTCATCGGTTCTGTAAACCTTAGGTAGGTTTTGAAAAGGTGCTGACAACTGCTAATTGTCTATTGCCCCAAAAGGAGATGAAAGACAAATGCTTTTCTTCCCACTTACTCTAAGTTGTGGCGCTGCTTTCACAGCTTGTGCCACCAAACCAAGCACATTTACTCATTTATCACTAAGACCCTAAACCCAGGCAGCTGCCACCTCCGAGTTGTTCCAGAGCTTTCCACCTCAAGCAACTGCCTCAGAAGGAATAAATACCACAATAATCCCTGTATTGTATCTCAGAATCACTTTTCTCCTGTAACCCTCCCAAGCATGAGATGCAGATCAAGCCAGCTTATGCGGAACGTTCAAGTTACTAGAATGAGACACTCATTGAGCGCAGAGTCAGATTCCTTCCACAAATACCTGTCACTTAAAGCCATTAACTCCGAGTGTATTAGGAAAGAGGGAAAACAGGCACGGAAAAGAGCACAACAGATGGGGACCCTTGAGTGTTAGTGGGGATGCAGACCTGTGGTCTAAGCTGGAGAAGTTGTGTTCAACACCTACGAGAGGACTAAAACCACAGAGCTTTCTTTATGAAGTGCTTTTAGGCACCTGTGCACGCACTGGTGAATGAGGAAGAATTATTCCAGCATAAAGGCAGAATTGTTCTAGTATGAAGCACTATCATACTGCCCATAAACACACAGCACCATGAGAACGTACAGAACAAGTTCGGTATGGACAGAAAGCCATTCTTAAGGAGAACCGGGCAGGTCCTCCCGAACACACCGGCCGCAACACGGCCCCGTCTCCGCTCCAGCCTTCCTCCTGCCCCAACGCGAGCCTCGGCAGGGCTCGCCCCGTCCCAGGCAGGAGCGTTTGGGATCCCGTGAGGGAAGCGTTACCGGAGCGTGTTTGAGTAACGCTACGGAAGGGGACGGCAGGGAGCGCTCCGTGCTGCCGGAGCCAGGATGCCGGCTGCTCTGAAAGGGTCATTTGTTTCTACCGTGGAAATTTTAGAGTTTCCGGGAAGGTCGCTGACTTCGGGGGCACGGCCGAGCCGCGGCTGTCTGTGTCCGTCCGTCTGCCTGTCTGTCCGTCCTCCCTCCCTCCCCGGGGCGCCGTCCGGTGCCGCCCCGGCTCCCCCCCGTCCCTCCCGGCGCAGCCCCCGACCAGCGGCCATGTGCCCGAGCCCCGGCACTCGCCGGTGAGCACAGGGGCGGCGGATGTCCGGCCGCGGTCACCGCTCCCCGCGCTCGGCTCTGCCCGGTCCCATTCCGCGGGTCGCAGCGCCCGTCCCGCCGCTCCGCACCGCGCTCACCTGCGCTCCGCGCCCTCCGGGACGCGCTGCTCGGGGTCCTGCGGCGACTCCGCCAGCGCCTCGGCGGCGACTGCCCACGGGAGCCCGCGCCGCGCCGCGCCGCTAGTGAGCATGTCCGAGCGCCGGGCATGCGGAGTGAGCGCGGGCGGCGCGGCCGCGGCCCTGCCTCCGCCCTCACCTGCCGTCAGCTCCGCGGGGCGGGCCGCGGGAGCTCCCCCGGGGCCGCGCTGGGTCCCCGCAGCACCGGGACCCCCGGGAGCGCGGGGCCGGAACCCGCCCGCGCTGAGCGCATTGTTCAGCACAAGCGCATCCTGCTGATAAGCGGGTGGTGTTCCCGCTGCTCCCAAGTGCGGGAGCACCTGTCTCCTCCAGCTGGACCGCGGACACTTGATGGTAATTCCCTCCTGGCTCAGGCCTGGCTGTGGGAATCATCAGCAGTGTGTGCTTCCGTGAAGGTCGCTCTGGAGTGACTCCCCAATGGCAAAGTGAGCGTCCACAAGCTCAGGTTCCAGCCTCTCCAAGCGGCAACAGGCAGCCTGGTTCATCTCACCCACATGCGGGATACTGGAGGCTGCCCAGGACCCACAGGGAATTCTGTACACATGGAGTTCCAACACTGAAGCTCTGCACTTGCCACTCATGCAGCACTTTGAAGTTATCTTCAACCACAAGCTTCTGTTTGTGCCCAGCACATCACAGCCTTCCCTCCTCTGGCCATTCCTGCAGCAGCAGCAATACTTGACAAACACAGACTGCTGTGCTCAAAGCAGCAAATTAGAGTTTTATGGACTCTTTATGAGTATTTAAAACCTTTTAGAAAGCTGAACTAATACACTGTCTCTCTCTGATGTCTCCCCCAGGATCCTGGCACATACTCGTCTGGATACAGTCTAAAGGAAGAGTTCCCTCTGGGAAAGGCAGCTCAGTCCCACCAGTGTCCTCTACTGCTGCTACAAGTCAGTCAGTAACATTGCTGGACAATTTACTGAAATCCAAAGAACACCAGAATCATCCCTCTCACCTCTTCTGAGAGTATTTGGGGTTCCTCTGACTCGACCCAACAACTGACACCTGCACAGTCCATGTCTTTGCTAACTTCCAGGTGGAGTTTCACATTAGTACTAGAAAGACAACGTGAGGAAACTGGAGCAACAACCACGGGCTGGCTCTGCCCACCCCAACCTGCTGCCACAACTGAAGTCTATTACAGGGTTTGTAGGTACCTAAGACAAAGGGATATAAATTCCCAGTTTCACTTAGGTATGTTTTTAAACAGTTTTTACACGGTTCCTTCTCTTCAGACTCCTTCAGTTAAAAAGGACGCAAACACAGTTAGAAAACATCCTGCAGCAAAACACACACATTCCCATTCATTCCCAATACTGAAAACTGAAATTACCCTTAGAAAAGCACCTAACTGGTGATGCCCACCACATCAAACCCGAAATAATCAGCTCAGGGATTTTCCATTCCTCACATACAAACCTGGTCTAGAGGAAGGTGTCCCTGCCCATGGCAGGGGTTGGAACTTCCAACCCAAACCATCGATAACACTCCACTAATATCTTCCTCTACCACTGAATTCCTGATGTGTGAACCCTCCTATCACATTCAGGGCACGACCGCAGTGACAGCACAGACAATCAATATTGAAGAGGATCAAAACACTCTTCAAAGCTCTTTCCCTTCCTTTGTAGTTGGAAAGTGCTTCCAGAATTCCAATAGAATGAATACAGCCAGACAAAGACTGATTGCAACTCTGGTACACCCAAGTGTTTCTACAGGAAACACTCCCAGTCACTTAATATTAACATTCATGGCTACTAACTTCACCCTAGTGACAAAAAACTGTTCACAACGCAGCTACAGTCACCCCAATGACTGCAGAAGCCACACATTTTTGTGCCGACGTTTCTCAGTTTGGAACAGCAGGGACCAAGTTTGTTATCAGGTAACCACCACCATAAGAAGGTTAAAAAGAGAACAATAAAAACCTTATGCTTACAGTCTTGCATCCTCCATTGCGACTAACCACACGGATGATTTCTCCTGTAGGAATAAGTTCAATTTGCAGCTCCATTTTTCCAAGGGAAGTTAGTATATCTCTCTATTCTTTATGGATAGTTCTGGTCTCAAAGCGCAGCAGCACCCGAGTAGCCTAGGAGAAGACCTTGACTAACTGCAATCTTGGGTTCAGAGCCCTGTTGCGAGAGGAAGAGACGAAACTCTGTATTTATACCAAGTGTAGGTGTGAGCTGAAACAACAATTAAGTTCAAGACTAGTTTCCATGTGTTGAGACAGTTCCAAGAAGCCTGAATTTATGTTCGTGTTTATTGTCACAAACTGTTGATGTTCCCACTTTAGTCCCAGTGGACTTAGAAAAGTCCGGATGCTGGTTCAGAGGTATTAGCACGAAACAATCCTATGTCAGACTCTACAAATCTATCACGACATTTTGTGTAGAAAAAGAGTCTTCATCTTAGCCCCCAGATCCTTGGTTTGGAGATAGAGCAATGGAAAATACTGATTGCTCTCATGGTAAGTACAGGAAGTTCTTCAAATTGCTGTGGAACTAAATCATTCTTAACTGAATCCTTGATCATGGCAAAGGAAATTAACTTGTACTTTGCTGCACAAAAATTCCTACTATGAACATGAGGAAAAATAATCTGGTGAATGCTGGTGTAAGACATGTCATCCATTCACGCAGTATGTAATCCTACCACCCCCCTCTGCACACCCTCAACAGATGAAGATGTACTGCCTGTGATCAGTCTAAATGTCAGGTATTTTAAGACCTGCTGCGAGGAGACAATTCCTTCTATCTTCTTGGAATAGTCACATTTGAGTTTTCAGCTCTACTACAAACCAATTCCAGATGCTGCTTGTCAAAAAAGCCATCCAGTTGTTAAGATGAAGGAGCTCCCAGCCATTCCACAGCAGATACAGGGAACACCACTCTGCTCCGTAACCGAAAAGATATGGCCTGTCACTGTCACGTGTTTCGTATCTGGAATTACTCTTAACATCCCTTAGCTGTTACATACAAGATTGTTCCAGTCCAACAACTGTTTCCTTGACCACTTCCCAATACTGAAAAAGAGATTTTATCACATTGGAGGAAACCATCACTGTCGCTTCCCCAAACAAACCCACCCAATTCTAAGTAACGTGGAGCAACACTGAGCCTCTTATCTACCTTCCTATGCAGAGAAATGCCAAAGAGGAGCAGTCTACACCACCAAAGCTGTTTAACTGGAATGATTCTGTGACACAGAGACCAGAATCATGTGCAAAAAAAAAATCCCTCTGAAAATGGGTACAAGTGAGAACACGATGGAGAAAAGGAAAGGATAAAGAAAGCAGAAAGAGGGTGAAAAATGTAAGAGAGAATAAAACGGAAGAGGGGAACATGGTGTGGACTCTGCTGAGGCACGTTCAAACTGCAGTTACATAAAGCTCCTGTCTGATAAGCGATGCTGAACCGTTCCCTGCTGGGGCTGGTATTTGATAAGTGTCTGTTTCCAAGAAAGCAGGGGCACAGGTTAAAGTGGTTGTTATTGTCTTTTTCTTCTCTTTGTGGTGCCAGAAAATTCTGATTTTCTGGATTTCCCTGCACCTCTGCATTTCCTCTCACTTATTTGCATTCCCAGGTTGTCTTCCAGGGATTCTTCCAAGCTGAGCTTTTCGCTCCCACACAGACTTCTCTTCCTACTTTCTTGATGGCACATCGGAGATGTTCTTTTAATTGCAGAGACCTTGTAAGGGGAAGATGACAGCTCCACTGTACTACAGGGAGGTGGGATGTACACACAGAAACCTGATTTTTCTTAAGTTGAAGCAATTAAACAGACAAACTCAGTGCAGTTCCCAGGTAGATCAGTTTCCAGAGGAACTAAATGTGTACTGCACAGATTCATCAGCTGGGGAGTGCCATTACCTTGGCTCAACACATCAGGCACACAGAGTAACTTACTCTGCACTACTGTGTACTACACAACTCTCCAGTGTTTGAGCTTGTGCCTGAAGAGAGTTAAAGCAAGCAAGCTGTGCACAGACAACTGGCCTCAAACACTTCTTCCATATTTACACAAACGTCTTCTCCATTCTCTTTCAAGAAAAAACAGGTATATGGAGACTAGGATATTGTCTGCTTAATGCATGAGTTATAAAGTCAAATAAAACCATGCAGTGATGAGAACCAGGATCTGTGATCTCTGTATCTTATTATTACAGAAGAAATTGCTTCATTTCAATCCCTTTCAAGTACCAAGTCCCTATATCCAAGGACAAAAAGGGCCATCGGAAATACTCTTGTCAGTAAGGCAGAGTTCTCAAAAGGCTTCCTCTCTCAAGGAAAACCTAATTCAAGCTTTGTTCAAGTGGCCTTTCCACTGCAGTACATTAATTCAGACAAGTTCATCTGCGTGTCACTCAGTGTCCAAGAGCAGAGAAGGAAGCAGTGGTAGTAGAAACAATGGGCTTTATCTGAACGTATTTTTAGGGTCTAACAAACACGCAAGACATCTTGGAAGTATTTCCTGTTTACAGAGAGCTGCACTATCTATGTGCAATGATACCCTGCACATCCTGAGCTAGCCAGGAATCAGAAATATATGGAAGTCAAATGAGGCTATACTGGACAACATTCCTTGGTTGGCATATTTGGAATCATAGAATGGTTTGGGTTGGAAAGGACCTTTAAAGCTCATCTAGTCCAATCCCCCTGCAAAGAGCAGGGACAGCTTCAACTAGATCAGGTTGCTCAGAACCACAAGTAACCCTTAGATGGAAATGATTTGATAGCAAATGTATATTAAAACATATAAAATTTGAAATATGAAATATGATGTAGCAGATCTTTCACAGAGAATAAAAGAATAAAAGACATCTCAGATCAGGCTGTGAAAGGTTCACTGTGAAAAAGTGAAATTAGAAGAACCTGTTCTTAAGAAAGCAATTTAAGTAGCTTGAGCATTTTTGCAAGGAAAATATCACCCCCCCTTGATCCAAATCAGAATTCCATTCTAAACCACTGCAATACTGTTGTATCTGTGCATTAAAGATGACCAAAGTTCCATGGAGAAAGGTTACCATGCACCAATCCATGCTCCCACCCAAACCGCCGTGTTTGTTCTCAAATCAGTCAAGGCCATGTAGAACACTTCACTGCCAGGATTTATTTTAGTGGTACATGAAAAGAAACCATGTGAGTATAAAAACATTTCCCGTGGTTAGAACATCCAACGAAAGGTGTTTTAAGAAAATTTCATCAGAAATTGCATCATTACAGGTGATGGAATAGTTTGAAAAGCTACCATAGGTAACAGTCATAACAGAAGTGCCCCTGTGTGCAAAATACTGAAGAAAGAAGTACCCAGTTGCGTGCAGTGTCCTACTACCACTGAAGCAGATTCAATCTCAGCTGCTGTGGGCATTCTCGGTGAAGTCCTGTGGGTCAAAGGATTAGTTTACAAAATGCAGCTTCTGTGTCCAGTGATTGAGATTGAGAGAGGGTTGTCAGCTCTCACATGCCATGAAGGATCTTGAGTTCCTTGCCCATGTAAAGCGGCTGTATGGCTCCCCCTCTGCGCTGCGCATGAACAGCAGATGCACCCTGATTAGAAGAAACTGGATCTTGGTCCACAATAAAGCGCCAGCTGTGGTCTGGAATTCCAAGACCACTTTTCTCTGAGCTCTCCACACAATCTCCTTGCATGGAGCATGGTAATACAGTTCCACAAGTGAAATCAGATAGCGAGTACAACTTCAGAACTGCAAAAGTTCTTTGCAATTCAGCAGGGATTTGTCTGATGCCCTCAATTGCCATAAAGTCACATATCTGACAGATTTAGTGCAAAACTAGTTCTTGTAAGACCAGGGCAGATGTGAAAACTGTGTTGTTCCAAAGTGTAAGAGGAATGTATAGAGTGTAAACCTCAAGTTTACACAGTTTTAATCCATGCAATGAACACAGTATCCTCCAAACCTGCCCTCACTACTTACAACTGGAAACAATTCCCAACACCAAGCATTAAGGCTGAGATACCACTAACTAAAATGTACAGAGTCAAGTGTTCTTAAACCCCACACTGCAACTACCTAGCCAGTTAGCCTATGTAAGAGTTTCCACAGCATACAAAGACATCCAGACCCCAGAAGACTTTATACAGTGAAATGATGTAAGCAAGTAACTGCAAACCAAATGTCACATCAAGGTGTTAACTCCCAAAAGAATCCTGTAACAACTAAGGCTTTGAGGACAAAGGAATCCACTGGGTTCTGAAGCAATATTCCAGCATAAACACATCAACATCCTTTGCTTTGCTCTTCCACTTGAACTACATTTTCTCTCTTCCATCCATAAGCAACAGAAGAGTGATTAGTAACTAACTCTACTTACCACACATGGTAGGTAGCTTGAGGCTGTGTATCTACAACATGGGAGACTCACAAGTGCTCTTTTCCAGCACTAGTCTGAAATTCTATGGAATGTTGTGTCTCTCCTAATCTTTTCCAAAGACCTCCATTTCCTCATCAAGAAATAAAACCATTTTTGAAGCTAACTACCTACCTTTCAGGGTTTTAAAGGTACATAATGTTTCTTAGTCCATCTTCACCCGCCAGTGGGAGGATCCATTAAGGTCTAAGCACCTCTAGAAAAACAGGAATTTTGCAGGCCCTATAGTGCTATAAATTGTAGAGATTTACAATTTTCATAGCAAAGATGATGCCATGAGAAAGAATCTGTTCCACTGAAATTCCCCATTGACAATCCACATCATGTCTGTAGCAAGTGTAGCAATGATGTGGCAGGATGATACCAAGGAAGCACTTAAATTTGGCTTTACATTTCCAAACTCAGTATGACAACTGAAACCAGTTGGGGTTAGTACCACGAGCTCTGCCAACCAGTGCTTCAGGAACTCTGCTCAGCTGCAATTCCTGTCAGAAACTGTGGGATCCTGGTTAACTCTGAGCCTGGGACTAGTCTAAAAGTGAGGTTATTTTACTTCTCTTAAATCAGAGGGAGAAATGCAATAGAGAAATTACTAATTTGCTTTATAAAAGAATTTAAAAAAAGCAGGAAAAGTGCATTTTGACGAATGTATCTCCATTTGGACAAATGAGAAATGGGAAATCCTACAAACAGCTATCAGTAAGGCATGGAGAAAAGGGATCTACCACCAAAAGAGACTTCACACACTCCAAAGATGTTGGTTTCATGTGACCTGTTGCCACATGTGTTTCCCCAAAGGTAACCAGCTAACATTTGAAAGGCAAATAAAACTTTAAAACCAGGTAAGCTGCTCTATCTAATAAATAACTTCTTAAATAACTTCATTTAAACTCAAAAATCTGGCAATCAATGATTGAGGGGTTACAGTATAGTAACTACTGTGTCATAAATAAAACATCCTCTACAAAAAAGAAGCAAGCCTGAAAAATCTAATACAGATCACAACTTCCTTAGGTTAAATCCTTGTATTAGAAATGTCTATCACCTTAAAACATACAGCATTCAGCAGGTGCTACTTGTATGGTTCTTATCCAGTGCAAGAGAATTACTCTTCCCATAACAATAAAAATACCTGTTTCTGCAATAAATTATCTCCTATGAGCTTACAAAGTTTCTGAACAATCCTACCTGTCTTACTTGCACTGTCTCACTCCATCTTCTGATTATAAGCTTTTACTCTCACTAAGACATAAAGAATCATCTGACTCCTGAATCGGGACCACTAAATGCCCTTTCTGCCTTCAGAACTCGTCGTGTGATTCCAGATTGTCAGGTCTCTGCATCCAACTGTTCTCTTCCTGTGGCAGCTCCTTTCCTATTAATGTTCTGTTAGGCTGAATCTAGAAGAAAGACAGCAGTTAGAAACCAAATTAACACGTTGAGAAACACTCTGTTGCCCTATACTAACAATACACCATTAAAGAAAGATGTCTTATACACTTGTTAGAAACTGAGGAAATTCAAAGTGATGCATCTAAGCAGCAATTGTGAAATTAGGAAAACAACCTAGTAAAAAAAAAAAAACCCCACTAAACTGGTATCAAAACATTTAGTGTCGTGCAAAAAGAAAGGCAGATGGTGTGTTCTATCCACGTACAACTGACATCCTGCAGACTGTGTGGCAGATATTAAGCTCAGAGACAACAGAAATACTGGTCTCTGTGATGTTTCTCACCAATACAGAAAGAAAAATATGAATAGTAGCACTGAGATACACCAGGAACCTTCATTACTGTATTCCCCAAGGTAATGGAGTTTCACTAAATATACAAGAAACACTTCTGTGCAAATCTATCACAGATAGAGCACAAGGAACTCACATACAACCTGTCAGAAACTCGGCAGCATTTAAGGTGAGTTGAGTTCTCATCTTTACAGAAACTCGGGACCTAACATGACAGAGCCTAAAGTTCCAAAAATGAAAGCTGACAGAGAAACTCATCTTGTTTCATTACAACAACGTGTTGTTATAACAGCTACCAGAGTCTTTTAGCACATCAGCAGATTCTTTTATGGAATGTTAGCCAGGGCATATCCTCTCTGCAACTATTTCTGCTGCCACCTCTCCCAGGATTAACACAGCTGCACACACCTGTGTTCAGATGCACATGAAAGGAAAAGAAATAGAAATCACATCAACATTAAGCAAAGCTTCCAAATACATTACCTGAAAAGGCTGGCTGATACCAACTATTGACTGCAGATTATTGCTATAAAAGCAAAGCAAGAATTCTCCTCCCGCATCTGGTATTTCTGCAGCACTCATGTAAACCTGGCAACAAGAGCAAGAACAGGCAATGGGCACCTTCCACGGAGAAAGAAGCCTACAAAAAAGCAGTCTCTGCTATTCAGGACACCACAAAAATCAGTATTTACTATTTATAAGTAAGTGTAAAGCTAAATGTAAGCTAAAAAGGATGAAGACAGAAGTAACTCATGAAGTGAATATCCCTCCCCATGCTAGCGAGCTGACTGGGTTCAGCAAGAAACAACCCAGAGCTGTTGAAGAGGAAGGGGCAAGGCCACACGGGCAGCAAGGAGGGAGATGAGCTGCCTCCTGGTGGCAATGTGTTACATGGAGCAGCCGAACAAAGCCACCACCTCGGGTTTGTACTGTCCCAAAGACCGCAGCCCACAGCATCCTGCTAAAACAGCGTTCACAGTCCTTATGCTTCTAAACTTAGTGACAGGAAACCACGGCAGCAGAAACAGACCAAACCATAACATGACAGTAGTTTTTAACACAATGAAAAGTCACTACAGCACTGAATTGCTTTTTCATGAACTCCCTTAAGCAACATGATCTCACCTGAGAAGGTGTGCTACACTGCCTGGAAATCACTAAGAATTAGGAAGAGGGATTTTAAACTATAATATCACTTCCAATTTGTTTTGACTGGAAAGAGGATATAGAACCTGCAAAAGAGGATATGGAACAAACAGACCTTAAATACTACTCTAAAGGAAACAACATTAGAAAGAAATACCACTGGCTTACTTGTTTACCACCTTTGTTAGAAGAAATTTCATCATCTTCTACCCAGGAATAAGTAACATAGTCATTCACATGCCTGAAAGTCACCTGCAAAGAAAGATGCAAATCATTGGCCTGCTGAAGGAAACAAAAATCTGCTACCTGGAAAACTCAAAGTTGGGACAGAGATGTTTGCTACTACACAGGAGTAATTTAAACACTCAGGGGCATGCACAAATCTTTTGTTTCTGAAAGGGTGCAAGTGCTCTGTTCTCTCTCCCTTCCATGGACTTCTTTGTTGTTCTTTCTTGGCTGTATAAATCTTTTGAACTGCAGGCATGAGGGGAGGACAAGTCCTTTTCACAGCTTCAGTGCCATTTTACTTGAATAGATCACCACATTATCTTAGCAGGTAATTGAAAGCTTGTGATATGTGATATGTGATAAAGCTTGCATGCAATGCAACTAAACTGTCAGCATAAGAAACTTGCAGCAATAGAGGATACATGACTATTACAGAGTTTTGCACTAGCAAGAATCACCATGTCCTGTGACAGAAGAATATCAGCTACCTCATCCAGTCATATTCACCACCTTCATTAAAGAGCCACAATGAGGTAACATTACCTTGAAGAGTCCAATCCAGTCCCAGGCACTGCTTGGGAATTCAGGCACTGCAGAATAGTTGATGAGAACATCGTGTTCTGCACTCCACTCGCCCTCAGGATTCAGTGTGACCAAAGGTTCTGATACAAGAGGCTTCAACTAGACAAAAGAAGAGAGTTTCAAGTGAGTCATGTTTGTCCTGCTTTCCGTTACCCTTTTCAAGTTATTCTCTGCCGCAGCTGCTGTGGGACTCAGAACTGAATGGAAATAACCTGAAAGCCATTTGCTGCCTTCACTATAATCAGAATGAAACAGAGATTATGACTTAAAACCAGCTACTCTAAGGCAACACTGAGCAAACCCAACTTTTTCTTAAGGATGTAAGTGGGACAGCACCTCAAGCCCAAATGTTCCTGTAACAGGTTTGTGATCGCTGATGCCATAGCTCATGTGACTGACATAGTTATTCAAAGTAACAGAAATTGTCTGCTGTTCCTCAGAGAATTCGCCTTCTTTTGGCGCATGCTGGCAGAGGTTCTTCACTCTCCAAAGGATTCTGTCTGTCCACGCTGGCTTTCTTTTCTTCTCACTGCAAAAGTGTAAGGTAAAAGTGAAATGAGAAGTGAACAAACGGCTGCCAAAAGCTAAAAATACTGAGAAAGATCTACTCAAAGTTGAAAGATTGTCAGATGTATATTAATAGGAGAAGGCAATCACATCCAGGCTTCATTTTACAGCTCTGTTCGATATGCTTTACAACCAAGGTTTCCTCAATTTGAATTCAAGTCCGTTTACCACAGGTAAGTTGCACACGTTTCTGAAAGAGGAGTAAAATGAAGGGGAGAAGGGAATTTCAGTGGGTTAGTTGGCTTCATACAGGAAATGATACTTTCTCCTAAACCACTCCATAAAACCATGCAAGAACATTAACTGCCCCAAGCTTCAAACGCATAGTTGTTCTGAGAAAAGGGGCACAAACTTATGGAGGATGTAGGAAGAGTCTGAATGATGTTTGAAATGACTCAAAACATTTGAGAACAGGTTTCTTTTCACAACAAAAACCAGGCAAACTCAGGTAGCTTGAACTAATCAATGCTGTATTTCAAGTTTCTCTACATTGCACTAGCCTGCATTCCAAGTTTGCAAGCTATTGGTGTCTTGTAATAAAAGGCTTTAAGAATTCCATCCTCAAGACATTGTGCCTGCAGCCTGCAAGTGTGCTACACATCAACCTGTAATTATGATTCAGAGTTTCCTTTTATACCATATCAATAACAACAGAAGACATGAGCCTTTCCTGGTTCTCTCTGTAGTGGGAGGAAGACTTAACAGCAACTCTCTGTATGGATGTATCACTTCAAATTGAGATGGAGAAAAGATCATACCCTATGGAAAAGGAATTAGAACGGACTGGATTGAATTATAGAAGTTAATGTGCAGGATGTATAAGGAAAACTGTCAGTTTAATAACTATCAGAATCATCATAAACTGGAAATGCCATTTAGTTCTTTTTGGTTTACCCCTTCCCATATCAAGTCTGACTCACCTTTAATAAGGTGGAAAGATTTTAAATGACTTAGGAGCCATATCCCACTCACTACAGGAATTCTATAAACCGACAGAAATCTCTATGAGCTGCCAGATGTCTGCTCTGCTGTGCAATAAAACACCAAACCAACAGCTGAAGTTAATACACTCACTAGTTTAGAGAAGAAAAGGCGTATTAGACGGGAAACAGACCCTCAAAATCCACACTGAAGATGTATCAAAGATAACAAAATGCTGTGTGCTTCATATAACACACATTTTCAAGGGTGATCTACTGATCACCCCCATCCAACCAAAATCTGCCAGCTTGAAGAGCAGCAGAATGCACACAGTATGCACAAGCATGATTTATGTTAACTGAGCCAATACAGACTATGATTCTATGAATCATTCTTACAATGTTTAGGTTTCGATTATTATAAGCACTTTTTGTTAACTGGATTTACTGCTGGTCCTGTTATATCTCTTCACACTCAATTAGGGTGTAAAATGTCTTTGGATCCAAATGAATAAGCTTCCAATGTTAAGTGCAACAGCAGAGGAGACAACGCTGCAGCTTTCGGACAGGTTCAGAACATCCCTGAAGAAAATCAGCTCTCATCTGATTTTCAAATATTTCACAAAAATCAAATCAAAAGCTCAGGAAGGAGCATTTGCTTTGATTTTGAAATATTTACACATCTAGGAAATCCAGAAAGTTTTCTTCTTACTTAAACCAAAAGAGGGACTTCTGCTCTCTGGAAGTAAAGAAAAAGATAAGTACAAACCCCTTGTTTGGACAGGAATTTATCCTTCTGTTGAAACATAAGACTAATACTTTAGAACAAACTTTAGTGTCAGAGAAAAACTTTGGAAAGTTAAGAAATGTCATTTTCAACTTACAATATTTTATGTAGACACATTTACACCTATTTTCAAATACCAGTGGCATCAAATGGAATAATTAAATAGAGAAGGAGAACAAAAATTGCAGCCACTTACTCTCTTCCCTTCGCTCACTTCTGACACCAGTGGGCACTTTTAGTATTAAAGAACAAAAAGAAGTGGCTTAAACAAATGCTGGTTTATCATGTTAAGCCAGTCTTTCCTAGAAGAAAGCTGGGTTGTTTCACCACTTCCCTCATGCAATCAGCAGACTCAGGCTTCTTCAGCCAGAAATACTTATTTCCTCTAACTTGACCACTAAATGAGCCCAACAGAATAGCTCCGTAGCTCCAGTTAACCAGTACACTCATTACTAAAGTGATATTTAGCCAAGCACTACATTCACTCTAATATTCCATGTCTAAACTCATTTGATTATGCTTTTACCTTGTGTCATATACATCCGAATGAAGGTCAAACTTGTAGGTGGGTTTAAAGTGCAGAGGACCCTCTATGAATTCCTGAAGAAATGCTTCCTTCTTTTTTGCCATATTTAACTGCAGAAATAAAAAGTAACTTTTAAAGATGATGTTTAAGAACCAGAGCTCAATGGGCAATCGGGAAAGGAGATGAGAAAGCATCTTCCAAGAATCCAACACCTCAGTCAATACAATATATTTGGAAAGGCCAATTCAGAAGTGCCTCTTTGTTACTGCCAGAACTGACATGACCTGTTTAAAAGTTTTGTAGCAGTTCTACTCAAAAATTCCAGTAGAAGCTTCTCTTAAAAATAATTCTTGGGAGAAGAAATAAGGAGGAGACACTAAGGTGAGGAACAATTCACAAGTTCAAAGAAAACTTCAAATGCAAGCATTGTAAATGAGTAGGAAACTAAAGAAAAGCAGAAATGGACTGCAATTGATTGGGGGTTATGACTGAGAAGGGAGAGAGTGAACAGCCAGATTTGTTCCACCTCGTGTACTCTGAACCTGTGTTCTTTAATAGAAATTAGAAACTCCAGAGGTAAGGCTAACTACAGTGTTTGTGTGCATTAAAACCAAACCAACCCAACCCCCCCAAACACATTAAGACATCGTACCTGGTCCTTTTCCCAGAGCAGATTGTAACGCTTGTTGTTTATTGATTCCCGGACAAAGTGTATGCCGTAATCCGCGATCCGGAAGTTCAGATCTCCAAACCAGAAGAGAACACTTAAAAGAAAGGCAAAAACCCAAGGAAGATTTATAGAAATCCATTAGCAGGAGGGAAGAAGTCAACAGAATACAACAGGAAAGCTGGGTTTTGAAGTAAATTAACTTCTCTTTGAAAAAATCCCTGTTTTCAATGTTTTCTTCAGGAGTGGACACCCCAAACTTGAACTTATGGAAACAAAGCCTTTATTTTAATGCAATTTGTAATTTCTTAGAAGATGATAGTGAGTGATTTGGTACATGCCCATGCACATCATCAAGAAAATGAAACATATTAAACTGAAATATAAACCACTCACAGTGCCAGGGTTCTAAAGGCTGAGAAGCCCTCAGCCAGATACTAAAAATGGCCCAAAACATAACACAAATAGCCTCAAAAAATGGAGGAAGATAATCATTTAATACCAATCTAAAGGATTTTTGGTATAAATGGGCTTTAGCTTCTAAAGCTCTCCAGCACATGCACTACATACACTAACAAATTTAATGCAATTCAAGACTGGAAGAGAACAGTGTCGCAAAATAGACCATCTTTCAGGTTATTCCACACAGGATTCAGGATCAAGGCTGAAAAGACATTCAAAATAAAAATGACGGATGAAAACTCCAAACCCCAAACTCTTCAGAGTTTACCATAGAACAGATAACACCAACACAGCCAGAAGAGGGTCAGAACAACTCACTCATGTTCCAAGGCACTTGGAATATTCTCTCCTTCAAACTGCATTTCCAGGATTTTCTCAAAGTCATCCAGTCGCTGCTCTGTGTTCTCCATATGAGCTGGCAAGTGGCAGTTCATGAAACAAACTGTGTGACCATAGAGGGACATGCGAATGGTGACTCCTCCTTTGTTGCCCTGGTGTGGAAGATGAACTACAGTCAACGCCTGCAAATGTAGCTATTACCACCACCTACCCATCTTTAAACCTTGCTACTTAGATTTAAATGAATTGAATTTCTTTCTATGTAAGAGGTATATCAGTTAATAAACTAGTAAAATTATGGTCTGTGCTGTGCACTCGCACACAAGGTTCAAACAAGTGAGTCTTACTGCTGGACATTTTTAAGGAACCCATCTATCCTCCTTCCCACCATGAAACCATTCAGAGGCACACACCACCATAAGGAACCAGGTAATCAAGTCTCGGATACTTCCTCACCCAGTATCCATAGAGGCCTGTGCGTGTGAACTGGGTATGAAGGTCCCGTATGAAAGGCAGGTGGACATGCTTCACAAAGATCAGAAGCAGCAATCCCTGCATGCGAACGGAGGAGAGCTGGAAGAGACACAAAAGAGGGACTGGTCATTTCCAGGGAGGTGTTTGGAATTCCTTGGGTCTACTTCACAACAGCTTTTAGGTGCGGAATGCCATAGCAGAAGTCATGCAGTTCCTCACCAAGCCTGGCTTCAGCGCTGTGCTGTAAAGAACACATCCTTATGGTACACTTGCTTATAAACAATCCTGATGAATCTCTCAACTAATCAGTTGGGAGAGTTCTTAGTTGCAACACTACATTACAAATCTGAAGTAGACCTCAAAACATGTGTATTTGCCCAAACATCTTTAAGGACCTTTCTCCTGCCTCACCAACCTCTTGTTTCTATCTTTCTGTCTGTTCAGGAAGAACCAAATCCTTGATTTTTCACCTTCAATAAGTGAACACCTACAAGTCCTCCAACAGGAGCAACTTCTTTGAACTGAAACATCCTTCAGCAGATAACTCATCATTCTAAATGCCATTAAAATGCCTAAAAAGCACAGTGGTTAATTCTGGGCATTGGCAAAACCCATGAGTTGCAAATAGCAGTAACTCTTGCCTGCGATGCCTGTAAAAACTGATTTACCAAACAGTTCCAAAGATGTTTAAGCTTTAAGATACTGTTTGGGTTTTTTGTGGTTTGGGGTGTTTTTCTAGCATGTGTGTGGAAATAGTCTAAACAAAGATGTTCTTCATTAAAAATGTATGAACTTTACAATGGTCCTGGCATGAAAGACAAAATTCATTTGAAGTGTTTGTTTTAATGATAATGATTCAATTTCAAATACAGATGTTGAAATAGATGAACTGCAGTTCAATTTTATGCTGGATGAACTTAGAGAAAGACCACATTAGGAGAAAACCTGATATTAAGAATAACAGTGACTATGTGACTGCTGAAGCACACAAACTCAGCCCCCAATTTAAAACAGAATTCCTCCTTCCTTTGCCTCCACACCTACACAATTAAATGATTTCAGAACCTACGTTAATGTTTTCACTGCCCTTGAACCCAACAAAATGCTAAGCAGTATATTGAAATGATGGATCACAGTTAGTAGGTAATGCATAAATATTTGTGCCTGATCAGACATTTGGAGTAACCAGTATTCTCCTTTCCACACTTTTGCTCAGGAGATACCAAGATCTTTCAGTCCCTTTACTATTTGCTGCCATTCTGCTGCAGGCCAGTCCTCAGATATTTCTCAAGATTCATACAAAACCTCTTCTCCCTGTAGGACTTGAACATCCAAGCACAGTGAATCTGTGCTGGAACTAGTGCTGGTCCCACCAATACTTAGTGCAAAATTAAGAAGAGAACTTCCATTGAGGGGATGTGATTCTGTCAATGAGGAAAGAATTGAGTGACTCCAGCCAACACAGCACTCTGGAAATAGACCCTGTTATTGAAGGGGCAGAATGTCCCAAGGATGACAACTACCCCTCTACACCCAACCTTGTCACAGGTCAGCAAAGCGTGGGTAACTGCTCCTCTCCTTCTCTGCCAGCTTCCCAGACGAGTCCTAGCAGAAGCTCTTCTCACTGCCTGTGTTGATTCTGACCCAGCCTGACAGTTGCCTTATTGTGAAGAGCTGATCAAGTCCTGCTGAAAAACCATTAGGTGGCAGCATCCTTTCATCAGTGTGTCCAAAGGGCCACATTTCTAAATTGGAATTCAAAGTCAACCATGCATTCCACTAGGAATTCTCTTTAACTGCCTGTACACAGGCAGATTTTGACTGTTTATCAGCAATGCCTCACACTAGAATGAACAATGTTTTCTTTTCCTTTTTATAAATCCCAATGGGTCCTTTGTTTTGTTTAATTACAGTTAAAAGAATGAGTCTGACTGGCACGCAGATAATACAGTCATCTCAGCAAAATCACCCTGAAATACAGCTTTAGAAAACCAATATAACATTCAAAAGGTTTTAATATCTCTTTATTAGAGAAATTCAGGATATCCTCCTATGTTACTGTTTGCATTATTAATATAGCCACTACTTTAGCTGATCTTACGCCCCAGATATTACCAAAAATCTTGTAATTTAAACTACCAGAGTGTTGTTGAGTGTAAGTTTACATCACATTTCATCTTAAATCATCTTCATTACTCTCTTCCTTGAGAATGTATTCATATTACGACAGGGGTATTTTTCTATTCATCACAGGTTCTGCAGCACTTCCACAGGCTGTTGCCAGTGTATTTGAGCAACGTCCTGCTGCTTGTCAGCTGAGGTGCAAAAGCACCAAACCCACCCAACTATTCCAAATGAGAACTAAAAAACCATGTCAAATTGTTATTGCTAAAATGAAGGTCATTAGTATCAATAGAGAAAAATTAAATTGCCTTTATCAACAAACCAGGACAAAACAAGTGTGATGTAGAATCACTTTTAACACATGTGTACTATGGAATTGATTGACACCTGCAAAAACCACCATCAACTTATCTTTTATGGAGAGTTTGACAGGAAAACACATCTGTATGGAGCTGGGGAAGACATTTTCCTTCACTGCTGTGACACTTTAAGAGATGGCAACAATTACCTTGATATATCCCAAGGGAGACAATACAGTCATGAAGAAAATGCTCCATGGATCATCAAATGCCAAGTCAGACAGAAAATTGGTGATTTTTGAGTTTACCTCCTGTAAGCTGAAGACATCAAGATTACTCACACTGTATCACTTGGTTTTGACAGCATTCATACAGCCTTCTCAGAACACAGACCACAGCATCCTAACAGGGCTCTCTCAGCATAACTCAGAAATGTCTTGCTGTTCAGTTTCTCACTGACAGGCAGTTCAACCCATCCACAATCTAACACATCGAACGCTGAGAAAAGCCAAGTTAAAGCAGCTCAGATACAGCTGAAAACGGAGTTTAAGGCAATGCTAGACTTAAAAGATGTTATCATAAATAACCTATCTGCCAGGCCTCAAAATCTCAAGACAGTTTGTAAAGCATGATGGCAAATTGTGCCTAATAAGCCTGAACTAATTCGTTTCAAACATGCTGAATTTTGGATAACTTTCATATCAAAATGAATGTGCTTCCACGTGCCAACAAAGAAAACAGCAGCCAAAGACTTTTTGTGTGTTTAGAAACAAAGATATTCCACATTTTGTCACAAAACAACAGCAGAAAGGAAAAGCTTCTCTTGCTATAAATCATGTCTGTTCTAAGTCACTAACTCTAGTCTTCACCTTCTGTTAGCAACAATGTTAAATCATCTCCTAGGCAGTGATTCACATTGCACAGTCCTCCCAAAGCAGACATAAAGCTCTCGAGATTGAGCAGTTTTGCAATAAACTTACAAAGCAAGTTCTTTAATATATTTAAATATAAATGTACACTTACCCTATAACATACATATCCATAGTCGGGCCCAGTGAATCGAGCTGAAGTAAACTACTGACATCAGGAGGTGGAGAAGCTGTGCCCACATTCCAAGTAACTAAGTGCAGTCTACAAAGAAAAGTCACACAAAAGCAATGCTAAAGCTGAAATGTGAACAGGTAACTAACACTAAGAGCATCTAATTTCCCCACAGAATTTCTATCTACAGAAAACAAAAGCTTTCTGTCACTTTTGATCAGTCAGAAATCTATTTATTAGCTAGCACCACAAACCCGATCAACTAGAGGGAACAAAACCTGAATTCCTGCCATTTATCCTTCAGCTTTTTCCCCCACATGAGGAAAGCTTCATCCAGAGTGCGAGACACTTCTTCATTAACTTCATCATCCGAGCTGATGTCCTCTACACAAGCCATAAGCTGGGCTACTCGCTGTCGGAGCTGCAGGCGGCCGCTGGACCCTGTGCTGCTGAAACTGGCAGAGCGGCTGCGGACATGGTGCAGGCTCTCCAAATCGGACAGGGAGAGAGCTGCTGAATCTTGACATGCATCTTCACTGCTGAGGGATGCCATGTGCTCCAGAAAGTAACCACACTCTGAAGGAGCAGCTCATTAAAATCCTAACTATAAAAGAAGCAGATGGCCAAGGGTCTTCCAGATCAAGTTTGCACTCGTGTGAGATGCTGCTAAAGCAACGGGACAAATGTAGATGCAGCAAGGCTGGAAAAGCCTGTAGCATTACCAGCATGCTCACTGGGTTGTTACAAAAGCTGCAATCATATCCTACCTCACACAGGGAATTGTTTCCTTGTAATAGATTTAAGGCAGTTAATTCTATAAGCTCAAGATTTAAAAGAATTTATTGCTGATTTGAATCAATCATGTGCCTCCATCTGTAGGCTACCAGAAATACAATCTCCAGCTCCCAGACATGCAAACACAGTTCTGACCAACACCAAGCAGAGCTGCTGCTCCCCTTGAGCACTGTCAGAAACATTCACGTGTTCTCTGACTTATTGTCTCTTTATAAGACAGTAATTTCAGCATCAGAGCTTCTAAAAAGGGGACTCAGTTTACAGTCAGTCTTGTTACAAATCAGATAGACTTAAAAGATAACAAGCTGTTAATTTTCCATCCATCTTAGGGTCCTATGTTATCAGTTAACTATTAACTGATAGTTAAACAGTGAATCCCACCAATATACCCGCTGTTAGGGACATGTTTTTATCCCACAATCAACTGCCTGCTCAAAGTGACACAGTGTGGAAGAGCTGGAAAGTGACCTTGCAACCAGACTAAAATGATCCATCATTTCTCTCACCCATAGATTCTCTTTGTAAGACTACACTGAAGTAGGCAAAAGCTCTTCTAAAACAAATTTCTAGGGGGAAAAAAGAAAGGAAAAGGTATTTATGCTGCAAATTTAATCTGTCAGAGATGTATCACCTGGGAACACTCTGCACTTACTATTTTTGTAAAAGCAATTACCTGATTAAACAAAACTGAAACAATATTGAGGTCATCAGTTATTACTGACAGAAATTACACTCCTCAAAGTGCTCAGTATCCACACTGGTCAGAACAGGGGGAAAACTGCAGCACTAGAATTTACACCGAAGGGAAAAAAACACTGGTAAAAATGTCAAGCACATCCCTAATAGTTCAGTTTCACTGCAGGTTATGATGACTGCAGGAAAGACTTAATGGTGAGAAACGTCCATGCACCTGCAAAGCAAATAACCTGCAGCGTTATGCAGTCCCAAAGGCCTGCTGATGCTTCACGAGTCCACAGCAGCAGTGCCCATGGTAAGGAGGGGACATGAGTGACACCAGTGATTCATGTGATGCCACAGGATTCACGTGATGCCACAAAAACAGCCTTTACCAAAGGGAGAAGGTAATGCTCAAGCTCCTCCAGAAGCTTTCCCACCACCAAAGCCCAGCCTCGGGTACTCTCTCTGCCAACACATTCCTAAATACAAGCAAACTACTGTTTTGCGTCACTGATTCCTGAAGTGATTCAATAGTTAAAGAATCTTTTAGGGTCTCAGTGTTTGTAATAGCGCATTAAGGTGAATTTTAGTATCCTTGAGCTGATGTCAGTGTTCATTGTCCGGTGTTCTTTTACCTTCCTATACAGACACTATCCTTTAAGTAGGTTTCTCTACAGAACAGTGTGAGACACCGCAACTCATCACCTCAGCAGATGGAACTTATCACCTCAGGAGGTGCAACGCGAAGACACAACGTAAAACCACCGTAAAAGCACAAGCCAAAGAGTAATTCAAGCTCCTTTCTCCTCACAAAAGCGACAAATTTGAGACAGCAGCTACATTAATCGCATTAACGCCCTCATTAAACCTAAGCAGGTCTCTGGAAAGCCCCAAGGACCCAAACAATACTCAATAAGCCCCCCTGAAGCGACTCCAGCCCCGACGCTTTCGAATCAGATCAGCTTTTCTTTACTTCTTACGACTATGTAACACCGCCAATTAGCGAAACTCCCTCTTAATGAGCAAAAACACAAGTTGCGCTAATTCCGCCCTAATTGCGTAACGACTTGGCGACTTTTCCCCCGTTCCCACCCAACCTCCCCTCACACCGACCCCTCAAAGCCGCCCGCTCACCTCAGCTCCCTCCCGGCGCCGCGGTGCGCCGGTTCCATGCCCATGGACCCGGGCGGGAGGCGCTGGGAAGGGGACACCGGGCGCCCCGGCCTCGGCTCTCCCGGCCCGGCCCGGCCCGCGGCCTCCTCGCTCCCCTCAGCGAGGCCACGCCCACCGCGGGCAGCGGCCCGCGCCTATTGGCCCTCGTGACAAGGGCGGGACGGCGGAAAGGCGGTGGCGCCCCCTAGCGTGTGGGAGGACCCCGGCTGGTTTCACGTATCCCCCCCCCATCAGCACCCAAAACAAAGGAGAAGGAGGCGTAAAGCTCTGTCTAGTATTTTATTAGATTTCGTTTCCAATATGCCTGTATTGGAAGATTTAGGAGACAAAAAAAGGCACAAACTCACATTTAAAGAAACAACGAGATAACCTAACCCATCCTACAAAGTGTGTGTTGCCAAAGGAAAGAGCACGATGATGAACCCAGCGGGGATGAACCCAGAGAGGTGCAATGGGGATGGACAAACCAGCCCGACGCGAGGTACCAGGCTCCGGACCCCCAATGTGGACCAGAGAGGGGGTCCCCAACCAACCATCACCCTACAGTGGACCAACAGCCCAGCAAGGACCCCTCATGGAGTCAGCAGGTTGAGGGGTTCTTGCTGAAGCTGATGAAAGACGCTCACCACGCATCGAGGCGGAAAGGTCGTGATAGGATTTGTCTATCCCGAGGCTGAGGGATGCTTTCACTTTGGATTAAACTGGAAGGACAGAAAGCAAAGGGGCAGGTAGGAGTGGAAATACCCAGGCTGGAGTTTCCTGTGTCTTATTTTTTTTCCCCCCATTTTTTCCACTAATCAGGAAAGCTTTGTGTAAAAGCTCTTACTCTGAAATCAGAGGATCAGAAAAGGATTGCAGGGTGGAATGTTACAATCTGCTTCCACAGCGATTAGTGTCACCGGCTCAAAAGCCTCTTGGATAACAGGAATTGAAAGGACAAAGTGTGCTGTGTTGTATTCCCAGGTTGTCCTCAAGTGTAAGAATCCCTCAAAACGTAACCGACAAACACGAACAGAAGTCAGTGCATGAATTCTCTGTTAAAAATACTCGAAACTCAAAGAACTAGAACTGGGGCCTACACTCCTAGAATACTTCTGGAACAGCGAGAGGAGATGCCACGAAAAACATCCTGGTCCCAAAGAGCCTCACAGATTAAAATGTAGTTTCTTTTTAAGTATTTTACAAGAAATCTGTTTTATTTCTGCCTGGTGAGAGTGCTAAAAACCCCTCAGAGCCCACCCCCGCCCCACAAAGCCATCTGAGGTCGCTGAGAGGAGCCTGCCAGAGTTACTGGTACAATTCAGAGCTTATTGCACTTCGACATGAGTAAGGCAAAAAGAACAAACTAAAACTAAAGGGATAAACTGCCCCCTCCCCAGGAACCAAGCGCCATCCTCTTCCCTCCAGAGCACATCTCATCTTCCCTTGCTCTGAAAACACTTCGAATCCCTTGTTCGGGATCGTGTCAGGATCTCCTGCTTGCAGGAATGCGAAGGGCTGAAGGAGTCAGTGTATCAGAGAATGCCACACAGACTCCTCAAAGGTGGTGACAGAGCCACGACTGTGCTTGGCATTGAGTATTTCATGTTAGTGCTGCCAAAGACAGAAGTGGAAAGTAAAGTGATTGTTACTAGGAAAACATAAAAAGAAAAATTAAACATTGGGCCTTAGGCGTAAGCAAGGAAATTGGGTTTTCTTCTCATATGTATTTAATAAAGCAGCATTTCTTTGATTCTGTTCTGCTTATTTGATTGTCTAAAGCTGATATCAATACAAGGATAGTTACAGTAAGTATTTAAATTCATCAAATAACCAGAGCTCTTTACATTAACAGTGTCCTTTGTGATTTATAACCAACAGATATCCTAGAAAACAACTGCAGGTCTTTAAAAGTTGCTCTTTTTTACAGTATGAAAGGAGTTATTTTAGTCAGTCTTACAATGGGAAGAATATTATTGCTGAGCAGAACCACCGACCCAGGCACCTGGATGGACTCAGATACCAAGACTTTACTTGTACCCCAGCTTTTGCTACATCCCAATTTGTCCAGGGAGAATCACATCATTATTATGAGCCAAAATCATTTTAGCTTTGTAAGTTATGGGAAGTTTTAGTAAATTACGAACCAGGAAGAAGCTGCATGTGCCAAGCAACTTTCCATAATGATTACGTAGAAGTGACACACGCAGTTAAGGGACAACAGAGCAACAGAGGCCAAAGGGACCACGTGCCCCTAAACTGGAACTCAACAGCTATGTGCTGAAGGCCCAAGCATGGGGATGCTGCACGCAGCTTCTGCACAGTCTTTAATTCATGTGTGCTGAGACAGAACAAAGCAACACCGTGCAGAAGCCACGGATCACAATTTGTCACAGACCAAGAACTATATCTGGCTACTCCTGATTATGTATTCGGATTACATGCCATTAAATTTCTTACCCTGGGAGCAAGGGTCAGAGCATAGCATTTTGTGGAATAGTTTTGCACTCAAAAATACTGACAGTTTCCCTCTCCAAACAGACTATGCAAAGAATGGTGAAGGGCTGGGCAGGAACAAAGGTGGCAGTTTATCCCACTTGGGAAAAAAAAAAAAACAAACAACAAAACCAAAACCATAAAAAACAGGGAAAAAAAAAATAATAATAAATCTAAGTCACCACATCACAAGACTATTTTAGCTAAAAATGTCACTTGGAAATCAAACAGGGCCACATGGAAATTGGTCTGAACACAATGAAAATAAAGGAGGGAGGAGCCGTAAATACAGCGATCTCTAAGTCACACGTCTCCAAGGAGCTGCCTCCTTTGTACATGTGCTAACGTTGGAGTGCTTAGTACCAGACGGTCTATTTGCTCACAATATTAAGGGGCATCTAGAATTAGCTATGGGAGATTTAAAATCGCCTGCCGGTTGGATAGAGAAAGGCTTGATCCAGAGATGGTCCGTCAGTCAGTGTGGATTCCCTGGGCCTTCCTGACGACTGTCTTGCAAACTACAAGAGACAAGAGGAAAACGTTTTAGAAGCACTTGGGAAGAGCAGCTGAACCTCCAGAAAGCAAATGTGGGACACGCTGCCATCAGACAATGGCAACACACCACTGCACCGTTACACTTCAGCACTAAGCCAGAGCACAATTCACAACACAGCCTAAAAGTGACAAACAGAAGTTGCCATTTAAACCATCTCACGAGTCCAGAGGCTTTGATACAACCACCAACTCATTTCTCTAAGAACTAGAGTGAGTGTGAAGGAAGAGGAAACTAAAAAGCTTTAAGTTGAGTTAAAAATTACAATATACCTATCAGAAGACACCCTTTTGGACACCCCCTCACTCTGTGTTCCCCACCACCAAACAACCAGCAGGTAACAGAGGACAAGCAGAGGTAAACAGGGAGTCCTTGGAAGTGCTTATTGTTCTGCCTGACCCCATTCTTTTCCAGCATAACTAGGATGGTGTTTTACTGCCCTGGAAAAGTTGTGTCTAGTGACTTGGATATCTCTACATAAATGGCCAACCTCCTCTCTCCCCTGCCTTCTTACTTCCCTAATGCTATTTCTGTACAGTGTCTAAGAAGAATTCACCAAACCCAAAGCAATTACTCAGTTTAACAGAATAAGGTTCAACATTCTCAGCACTGCTCACACGTTACCATCCAGCACACAGCCTAGAATGCATCCTAAGGATTTGGCCAACAAAGGCAACTTCATACATGCTCTCCAGCGTGACAGTCCTTCCTGTGCCAAGTTAACATACTCAGAGGGAAAGAGATGAAAAACAAGCCAATAGCTTTAAAACTGTCATTGCTGCTTCTCCTGTGATGTGCAAGTGTTGATCCAGGCCTTGGTCCATTAGTAAATGCTGTTAAACGATGCAAGAAATACATTCCAAGTGTATTTGCAAGGAATTTTCTATTTCCAAATATATTCGAAGTATTTGCAGGTCCAACTTACTCTTTCGGGCCTGACAAAAGTTTCTCTGCAAGTCATGGGAAGTAACACATGCATTGCAGAAATAAGAACAGTGGTGAAGACTACAAAATGTTCTAACACATTTTTCTTACACTTTTCACTCAGGCATTTTCTTTAGAATAGTTCTGAAACAAGACAGTAAAGTCACTCCTCAGCCCATCAGTGAAACAGGCTCACTAAAAGACCACAGTTAATACCAAGATTTGCCTGACCAATGTTATGAACAGGATCATTTCTTATCCAAATATGTATTTTTTTTCTCCTAAATAAAGCAATACTGAGCTTTGTCAATCTCTTTTGATACCTACAGTGCACAGGAAGAAGTCATGTTAGTCATCTGCAGCCGACATTCCTTTCACTGGATCTTTTTCTCTCATCTGAAAGAAGAAACATTATTCCAGTGCTGATTCTCACATGATGTTATCTCAGAATTTATTGCAATGGAACAAGTTAAGTTACTTCCTTTATGTAAGCCACCGATTATATCTGAGCATCCCAAATCAGTGGTTGGGAATACACACATGCGGGGACCATTGGTGGTTACTAGGATCTGGAACCATTATCCAAAGAGCAGAGTGTACATGAAGCTATAATGACAAATCCTGAGGCATGAAGGAAGAGAAGGGTGCAGTGCAGGACACAAATCACAGAACAATGTACTCATTCTTACCAAACTCTGTTACATATCCCCAGTACCTGCTTATAGCACGTAAGAGCTAAAAATCCTTTTACTGAACTGGTTTTTGGAAATTAATGAGGACAAAAATGACCATTCGGCTTTGGGTAAAAGCTAATAGAAGATATTAAAGCAATAAAGAATCATTGCCACTCATACCCTCATTACCTGTGGTTCAACACATTTACTGGCTCAACAACAAACACAAGGAGAAGTCCATAATGATTAGAAAGAGATGCCAGCACAACGGAGTCATAGCCAATCGTTCAAACCACAAGCAGCATGACCTAAATAGCAGGAGGACAATACACACTATGCTAGGACAATGCAGCAGCCTTTCCTCTCTCTACTGTACTGGATAGCAGCAGTGTCTCACCCAACCCACACCTGCCCTGCTTTTCCACTGACCTCATCCAGCTGTCTCTTGGTCTCCTCTTCCATCCTACGGATGTCCTCCATAGTCAGATCAACCCACTTATCAAGCCAGCAAAAGAGCTGCCGATGGAAGTTTGTGAAGAGACGCTTTTCTTGCTGCAAAAAGAGGAGGAGTAAAACATACAAGGAGCTTACTCAGAGGGCAATTAGTATGGATCTAACCGGATTGTAACAATTGTCAGAGATGTGTACACTGAAGCGCTGGCTCCCTCGCCCACCTTTCTGTATTGCTGCCACAATTGGAAACTGGAGCTAGTTCATTTGTATTCTTTTAACAGAATATCTACAGCCTCAAATCCACAGAGAAATGCTTTTTATTCCCCTGCCGAGACAGGAATTAGTGAATGCTTTAGTAATTTCCTTTGATTTGACAGTATTGTTCCGACTGAATAAGGCGCTTCAGGTTGCGTTTACTTAAAGCACAATCGTTGGCCTGAAGGTGTAGAAAAAAGGAGGAACAGAATAAAAGTATTTCTTAAGATAATCCTTGCTAAAAACTGGAGGTTACCAAGTGTAAAGGGTTCATATGCACTTATCTTGCTTTTTTCTTTTACAGTGACCTAAATAAAAGCCTAAACTTGTTTTCCGCAGCTGAAAAGCTTTCAGCAGAGGTAACTAATGTGCAGAAGCTACTTCAAGTTTGGAGCAATTTACTTCCATTTTATAGGAGATAAGCTAGACGAAATCATTATATTAGACAGGGGTACACAATGCTTCTTGGAGAGTTCTCATTAAGAAAGGACACTTCAGCTTTACCAATTATGGTTTCACATCTGATAACTTGCTCTCATCAAAAGCAGCTCGACTACTTTGACACAACCGGGTAGCTGAAGAGACACTCAGAAAGAGAAGAGGATTCAAGACACTGCTTTGTTCAAGGCTTTTGTTACAGGTATTTGAAATCCTGCAGCAGCACGGTCATTCCCCTTCAGGGTTCTCTTTAGGTTATATCACCAGAGAATTGCTTTTGCAGAAGCAGCATCGTGCTTCATCAATATTAACCACTGAGCAGTCTCCATGCTCTGAAGTCACGGGCATTTTATGAACATGGCATTGCACCTACCAATTCCCAGATCCAGCATCCTGCTGCAGTTCATGGGTTAAGAACTCTGCTGCAGAAAAAGCTCTTTTCAGGACACCAATTACTCATGGTTTTAAGTAACGAAGTTTCCCACCATCTGCTTATTTTTTAACACAGGTTTTTCAAGCAGCAGAATAGGAGAGGAAAACATGACTAGAGCTGCAGCACTTGCCAGAAAGATCCTCAGCTGATTAGGACTGGATAACTGAAGCTGTAGGTATCTACCCACGTCTTGCCCCTCACCAAAATAACCCTAGTATACATACACATCATCTCACCATCCACAAATCAGCTACCAAATGACCCCAGTTCTCAGCCTGATCTATTAAACACCACGGAACAGCCAGTTTACCTTCATCACCTTCACACATTAGAGTGAAAATGGTTCAACAGCCAATTCACAGAGCAACCAACCAGCCCTGCCCTTGGATCTGCAGCAAATTGAATCCAACTTTAACCGATTGCAGTGTCTCAGGCAGAGGCTTTGACTGTATTGCCTGAGGTGACATGACTGGGTTTCAAGCTAATATCACCAAGCAGAATACACTATTAAAAGAAACTGAGGTGCCAGAGCAGATGGAAGATGATGCCTCATTTCCACATCTCTCCCCATCAAAGAGCTCACTTACCTTCTGTATAAAGTTCTCGACTTTATTTTGCAGACCCCACCACTTGAACTTGACTGTTACCAGTTTGTAAGCACACATGTATGGACAATCTGTCTGTTTCCCCAGCTCCTTCTGCAAAGACACAGAGACATTCACATCAGGGCTCAGGTCAAATGTCTCCAGGAAAAACAGCTCCTTCAGTCCTAACTATGAATCCTTTCCACAATTCCTCATACTCATCTTGCATCCTTACACCTTACCTATCTTTTATTGATAAGTTCTGTCACATCTTTTTGCTCTCCCCTTTTCAAGGGTATTTAAAGATGATGATGAAAATCAACCCTTGTTTCCTCCACAGGTGGCCTTCCTCCATTTTGAGAATGGATTATTCCTTCCTCTCCTCTCTTCCTCCTCTATTCCTCTTCCTCTGTTCTTTCTTCCATTAAATTTATGTCTTTCAGTATCTTCACTGTTATGCCACAGCTACTTACTGTCCTCAAAAGTCTTTTGACAAAGTCACTCTCTAAAACGTTGCCAATAGATGATATCATCCAAGTCATCCACACCATTATCAAGCTTTAAAGAAAGCTCCACAGGGTTTGTAAGATGGAGTTTCCTGCTTCCTTTTAGAGGAGCCATATCCACTCTTCCCAAGTGTATCCTATCAACCTCAGCTTCTAGGTTGGCCTGCTAGAGATCAGACTTGCACACTCACAGCTCCCCAGATCCCATTCACGGTCCCTTTTAAAGACTGGCATCATATTTGCACTTCTAGAGTCTTGAGATTCCAAGGATTTCAGTGAAAGGTTAAACACTGCTGCTCATAACTCAGCTATTTCATCCTTGAATTCTCTTGGGTGAACCCTTGGGCTGAACACCAGAAAGCTCTGGTGACCTCTTGGAACTCATTCTGTTTGTACCAAATTCTTCCATTTCCTTTGCCTTCAGAGCAGATCACCAGCCAAGTTCTGCATTCCCATCCACAGAAGTGAATCCAATGGTTTAGATATCTATCCCTGGCTCCATGCCCCAGTATCTACACTTCAGACACGTAAGCTGATATAGTTCCTGAACTCATCCAACACATACCTTCCAGTTGGGACCCAGAGGTCCACGTCCAGTCTTGACAGATTTAAATTTTGCTGGATCTTCTTCTGCCTTGTAATCCTATTGGACAGACACGCGAGATTAAACACAAGTTATCCCACTCTTACCCAGCTGCTCACCACCACAAAGGATTTATGTTTCTGGTGGGCAAAGACTAACCTCTAACTGCCTTCTCAAGAGCTACTGTTTTCAGACTTCAACATTAGGTCAGGCACTCTTCAAGGAAACATATTTCTCCCCCCTGTGCTGTGTCCTAGACCTATATGAAGAAGTGGTAACAAACTGATATGACCTTTGTAAGGACTCCTTTGGGGTAAGACTATCAGAAGATCTGTAAACCTTCAGGATAGGTTTCCTATAACCACTCATTCTTTGGGAGCTAAATACTGTTGCTGCAGAAAATAGCTATGCTCCCTGGAGCTGTGATTTCATAGCGGTGTATCAGTAGGATGCTCACATATTGCACACTAGAAGACAAGCATAGACAAACTCACAGCACCACCAAAAAGAAAGAGGCATCAATTATGCCCCTTACTGCATAGGAAATTATTTGCAGCATTCCCCTCCTGCGTTTTGGATTAAGTCTGGGGGGTGTACTCTACTCCTACCCCTAATTCACCATCAGTTTAGTGCAAAAAGTAACCAATTTGTAGCATCTTCTTCACGAGTCTTCTGCTCCAGGTGTATTTTCCTTGAGCAGTACAGAAACATCCCTTAGTTTCTTACAGTAACCGTAGTGATTCTTAGAAAACAGGATTAGCTACATGAATTCATGAATTCAAGACACACTTGTGAAGCCAGGGGTCAGTTTCAAAAAGGAGGCAGTTTAAAAAAGATCCTGTATGGAAAGGGCAGTGCCATTTCTTGCTATTCAAGCATTATAATCAGCTGCAGTGCTGTAGAACTACATACATACACTGCTACATGCACTGTTTTACAGACAGTATTGACATAGCTTTTAAAAGACCTCTTCCTTTAGCTTGCTTAACACTTCTAAGGAATACTTTTCCTCCTCTTTCCATCCTCTCATTTGTCCTGTTACCTGTGACCATCCCTGAGAACACATTGTGTACACTATCTCTCTTTTAGCACAAGGCCTCCCACACTAGGGAGCTCTTACCCACCTACCATACCTTGGGAAGTACTTGACTCCGATCAGCAATGTCTATATAAATAGCTTCTACACTCTTCCATACATCTGGCTCCAGTTTATGAACCTGCAGTGAAAATACAAGACTAATGTGATTCAATCACAGAACACTCCCATTCTAAGATCATAAACACCCAGATGGAGATGCAGACACCCCGTGTTCCCTGTCCACATACAGAGACAAGGGCTTGGAGGACAGTTTTATTCAGCAGGTATGAGAAGCCAGCAGGAGGAGTCTTTGCCTTGCTAGTGCAATAAGCATTTCAAATCCAGGAACACAGCAAACAGACAGTTCCACACAGCAACTCTCTAATCTAGCACGGAAGGCAGCACTGTGACATTAAAGAGATGAATAAAACACACAACACAAGTACTTACATTCTCTTGTGTTCCAAGATCTGATATATGCCAGGTTTCGATTTTGATCAGGAAGTCATCTTTCATATACTCATTCTGTGATCAAAATAAAGCTTCCTGTTATTCTTTGGATATATAACTTGTCTTTGCATTAGCTAGATAAGCATTAGGAAAATCATCTCCAAGAATTATACTTGACTGAGGTTTGACTTAGGGAACTTCAGAATTATCTGTAATCACATCATTGCTTTTAGCAAAATTGTTTGATCACTAAATACACAAGATCAAATAACCACAAGTTGTTTACTGAAAAAACCCAGTTCCATTGTTTTAGCAGAACATTTGGGGTTTATAAATAGCTTTTTCTTTAAAGGACATTATCTGCCACTTCATTTAGAGTTTAGAAGAAGAAACATAAGTTAAATAGGCAGAAATGGTCTTTTCGAAGAGATTATTGATCCGACTGAGTACATATTTGGATACAACTCTTCAAAGGAACAGTCTTAAACGGATGTGTTGAGAGTTTTTGCCACTGGAAAGGGAAGGGACAAGAAGCACAGTTCTGCTCAGTAAGCAAAACCACTTTCCATTTCTCATTATTACTGTGAGTAGAAAAGGAGTTCCAAAGGTAACCCTATACCCCCTCAAGGGAATAGAAACAAAAGCACAAGCCAGCGAAACACTTGGCATGTAAAAAGGAAATATCACATTCAGAAGAAGGTTATTAAAAGGGACATAATGGCATGAGCTAACTTTCCTTTCATCGTTTATCTAGGCAATGGTACATTCCCATTTGTGAAGCTGAGCATTGCTGCAGTAAAGATCTCTGTCTGTAGTTACAAAGGGTTTGTGGCTATGCCACAGTTGGTGAGGGGGTTTAATCTATATCACCTTACAATGACAAAAGCTAAAGGGCCTTTAGCTCAGGCTAAAGAGCTTCTCATACCCAGAACATTTCATTTCAGACATTACATATGCTTCCATAGAGCATCAGTAAAATCAATACTTACTGTAATAACTGGTCCAAGAAATCAACACATGAAAAGAAAAAGATACAGTACTTTAGTGCAAAAAGAATGTACAGCAACCACTGCCCTCCTCCCACTACCAGCAAACCAGGGACAACTTCAGCTTCCCAGGGGGATGCTGAGACCACCCTAGAAGTCAACAAAACCCAACTAACTTCATCCCCTTCTCCTCTGGAACTTCTCAGACTTGGAGAAACCCAGAGGAGCAGCAATTAATTATGTACTGCCCCTTCTGCTCCCTGGCCTCCAGCCAGCTGGATGAGAAGATGGAATAAGTATGTTCAGCTGACGGCATATTACCAATCCTTTCTCAGCTTGCAGATAAGAAACCTCTCCACAGTTCTGAGGCAAACACACGCTGGGTTTCAGGCCAGTGCAGACCTCATCGCTGCTGCTCGCAGTAACCAGAGCCTCTGCATCTCTGCTGCTCATGGTAACTGAACTCCCTGGATAGTAAGGCTCAATTATTCAACACAGAAAAGCAATTTAAGATCCTGTAACAGTCAGCATCTGTTCTACCGGAGCCACCAGGGCACGCTGGCAGTTCTACTCAAGAATAAGGATGTCTGAAGCTTTGCTGGTTTGTTCTGAAGTTTCACAAAGGCTTTACTAAGAAGGAATTCTGTTTTAAGGGCACTACTACAACTTGTGAGCTTCCAACCCAACATCCTGTAGACAGTTACCACCCTGTATCACCTTTCATGCACATCCAGCTACCTTAATCCCCTCCTGCTGAGCCTTGGGCTGTTGTAAACCTCTAACAACTTGAAATGTGCTTTTTACAGCAATTTAAATGAAGAAGGCTTCATTATTTAGCCTGACATGTTGGGGTGGAGGGAGAGAACAAGCAGAGCTGAGGCTAATTTTTAAAAGGCTGAACTTCATCTCAAAGATCATTTCATTATTTCTCTAAGAAAGAGGGTTTTTTCCTGCTAGTCCTAACAAAATACTGAATAAAGCAGTAGTAATTATAAGCCAGAGTCCTCCCACCTTCCCATGTCTCTGTGCCATGAATATGCAGCTGCCTTCAAACAGGTTCCTTCACCTTCCTAATCTCTGTGGGGAAGACACCTCATTTGTAAAGCAAACAAATGAATCTCTTCAGAAATGCCTATTAAAAAGCCGATGCTCAGCTTTTTACCAGGGCCTGCACTGAGGCATTGCAGCAGCAACTCCTACACTTTTCAGCTGCAGTTCTGACTTCTCAATTGCTTGACATTTGGCCACGGGCCATGCTGACACTCAGCAGAGTGGAGCACACTTTCAGTTGCTTTTCTACCAACATTTAAGAAACATTAATATTTAAGTCAGACTGCAGAAAGAGAACCAAGAAGACTCCTTGGCACCAGCCCACAGTTCTAACTATTAGGCAACCCTCACTTCATTTCTACTGGAGAAGTTGTAAATGCATATGACAGTCTCACTTACAGTTCATGCTCTCAAAGGAGCTAAGCAAGGCTTCCATTCACAGCACAGGAAAACCCCATACTACAGCACCAGTGTGCAGAATTGCAGGGAGCCATAAGCTAGGCCTTTAAATTCCCTCAACCTGCAGTACTTATCATAGAATCACAGAGTGGTTTGGGTTGGAAAGGACCTTAAGATCATCTAGTTCCAACCCCCCTGCCATAGGCAGGGACACCTCACCCCAGACCATGTCACCCAAGACTGTCCAACCTGGCCTTGAACACGGATGGAGCATCATCCTTCTTTGATAATGGTATATAATATGCATATTAAAGTAATCATTGAGCTTTCCAGAGGAGGTATAGGAGAATGTAAGAAGGATGATCTCATATAATTAAAACATATATACCACGAGGCACAATTAACTAGAAGTATGGCTTTATTCAAGCTTAAAAGGCTCTGTGTAGTAGTTGATGTGCTGATGTGCTCCAGAGAGCAGCGCACTAATTCACCTTGGTACAAGAGGGCACAGCAGAAGTAGCACTAACTCCTACACAGCCAAACCAGGTTTAGTTCTTGCTGTGTCCCTGGCTCTTAGATTTCAAACTCTGGCATGGCTTTCAGCCCTCTCACTACTCGGTGTAAGCCAGCCTGGCATGAACAAAGATTCACATGAGGCCATCCAAGTCTTCTCACATAGGACCAAAATACCCAAAGTAAAATGATAATGCACAAGCAGCCTACACCACACACAGGTTCCTCCCTCCTGCCCAGTGCTAACAAGTGAAGGTTGCAGCAACTTTCCTGAGCTTTTCTTGATTCGTGTCAGGCTGGCAGATTCTCTAAACAGATTTGTCAGCCTCCGCATAAAAGCTGCCTTCTGCTCCAGCCCCCACAAACCAGCACTTTATCTCATCTTATAGCGGTGTTTATTACAGTTGAGGATTTCTTTTGTTGGGTGTTGTTAGCATTTCTAGCATACCAAAACCTGAAATGTCTTCGAGACTGTGTTGGAAAGTCTTGTACTTGATTTTAGTATCACTTTCAAGTAGAGTTTTAGCAGTGTTTAACTGAAGGATATGCAGCTAAAAGTGACAACTCAAGCTAACCCCATACCTTTGTTTCAGAAACTGGGGGAGAAGAAAAAGAGGAGGAGATAGGTAAGTATTACATGTAATTGGAATCAACTCAGTTCAATCCGCTTCCACAATTTAAAACATGAATGAAAGAACTGTTTGTGTTTAAAGCAGTTCACTGTACTTAACATGGGAATAAACCAGACATTTACTGGCTTATTTAAGTAACATGCAGCAAGAAAACTGCCTAAAAATGGGAAAGGTTGTAAATAATGTTGTTTCAGCATCTTGAATTATGTGACACATTAAAAACTTACTCTGCAGTTGATGATGACTTTTGTATTTGAAATAGCCATTCCACTACACTGCTGCTGAGGTAACGTTATCCTCCCCCACTGCAAAGCTTTTTCCTTCTTTTAAAAGACTTCATTTAAAATTCTCTCAAGTAAATCGTTGAAAAAATACATTTTTTCTATCTTGAGTTTCAAGGCCAGTTGGGATTTTTAAAGTTTACAGTTCCCATAGCAACTGTACCACTACCAAACAGCAGAAAATCTATCCTTCAGATATACAAACAGCATAAACCACAGCCAAAAACACTACGTGAGTTTGGAGGCAAAGTCAAATTTGCAGCTCCTACAGCAACAAAGACCAGAAAAACAACAGTGGCTAAACATAGAATCATAGAATGGGTTGGGTTGGAAGGGACCTTAAGGTCATCTAGTTCCAACCCCCTCCATCATGGCTGGTAACAACTGTGAGGGATCAGTGTAACACATCTGTGCCTTGAGTAGAACTAACATCTGTTTCTTGCTATGTTCTTTTGCACTGTCATTCAGCAGCAGCACATGAGACAAGGGCATTCCTTTGAAGCCCACAACACTGTATTTTGCTTTTCCTGACCACAGAAAGGGCTTAGAAAACAGAAATCCAAGATTTAAGAGCTGAAACAGCTTCCCTACTGCTGGTTTCCTTCCTTAGCCCCTCCTACCCTCTCCTCCACCCCCAAAACCCAAAGTCCTTCCCCACACACTCACCGGTTCTGCAGTAGGGATAAGCATTCCACGCTTTTTCATGTATATTCAGAGCTCCTTCAGGGGCCAGCATTCTCACAAATGTTGGCACTTTGCTGCAAAATTTGGGAACAGGAAGAAAGGCATTGATAAGAACTACAGGTAATGAGTGCACCAGCAATGCTCACTTCCAGCTGTACCAGTGCTGTTATGCTCCTGTCCTACCTCTGTGCCTTTCAGCTTTTACATAACCTGTGATTTACAGTCACTGAAACCCTAATGTATCTTTCTCCAGTTCCTCCTGCCTCAAGAACCTTACCCAATTCCAGGAATAAAGTGTTTTCATACCTCTGTAAGTGGTAGATCTTGTGTGTGTACTGCCCACGCTCTCCATCTCTCTCGTAGGGTTCGTTCACCAGGACCTCCACTCCTTCACCTCCACCAGTTTCATTTTTACTGGCTTCTGCCACAGAATACAGCTGTCCCACTTGATACTATAGAAGTTAGAGACACATTATTGTGACAGCTATAATTTAGCAGAAGTAATAACTTTACCAGAAGCAGCCAAGGATAAATTTATTATCTGGGGAGAAGGCAGAGAAAAGCAACATCCACTTGTGTATCCAGATAAGCACCTCTTTTAATTTCATTTTGAGATAGTGGTAGTTAGAAGGAAGGCACTGCCAATAGGAGAGTTACTTTTAACCCTTCCATCTCAAGCTCCAAACCAACACAACTTCAGGAGAAAGTAAAACAGACTAAAGGTGTGTCAGGACAACATTTAAACACAGGTGACCTCAGGCATACTGTAGAAAATCCATTGTTTTTCCACTCCTTTTGGCACACAGGAGCCTCAATTGTTCAGGTCAAATGGAGAATAACGCACTGCCAGTCCTAAGTTAAAGAGCATAAAGTACTTTACCCAGGAGAGAACTTCACATGAAGTTCTTTTGACAATAGAGGGAAAGGAAGTGCAGGACTGCAGGAGGGAGGCAGAACCTAAAGGCTACTTGCACCACTATTTACATGCTCTGATAAACATACTTAGATGTGCCCAGCTTAGGAGCTCAGCAGAGTCAAAGATGAGTATCCCCTGGGTGCAGTTGAAGACAACTAAGTAAGAAGCTTCAAGTAAAGAAGCTATTTGCACCAGGGAGCTTTCCAGTGAAATGCTGCTACCTCTGAAGCCTGAATATACTGAAATTACCCTTCTCAGCCTTTACTACAAGGCCTACTACCACACCAGTATGCTTAAACATCTCTTGACAAACCTGACACTATGATCAGATCAGGTCATTTCTCTCCAGTTCTGAACCTACTTCAAACTCTATTCTGTCAGGTCCTCTAAAACCAAGCCTTTTCTTCCTTCTCAACTGCCTTTATCCAACCCCAAATGCTGTTTTACCCCCACATAATTAAATCCATTCTGAAAGCTTTATCTAATGAAATAACTGGATCAAGTGTCCCAGATGACCATCTGATCCAGGGTGGCACTGCTCCCCCTATTATTTCTGGGTTGGGGTTTTTTCTGTATCACACTTCCTCTTAGCCACAAGCACTAAACCACTAACAGGGAGAGCACAGAATTTCAACATTCCATAAAATTCTTACCAAAAGATCATTTTTCAGTCTGTTACGGACACTGTGCAGCACCATTTCCCAGAAATCACTCAAACTACTTGAAACTATACAATCTCTTCCATTAGAAGCATGCCCAAATGTTTCACAGGGAAGAGAAGAGGAAAAATCAAGAACATGAGCAAAAGAGAACATTCTTTTCTGCAGAAGATGTAAAGACTAATACACTCTTGCCTCTGGCAGCTGAAAAAGGGGATGCAGAGCTCAAAAGAAACATGATCAAATGAAGAAGATTCATGTAGGTGTCTTTGAGGTGAATTTAGATGAGCAGACAAGGTTTGAGGATGAAGTTAAAGCACTAAGTCAAAAGGAAGTGTTCCAACTTAACAGAATTAAGTCTTCAGAACTGAAAGTGAGCAAAACAACAACCGTTGCCAAAGGCAGTACAGAGGCAGTCTGGAAGGGTAATGCACAAAGTGTTAGGCATCAGAAGTGCAATGATAGAAAACCCACTAAACCCCAAAAAACCTCCGAAACATAACTACACATCAATGGAGCACTGTTTAGGCCTTTTTCCTTTTCCCCAGCATAGAATCAGGAATAGCACCTTCCACTCCATACACTGAAACCCAGCCTGGGAAAGTGGAATACTGCTCAGAGCTAACAGCCCAGAAATACATTGCTGGGCTGGTTCATCTGCAGCAAGGAAGGAAGATTTCTGCAGTGGTTAAGTGTTGTTGACAGAGCACCCAAAATAACAACAGTACCCAAGCTCTGAGGTGTTTTGTACCAGCTGGTGCTCACCAAACCCAAAGAAACATTTATTCCTAGTGGAAGAGTAATAGATGGTAAGCCAAAGCAGTAAGGCTGGATGTCCTGTCCCCAGTTAATCTAGGGCAGGGCAAAAAGCATCCCAGCCCACTTTTGAGCTAAGAGCAACAGCTCTGCTTGACCTCTCCACTTGGCTGGACAGATCCTGCACTGTCTCCAGCAGATTGGGTTTCAGTCTGGAGCCTGCAATACAACTCTCTGCCTTTTGACATTTCACACAAGACACTGCAGATGACCCATATGAAGTAGAACATTCACCTCCCTCCACAAGAGCAAAACATGAGAGCTGGGAATTCTGAGAAGCAAATTGATTTAGTGGAGTAAGAGCCACACGTACACTCAGAGAGAAGAGAACGTATCATGAGTTTGGCAGCTACAGTATGAGAGGGGAGGACTGAAGTCTCAGGACAGGTCTCAGGGGCACAAACTAATTCCTCTCAGCAACAGCCATTTGTTCCTTCTTCCTTTTAAATACATGGGTCAAAGTGCAGACACTAAGAGGATAAGCCCTTTGGTTTAGCATCTTCAACATTTAATCTTCCCTGTTATTTCTGATCCTTTAATCACACTGACAAAAGGAGGAAAAGGCACAAATAAAACTATCCCAATGAACAAATCTCTCAGCATCTGCCTGCAAAAGTTAACAGAAAAACACATTCTGGCTCTGTGAAACCCAAAGTGTCACAGACCTATTCCTGCAGACCTCAGAGCTCCAAAAAACCTTCTTCTCTTCTACAAGAAGTCATCCAGATCAAGAGGATCTGTCTCCTAACACCTCTTATTCAGGTGACAGCACATCTTCATGACACCAAATTTCTTTCAAAAGGCCTCATCTCTGTGTAACCATCTTCGAAACCAGTCATTTCCCTGAAAGCAGCTTTGAACACAATTAATAAATAAGAGCCCTTTGTGTTTGGCAAGCTCCTTCCCATGTGAAAGGAACAAAGAGGCAGCACAGAATGTGTACACACAGCTCTAATCCATACCAGCATTTCCAAGCGGCAGCTGGCAAGACACCCACACAGCCACTCAAGACCTCGCTCTCCAAGTTGGCACCCTGCAATGTGATGTTGGTCAGGGTACAAAAGTAAAGGTTAGCACCCAAGATACAACAAGGTGTTTTTCTTCTCGCTCCTTGCAGTGTGACAATGTATAAACCAACAGAGGAGTGCAGCTTGGAGCCTGCACTTAAACAGGACCATGTTTTGGCAGAGTTTCCCAGCAGAAGACAGTCTGCTACAGCCTAACTCCTACATCCCAGCCTTCAAGTTTTAGTCATCACCAGGGCTTCTCTTCCACTGTTTTGTTCCCATCTTAGCACTTACTTGGCTAACTATTCAGCACTGATCTCTTCATTAAGTTCAAAGCCTTCCTGACCACTAGTTATCTCTTGAATTCTTACTATTGGTTAAGCTCCCTTTGCCAGGGGTGAGGGGACTGAACACACAATCCCTGGCATATCAACAGAACTCCACAGCAGACTCCCTCAGCCTTATTACAATGCCTCAAAGTCATAATTAATTTCATTCCCTGTGTTACACATTGGGATCAGACTTTTGGCAGCAATTTGCATGCAGAAGGCGTGAGCTCTTCAGTATTGCAAGCAAAAATTGCCCATATTAAAGGGAAATCAGAAGCCCTCTCGCTAGCCAGAGATGCTTAATGAGCAGCTACACGGTCAAGAGCCACAAGAAGTCCCCAGAGCCCTATTTAAAATGAAATCCTTGAAAGCAATGAAGCTTTAACAGCTGTTTTGTAGTACAAGACAGCATTGTAGCCACCGAGTGATGCATGGATGTGTCAGCATCTTTCCACACAGGAAGGGGGATGAAGCAATACACAAACCCAAAGCAGGAGTCATCCTTTGAGTCAATATGGAAATAACCTTTCTGCTTAAGCATACCTTTAAGACTGCCACATCACAGAAGTAATTACGCAAAGCTAAGTGAACTTTAGAGCTCTTCCCACTTTGGGAAGTGGTTCCTGAAATCTGGCATATCACATGAGAACCACCAGACTTTGAACAGAGGCATCACTCAGGGGACACGGGGACAATATGTAAGTTTGGGGATAAATAAAGTTTGGTCAAGTTGGCACATATTAAAGTGTGCTCTCTAGTATTTTTGTTCCTTCTCTCCTAATGATGTTTATTTGCTCATCATTCCATAGACTTTTTAGGTTACTCAATTCTCTGGAACTCCTCCGATCCAGGAGAGGAATACACCTCCTGAAACAGCTGACCCCAAGGCATCCACAGACAAGGAGGGTGCTGTACAGACAGATTTACACACCACCCAATCCCTCAGCTCTCCACACAGGCAGCCTACACACAAGGCTCAAACGTGCCTGGCACTGAACAGGCAGCCAGGGAGGGAAAAGAGCATAGCAAGGGACTCGCTTTAACTGGATGAAGGTTAATCCTAGTATCAGAGAACTTGGAAAAACCCTGTGCTGGGCTCCATCCAGTCTAACTCTCTCAAAGATACAATCTGTATACTGATGCTATGACTTTCTCTTTACATGGCTTGATACCTAGGAGGTATATCAGTATGAGGCAGGGCTCCTGTTATTCAGGCTAAGGTCTTCTGTTTATTGAGCTCTGGAGTACCTTACCATTTACTCATAGCTTTCTCCAACTTGCAAGCCTGCATCCTTTGCTTACTTGATAAAGCTTATCGTGTTAGTCCTTTCTTTGTCAAGGGCTTCCCCCCACAAGCAGCACTCAAGCACAATAAAAGATCCAAACATACCTACTGCAACACTTTAGTCAGACTTCTGTTAAAACTGCTTGAAACAGATTGATGCAGAAAGCATGTGAGCTGCAGGTAAGGAGTAAGCAACAGACTTGTAGCATTAACAGCCTCATTCCTGCACCAGCACAGAATACTGATCTAAACCTATTCTCTGACCAGAGGTGTAGGCTTTCTGTCAGCATGTGATGCCTGTCACAGCAGACTGACCCACAGGAACAAGGAATTCAGCTTTAACATAGTTTTTCTATTACTAGCCAGCCTCATGGCTGCAGAAATACACTGTGTTCTGTCAAAAGAGCAGCGAGTTATAAAAGAGATATGCTTAAAACAGTGCTGTGTGATCCAGCTCACCACTGTCTGTGCCACAGTAGCTGCTATAGGCAGGGGAAAGAAAAATGAACAAGAGTGCTGTTATCATAGCTCTCCCTGAGAGTCAGAACAAGCCCTTGAACAGAGCTCACAGACCTCAGGCTTACAGCCAAGGATCACAAGAAGAAAAACAATACATCTGGAAGAAGGAATCTCCTACAGAAGTGCTATGGACTCTGAGACTCAGTCATTTCAGTTTCTCATCTCCCTTGCTAGTATGAACGTTCAAAAATGGAAAACATTTATATGGGCAAATTCTCTGCAAGAGTGATGTTCAGTGCAGAAGGAAGGAAAAGCAAGCTGCAGCTCCCAGAGAGAAGAGCAGGGAATCAGCCACAGGCTCTGCACAGCCATTGCATGTCCATTATAAACTACATTTCTTGTCTCAATTACAGCTTTACCTAGACAAAAAGATAAGTTTTCTTTCTGTAAGAGTTCTACAGGTCTTAAATAGACCTAGGAAAAATATACACAATCTTTCTTTAGCTAAACCAGCCTCATAAATCAGAAGAAATTGATGGTCTTTGTCTAAAAGTTTAAAACAAAAGACTTCCAGCAAAACACAGTTTAAAGGGTAACTTAAATGTGTACTAAAGCTTCCTCTTCGTGTTAAAAAAAAATAGAAGAACAATAGTATTAAGCAAAAGGAAACTGCACTTTATAACAGTCTGAGAAGTCAAGATATGTAATCAACACATCTGAAAGTTCTTTATAGGAGAGAGAATCAGCACCCTCAGGCTTAAAGAAATTCAATTCTTTGGTCAAAATGATGGTGAGTGATAACAACCCACAGGGGTCCTGCAGACAGTTATATCCGTCTCGTGCATCTTCCAGTTTTTGTTCATACAAACTGCTTTGATCATAAGTTTATTTACAGTCCTGAAAGAAGGAAGCAAGAAGAAAAGGGCTTACCTCCTCCACAGACACAGGCAGGATAACACGGCTGAAAAGGGAACACAGAAACACCAAGTTAACAAATAGCCCTGCAGCTGCAACATTTACACGACACATTCCTCACAGCAAAGGCTACACAGCTCTGTCCCTGCAATATTCCAGCATCCACCCAGTGCTGGCATCCCTAGAGCTTACTCTTTAGTCCCAAGACTATACAACAGCCTCAAAGAGAATCAATACATGATAGAGTATAACTGCAATCCTATATTAACCCTGTGCACTGCTCACAGACCCTTGCTGGTAATACCTCACCAGCCTACAAGTCTACACAGCATCAAAACAGTTTTGTGTTCCTTCTCACAACATCCTTTCAAGTCACATCTTATTGCTCATCAAGCTGTTGAAGAGCATTGCTCCGTGCTTCAGCAGTTTTGCAGAGATCTGTGACAGTCACAAGCCATTTGCTTCCATGTCCTATCCAGTAGGAAACAGCACTAAATAGGGAACCCTATGGAAGGCTTTCTCAGAGCTGACTGCAAAGGAAGGTGTTGCCATCTCTATAGATGAGTCACACTTACTCACATTGTGGTTTCCTGAATGTTTCTTGGAATCAACTGACTGGACCACAGAGCAAAGACTGCCTGGAGCCACACTGAGATTTTTGGAAAAAGACAAGAATTAAACTCAATTTAAAGCTGCTAAAAATGTAGGTTAAGGCCTTGAAAAATATTATTTATATATGTAGATATATATGTATATGGTCTCCAAAACTAGATTTGCATTTGACCTCTGCTCTCAGTAACAATGATGTTGAAACAAGGAACCAAAGCATGACACAGATATGACATGGATATGGCTACCAGTGGTGGAAGAATTCCAAAGTCTCTGGGAATTAGTCTCCGAGAAATGAGGATATAATGGGACCAGGAAAAAGCCCTCTTCATTAATAAACTTATTTTTACAAAGCAGTACTGGTGAAAATAGGTATTTTTTCCCTTCACTAGAGGAACGTTACCAACAAGATACTGTAAGAACAAACTGCAAGAGGGGCAAAAGTCTGCAGATTGTGCAAGATTCCTTGTGACACTGAGAACTGCAGATGATGTTTGGTGGCAATAAAAGCAGAATCATGCATTATAGGTACTTGTTTTCCCCAAACACATGGGGTTAATAAGCCCCAGATTAGCTGTCACCAACAAATATCTTGGTGTCTTTATGGAAGAGCATCTGGAAACATCAGTTCAGTGGTAGTTCAAAAGCAAACATGACATCAGAAATGGGAAAACCACACACACACACACAAAAAGGACAGTTATGTCACTATAATCTGTCGTGCATCAACATTTTGAATACTGCATACAGTTCTGGTCACCTCACCTTGAATATGACACAGGATACAGAACAAAATAAGGCAGGCAAAAAAGATGATTGGAGATGGGAAGAAGCTGCTGTGTGAGAAGCAAGCAGTTAGACGAAGCCTATCAGCTGGGAAGAAAACCAGCTAAAGGGTTAAGAGATGGTAGAGCAATAGAGAGTCATGAATGGTGTGAGAAAAGTGAATGGAAAAGGAAGAATGACTCTGTCTTACAACAGAGGCTCAGGGAGGAATAAAAACCATTAGGCAACAAATTTAAGACCAATCAAGTGTATTTCTTCCCATCATGCACACTTCAGTTGCAGGACTCCTTGCCAAACACAAGAAGTATAAGCAATTTTAAGATGGGATTTGATCAATTCATAGAAGTCCTTATGTCACTTATCGGTAGGATATTCTGAACAATCCTTCTACTCACTATTTATATGTTGTTTCCTAAAAATACCTGCTAGAAGGCAAGATGGAAAAGGGCCTTTGGTCCACTTCAGTATGGTATTCCTTACATAAGGGAAGACAAAGAAAAGAAAATGGATTTCCACAGGTAGACCATGCCATCAAGCATGACATTAGGTTAGTTAACTGGTGTAAAACAATTGATGTAAGGTAATAAAATTCCATTTCTGGAAGACAGTAGATCTGAATATTATCTTAGAGGTCACTGTTCGTGAATAGAGAAACAGAAACACAGGGAAGATAAACAGTTCACAATTCATTTAGCCTAGCAAACCAAGAAAGCAGGGGACGACTAACACTTACAGGTAGTCAAGTGATAAAGGAGGAGGAGGGAAGACTACTCAAGAGGATGGATCCAGAGGAAAGGCTTCACAATGGGAACAAAGACTCCTAACTTTGGGACAGAACTTGATCAACATATCAGAAATTATATGATGTGCTTGGCCTGAAACTGGTGGAGAACATTTAACATCCCTCCTAGATTAAAATCTGCCTCAAATGACAGCAAAGGGAAGTACAGCTGCAGAGGAGGTCAGTGTCATTATCGTCACTTCACAGGAAAGGGAAGTGAGTCTCTACACTCTGATTCTCCTCAAGGTCTTCCGATGTAACTGAAATCAAAATAAGGAGAGCAAGCAGCATTTACAAACCCTGAAACAACAACAAAACCCCAACCTAATCAATGAACAAAAGCCATGCAGCTTATCAGTAGCATGGACAGGTAGAAATGAAAGATGTCTGATAAGACATCAGATGAAAACGTTAAAAGCTCTCTCTGCATAACCATCAGTACAAGAAAAGATGATACAGATTGACTGACAATAAAAGATGTGACATCAGGCCTTTGTTATATTGCTCTATTTCTGTAACATCTCCTGAAATACCTATGGAGCACATCATAAAACCCATTTGATTTCGTAGGGAGGATGTGACAAGTGGTCTCAGAGATGGGAGAATGATCTGCTCAGATGACATGCAGCTACAGCTCACTTACATACTTTTACCACCTACACTAAGGTACCTGTATGTAGTGTCGGGGCAACCTGAACTAATCCAACAATAGCAGCAAAGTCCTTCAACTAGACAGGTCACACCAAACCAAGTGGAGTTTATATGCTTTTAACAACTGCTTCCCGGAACATGAGATTTAGCCAAAACCCACCTCAAATAGCATGTAAAATGGGCAAGTTCCACATACAACATCAAGGAATATTTATATCAGAACCAATACAGCAGCATAACTCAGAATGTGCAACTGTTACAACTAGTTGGGAATCCCAAGAAGTCAAAAATAAATGCTCATTTCAGAAGCACAGAAGCAACCTTGAATGTCCTTAGAGCCACATATGTCTTAATAAAGACACAGAGAAGGGAAGAAAACAAGCAGGACAATGTAACTAATGACAAGACTTAAAAAGTTTGGTGACCCTTTTGAAAACAGAAATGGAAGCCTGTAAAAATAAAGCAAGATTTAGGAATTCTGGTCTTTTAACCTTTAGTCTGAACATTTACAGCTCACATTTTGGCTCTGAAACAGGCAGTGTGAAAGATGGGTAGGTATGCTGACTTCGTAAGGTAAATAATATCATCAAAATGACGTGTGGAAGTGATGCTCATCCAAATGAGCTTTTCATACTCTCAGAAATCTGAAAATTCAAAGCATGTTTGTTCCTATCTTCACGAGATGCCCTGTAGGGAGCATAGCTCACTGGCAAGTGAGCTTTACTGCAGTACAGGGCAAGAGACTGTAAGCAGAAGCATGGAAAAGACACATGAACGCGAATAGAAATAAACCAGAGAGGTGTTGTAAGAGAAAAACATACATTAAGCAACTCAATTCATAGGAAAACCTCAACAAAACAGATGTTACAGAAGTAGTTAATTATCTTTTCGTGCATCTGAAACTAAGCACTTAGCCCCGGTGTCCGTCTGCTATCCAGTTTAACGCTGCAGAAGGTAACCGTGTCTCTATGTTACAACGACCAGCTCTGCTGCTGCTCTTAAAGTTTACGCCCCTATTGTTGGCTAAAAATAGAAAGAGTTTAAGGATTGGTGGGGGAAAAAGAAGTTAATCAAGTTTAAAGACAACTACAAGGATCAGTACAACCCTCAATGTAGTTTTAATATTTAAATCCATGGCATGGTCCATGATCTGGCAAAGAAATTGCTATAAAGAGGACACCAAGAAGATCTGGAAACCCATTTAATCACTGGGATTGCAGCTATCTTCTATGAGGGGAGGGGGAAAAAAGAAGAAAAAAGACTAGAATGCACTTAAGAATGCACTTAAGTTAACCTTAAGAATTCAGGACAGAAATATGTGCAGGAGTATGCAGAGCTGAAGACAAGGAGCCAAAGTGCACAGGTCCAAAGGAGTACACCACATTAGCGAGAATGAACCAAAGACTACACAGAGCGATGCGACCAACAGCTACACACCCCCACACCAGATCCTCCAGCCTGTTTTCCACCCCACCGCGGGGCAGAACAACCGCAGCAGCCTCAGGGACAGCAAAGAAGCCCAAGGTGAGGTTTCCACATCAAAAAAACCCACGTTGGAGCTATCTTATTTCTGGCACATTCACTCTTGTCGGAGGCTCTAGTTAGAAATTACATAGCTAAAGGAGACGACGGGGGTCAAAACCCGCTTGGCCCCTTCCCCCCGTGACAAGGAGAAGGGGGCAAGATGCCGCTGCCTCGCACAGCACTCACCGTGCCCCGATCCCAGCCGGGGTGCGAGCCCAGCAAGGCCCTTGACACCACCAGCCCCCCTCCCCACACACTTTGGGACACCAGGAACCCCCCCTCATTGCGGAGGACGAAGGGGCGGGAGGCCACGGCAGGGCACGACCCGACCACGGCCGTGCACCGGAGCGCCACCGGAGCGCCGCCGCAGCGCGGCGCAGAGGCTGGGGACAGCGGGAGGCCGGTGCCCGCCAAGCGGAGCTGCCGCTGGGCCCCTTCCCCGCCGCCGCCGTGACCTTCACTCCCGCCCGCACCGGCGCCGCGGCCCTCATACAGCGCTCCCCCGCCGCTCCTTCCCTTCCTTCCTTCCTCCCTCCCTCCCCGCGGCCCGGCGCTCGGCCGCACCGCAGGGGCAAGGCCGTGCCGCCCGCCGCGGCTGGTCCCCCGCGCTAAGGCCCGGTGAGCGGGGACACAAGCAGAGAGGTTGGTGAAGGGGACGGGGGTGAAGGCAGAAGCTCCCCGCACTCACTATTCCTTGATGAGCACCATGGCGGCGCCGCCCGGGCCGGCCCCGCTGAAGGTGACAGGCGCCTGCGGGCCGCTCCGCTGGGCTGGGCTGGACCGCGCCGCACCGGGACGGGCCGGGGGGGGGGGTGAAGGGGAGAAGGAGGGGGAGCCTGAGGCGGCGGGAGGAGAGGCGGGGCGTTACTGCGGCAACGGCTGCGTCACGGCGCCACGCAGGCGTGCTTACCTCAGCGGCGTGCGCGGGAGGACGGCGGGAGCGGGTGTTTACCTCAGGGGAGGGATGAGGGGATGGAGCGACCCCCCCCCATAAAGCACACACTGATGGGGGAGTCGGGGGTAAAACGCACCCTTCTTGTCGGAGCGCTGGTAAATGAGTTAGTTATTGACGGGAATAGCTAGGGGATAAGGCAGGGCTGCAGTTAGAGGGGTGCGAGTTAAGCTGTGGAGTCCTCAATACAGGAAAAACATGGACCTCCTCAAAGGGCACTAAAAATGGAGCACTTCTATGAGGAAAAGATGAGAGAGTCAAGGGTGTTCTGCTTGAGGAGACCGTATAGAATGGTTTGGGGTGGAAGGGACCTTAAGATCATCCAGTTCCAACCACGGGCAGGGACACCTTCCACTAGAGCAGGTTGCTCCAAGCCCCTGTGTCCAACCTGGCCTTGAACACTGCCAGGGATGGGGCAGCCACAGCTTCTCTGGGCACCCTGTGCCAGTGCCTCAGCACCCTCACAGGGAAGAGCTTCTGCCTAAGAGCTCATCTCCCATTTATTGCAGCCTTTCAGCACTTAAAAGGGATCTATAAGATAGAGGCATTTTAGCAGCACCTGTTCAACAGGACAAGGAATGGCGGTTTTAAACTGAAAGAGGGAGATTCAGGCTGGATGTGAGGGAAAAATTCTTTACACTGAGGGTGGTAAAACACTAGCACAGGTTGCACAGAGGTGGTGCATGCACCATCCCTGGAGACATTCAAGGCCAGGCTGGATGGGGGGCTGAGGAATCTAATCTAGTTGAAGATGTCCCAGCTCATTGGACTGGATGAGTTTTAAGGTCCCTTCCAACCCAAACTATTCTATGATTCTATGAAGTGAGTCTTCCAGGACCAGGGCTCCACCTTGTCACCACATCACGATTTACAGCGTGTTCAAGGCATCTCCCCTTTTCATTACTACTCCCAAGCAGGAGCCAGCCAAGCTGTACTTGGTATTAAGAGTAATCCCAGCTATTTATGACAAAGACAACTGGAAAAACCCTTTTACATGACCTGTACTCAATAAAAACCAACTAACAAGCACTAGTTGTATTACTTCTGTTACTGGAATCACAGAGCAAGGCTTCTCTTAATGCATTTGGAAACATAAAATGCCATACATCCAGTGTGGATAACTGACGTGTATGGCTTTCCTGCATCATTCCCACCTAGGGGCAGAGTTGTTCATCTTTCACTAGTTGATACCATTTTACCCTGTGTAATTGAGCTTGATCTCTTTCTCAATGTGCTGTCTGCATTACTTGAATATATATTAAGAGATTATTTTTCTCATGGAGATTAGTTGACATCTGGCTGTTCACACCTAACGTGAGAACCACCAGTCAAGGGCAACACTCAACATGCCTCATGCCATGGGGCAGATGACACAGTGTAAAACATTCATGCTTCCATAGCCGCATTAAGAACTAAGCAATACCTTTATTACATTCAGCCTCAAAAGGAAAACTAGTGATTAACTTAATACCACCTTTATTTGTAGATATTACTGCAAGAGTGCACATCACCTTACACACACAGAGATGACACAGGCCTGCCATGAGGAGCTTACAGTTCAACTTTGACAAACAGCACATCAATTTTGTGAACAGGAGGCATTGGGAGAGGCTAAAGCTGTCAGGTTAAAAAGAGAGGGCTTCCTGAAAAAGGGGATTGTCCCAGGAACGAAAAGTGACAGAGAATCAGGCACAAGGAATTGACAAGCAGAAGGGGGAAGGATGACAACATGGAGCACAGGACATGATAAAAACAGATTGCACGGAGACAGGCAGAAAAACAAGGACCTGTAAGGTTTATATTTAACATGTAAGAATGCAGCTACATAACACATCATTGTTTCAGCCAGTCCACAGAAGATAACCTGGTGACATATAAATCACAAGTGGCCTTGTATTTTAATTTAAGAAAGCAGTCCCTTTCCCATCAGGAATCCTACTGTAATACTCATTTCTATTATGAGTACTTTGCATTTCTAAACTGGGAAGTGGGGAAATACCAAAAGCTCTGCAGATACAGAAAAGACTCAAAGAAAAACAAACCAACCCAACAAACAAACCCTCAAAACTTGTCATTTTAAAGATTTCATTCTTTTTACCCTACAGTATCTGCTTTATATTTGTGGCATATTTTCCAAATTAGCAGCCTGTCAAGAAGGAAATCTCCCACTTTAAAACATGTTAGTGGTATACTGACTTCGTTAAAATCTCATTATCCTACAGTTTTCCTTTGTAGACAGAGCATGAAGAGGCCAGGCTTTGTTGTGGGAGTGGAACATTTCAATCCCTGTAGCAGCATTGCAGTTAAGTTGGGAATCTCAGCAAGAATTGCCTCTTTTATGTTTTTGCAGACATCTGTGTCCAGTTTCATCTCAAGGATCCTGACACTCTATGACAGTAAGTGAATAAAGCTGTAAGTGCCCTATTAAGCAAAGGAGCACAGGACACACAGCTACTCTGTGTGTAAAGAGTAGCACCCATGTCTGCTACTCTTGACAGCATGGGTGCTATGAAGACTCTGTCAATGGTACTGATGGATTAGTAAAAGGAATAAGCTGTCACCCTCCCTTCCCCACTCAGTTTAATTCTTTGTTTAAATATGGATGCATATTACATTCATCTTAAAGCCTGTAGAGGCCAGGAGCAGTGTTTCCAGAGGTGCAGTCACCTTTACAGAGCAACACTCTTGACTCCGAGGACTTCTATTGTGAGCAAGTACTCGCATACCAGGTTTCTGCTTCATTACACCCAGCTGGGGATACTGCTACAGAGATGAGCTTTCCCGTGACCACACTTTGGTGGCCCATTAATTTTTTTTCCACAAGGTGGCTCATGCCACATAGAAAAGCACATCAGGAATTATCTTGGTCCCACATCACTTGGCTAGAAAGCAGCAGTGCTGTGTTTTCCACTCCAAACTCCAGTAATCCACAATTACATTTCCATAAGCATCACAGATCAAGGCAGGCTGCCCATGAGCAACCATGTGTAACAGGATCATCCCAACAGCATTTGCTTCTGCACCACACAAGACAACATATAGAAGAGGCTGAAGCCACAATACTCCATCCTCCCAGGGGCCCATCCCTGCAGGAGGTGCAGTGTTTAAGCAGTTGTGCCACAGTTGGTAGAGTATTTGCACATCCTGCACACAGATACAGGTTTTTGAGAGATAAATTTGGGACTGCTTTTCAAAAGTAGTTTGGTTCACAACTGTTAGAGTAAATGAAATCCCATTACATCAGACCAGTGTTTCACCTAGCCCAGCATTTATTTTCTCCATCTTTGACCAATTCTTAAGAGACAGAGCACATAGAAAAGGAATTTTTCCTTGGCATAACTTTCTTATTTACAGCAACTTAAAATCTCCCTGAGTTAGCAGATATATCAGACCACTTTTAACCAGCCCCATTTTGAAAAATAGAATCACAGAATAGTTTGGGATGAAGGGACCTTAAAGCTCCTCCAGCTCCAACCACGGGCAGGGACACCTTCTACTAGAGCAGGTTGCTCCAAGCCCCTGTGTCCAACCTGGCCTTGAACACTGCCAGGGATGGGGCAGCCACAGCTTCTCTGGGCACCCTGTGTCAGCGCCTCAGCACCCTCACAGGGCAGAACTTCTGTCCCAATATCTCATCTAAATACTTATACTTCTCATCCCCACTACATTCTGCAGCACTGAATTCCCAAATTTGACTTTGCACTGCACTCTGTTTGTCTGTTCCACCCTGAACAACCAAAACTTCCTTGTGTACCCACTAGTCGTGGTGACAGCCAGCTGAAGGCACACTTTACTCTCCATCTGCAAACAGAGCCTGAAACTCCAGCTCAAAGGTATGAGGCTCTAACTCCTCACAACTGACCAGCAGCTTCTAACCACCACAGCAGGGACACTAAGCACATATTTCCACCATTTTATCAGATGAACCTGCGTTAGAAGCTATTCCAAATAAAGGGGAGAACTGGGGACAGCAGTAGGGAGGTAGATGGCAGAAGTAAAATGATGTTTAATTTATCTACACGTACTTCAAATGCAGCAGCATCTCCACTGTGACTTCATGAAAACATGCCACTATTCCATCATTTTGCAGAGATATTTATATCAGGAATTCAAGTGACCAAAGAGTGGAAGCTATCACATTTGATGTTCTGAATGTGAGGTGGAAGTAATGCTGAGTCAGCACACCAACAGCCGTCTCTGTTTTAAGACACTGCCAGTCTGAAGACACTCACCTGTCTGAGCTCTCACTAATAAAAGAAATAAATAAATTATATTTAACCCATCATTATCATGTCACAAATCTCAGAGCACAAGTAGGAATCTACTCAAAGTATTTAGAAGTATAATAATATGAAATGCAGAAATCCATAGAAAGCCCTTTGGAGATCTCAGCAGGCTGGTGGTCTCCAAACATGTACTTGAGACAATGCCAGGTGAACAGGAAAATGAACCAAGACTCTGCCTCCTTCATTATTGCTTGACACAAAAGATAGGAAAGCTGAGACAGTGGCTAACTCATCACCAAAGCTAGAGGTCAACAAAAGACAAGAAGTTGTACAAGAGTGAAGTGTTGACAGCAGGCAGTAAGGCTGTCTTGGAACAAACACATTTAATAAAGGCAACACATTAAAAAAAAAAAATCCACAAACGTGTAAAATACTCAAGTGGTGAGTTGTTTCCAAAGGAGTGACTGAAGACTAAGAGGTACCATGGGGTGGAGAAGCGTCTGAACTGCCCGCAGGAGGCTGGCTGGAGATGGCGCTGCTGCCCCACAAAGCTGCCTCCTCATCCTCCGCTGGCAGGGCTTCCAGGCGTCCTGTCCAAGAGGTCACCAAGCCCGCTCATTAGGAAGGGTGAAGACCTGGCTGGGCTGAGCATCTGCATGCTCCAAGCCATCTGTAAAGGAGTTAACACCCAGTTTCCAGGCAATTTCCCAAAGGAAGGTCCGAGCGCACTGCTGTTTCCCATCCCCAGCACTCACAGGGCAGCGACTGAGTTTTGGACTTTTCCAAGCAGACGTAAAGCAGTTGAATGACTTACCCCCAGGCTTTGCAGTACCACAGGAGTCAGCAGTTCAGAAAACACCACCACTACATCTTCAGAACTGTTTTGTTTCTGCCCCCAACCTTCCTGCAGCCACTGGCTCAGCCCGGTGCATTTGCTGCTGCGTGCCCACTGGCAATATCCACCCTCAACACTGCACCTTCCTGCTCTGAGCAAGTCCAAATGGTGCAGTGGTTAATGCTAGTCACAAGGCTATAGAGGCTGAGCTACCGACCTCAACAGAAAGGTTAAGGGCAGAAAAAAAAATCAAATTTAGACAAGACTTAGGAAAACCTCTATAAAAATAAGCAGGTTAAAAATTCCCTTTGTATTCCCTCCATGGTGAACAGACCTGGGGCACCTTTACCCACACGTATTGCTCTAAGTCGGCTTCAGCATACAATCAATCACCATGTACTCTGTCCAGACAGAGCATCAACATCATAGAAGGCTCTTAATACAGCCAAACCAGCAGCTTTTTGGTCAGTCACAGTAACCTGGTGTTCAGGTTGGGGGCTGTTATCAGAAGGGTGTAAATAAGCTATGGCTGGAGGAAGAATCACTTCACCACATCACCCATATGTCCACAGGATCCAGTTACCAGACACAAAGGAGTGTTCTGCACTCGTTGGTTCTTTTCAACAGCAAGTCAGCTCACAACATGTGAACACCAAGGTGTTTGGAGCCCCAGAACTCAGCTTCAAGAAGCTTTTCCACCTTAAGTACATGCTGCTGCTCCCCTCCCAGGGTCACGTTGGAGGGAAGAAGAGGCAAAAGGAAACAAGTCCCAAAGCACTTCATCAGTAAACGAGATCCAATTCCTATCTCAAAGGTTCCAGGACTGCAGACAGTTTAAAACATATACAGGTGGTTTGTGGGCCAGGAAGAGGAGGAATTCCAGGCCTTTGAAGGCTTGGTCTAGGACCAAGCAGTCCACTAGGCTCTTCATTTCAGTGTGGAAGGCAGATCCATTGCTCACAGTCTGTGTCATTTGCAGTAATAAAAGGTTTGGGAGCTGTCAGTGCTAGCAGCCAACATTTAGCAATACACTGAAGCTGTGCTCATACACGTAGGAATACAATCCCCTTCCCTGCCTCAGGAACAGTCCAAGGTACATCTGGATAGACAGTAAAACCACTGGGTCCAACTACATATCAAGCAGAAAGACCATTACGAAGCCTCAGGGAGGGAGGAGCGTGCAGCCTGCATCAGAGACAATGTCAGCCAAGGTTGGAGGAAGAGGGGGAGAAAACAGACTTCAGTGTGTTACCTTTGCAAACTCAAGTTATGGTCATTCTTCCCTCTTCCCCCATCCCTCTATTCCTTCTCTCCTCAGTTTCCTATGCAGAGGCTCTGCCACTGGAGAGTGTGATCAGGGGATAATTTAAGACACAATATCTGTGTGGCCTTTATAAAAAGGAAAAAAAGTGTCCTGTGTTCTGGAGTAAGGAGTGGGAAGTCTCCTCCTGCCATGTGTCTGAGGAAAGCTCAGTCATGATGTCCGGCCCTCACTCCAGTGATGAGCAAAGACTGGCAGAGCCAGGGGAGAAAAAGCCTGGCTTACACCACAGGTAGAACCCACGGATGTGGTAGGAACCTGTACAGGGGAGGTTGTATTTGAAGCACGAGTTTAAACAAAGGCTTCCTCATTGGGAGTGCCGTTGATTTTGAAGAAGAGTTTGGCATCCTCCATCTTCTGCTTTTTTTCTCTCTCTAGCCTGCGCCTGTAGCAGACCAGGTAGATTGGAAGGCAGAAGCCCAATAAGCTCATACCAAGCAAGCCAACATTCACCTGCAAGGAAGGAAAACCAAAACACAATCAGGCAGGCTATGAAGACAACCCAGTCACGCGTGCCACGGTGTCAGAACCCAGCCCACGTCACTCAGCTGCGGGCAAACTGGGAGACGCCCTGCTCAGTGTATTGACAACAACCTCCCCAGGATTATATTTACACTGCTGAGCCCAGAGCACCGTGTGTATGAGCTAAATGCTGCAAGAGTTCATGGCTCTGGATCATGGCTGCAGGAGTCTTGCTCCACAGAACAGGCAGAGCTGTTGAAGCTGCAGTTCTTTTACACCAAGTTTAGTGACTGAAGAGCAACATGGGGAGGGTCCTGGTCTCTAGGCTACAAGACCCCCCATGTCATGATTTGATTGAGCTGCCCAGAAAGCCCCTCATCAAGACACCACATTAGCCCTACCCTCAATAGTCACTTGGCTTTTCAGACGTTAGCATCAGCAACCCCAAATTTACTGGTAATTGATACTAATAGCTCTCAAGGGAACAAGGTATTTCTATGGCATTAAGGTTCACTCACTTTTACCCGACAGGTTTTGACTTGCCACACAAACTGTTAGCACAAAGCACTCCTGCAGCCTTCTCCCTCCCTTTCCATACACCAGCATAAGGCTTAATGGCTTTCCCTTCCAGGGAATCATTACTCACACAGGGAAGTCTCCTGGACAGCACCAAGGTAACAGCAGACTAAAATTCCAGCTGGTTTTAACCTTGGTCCATGCACAGGAGTCCTTTTTGTTTTGAAAGAAATGAGCCCAAATCATCTTAAGCACTAAGCTTTGACATTAAGTTTGAGAAGAACTTGCCCAGAGAGGGTCTCCTTCCAAAGGTCCCGTCAATGCCATAAAAAGAGGCTGCTGCAGAAGGGCGAAGAGGGCACTGATCAACGACTGCAACCCTGTCAAGCTGCCAAACTGGGTAGAGGGGTATCTGTCAACAGAGAAAGCAGCAGCATTATTATATGTCACCTTGACTGTTCACGTCACCCTGGTCAGATTACATTCCCAGTCAACTCCCACAACACAACACAGACCCAAGACATGCATAATATGAACTTCTCTCTCCTGGACTTAGGTATAACTATCTCTTTGTATAGGGTATGTAGCTGTACCCGACGGTGTGCACAGTGCCTTTCTCTCCAGACTATTCTCACCCTGAGCTCTCAAACTTAAGTAGCATCAGATCCAGCCCTTGTTTTGTTTTCCAGCTGTACTGCAGGCAGGTGGAAGTGCTTATACAACTATCGCAAAGGGACAAGAGTGTTGACATTTACAAGCTAAAAGCAGGGCCTCTTTATCCAGATGATTGCATTTGTGGCTGAGCAATCATTGTCATCCGGTCATAACAGTTTGCTCCCTGTAGAAGTGAGTGAAACCTGCACAACAGGTTGGTATGTGTTTTTCTTTTTAGAGGACAAATCTGGTCCTAAGTCAAACTAAACAATGCTGTTGATTGGGAAGTGCTGAATATCAGATACTACTCATGGAAAAATAAAGTTCAGGAACAGTCTATCATCTTTCTCTACCCATGACTGAGCAGTGTTTAAAAAGGGTCAGGTTAAACTAAGCTTGGAAAGAAAGAAGGGGATCAAAACCTTGAAATAATCAAAGAGGTCACTCTCAAAGCAAAACTACCTCAGTCCAGGAAGTTCCAGAGTTGCAAGGGTCAAACAGGATTAGTTTACAACAAGCTGATACATACAGCAACAAGCATTTATCTTGCCCAACACAAAAACCTTTTGCTCCTAGCTGACAAGGAACCAGAAGTTTATGCATTTTTAAATTAGAGTCTTACACTAGTTTTCTAGTCTGGATTGCTCAGACATTGGGACCAAAACCTTTGGCAGAAGGAGTCTGTGGAGTCTCCATCCACAGAGATATTCAAAACCCAACTAGACGCAGTCCTGGGCAACGTGCTGTAGCTGATCCTGCTTGAACATGAGGGTTGGATTCGATGGCCTCAAGAGGTCCCGTCCCACCTCAACAATATCTGAAAGATAACAGCTTCTTTCCCTTCCTCAGGACAGAGGGGCAGACCTATTCTCAAAACCAAAACCATTGCTTCATAAGGAAGCATGTATTTAGATTCAGCTATTGATAGTTCAGTGCATTGGAAACAGGATGGATGATGTCCTGGGAAAGGGAGTAGGCATCACTAATGGGATCTTGAGCAATGCTTTACCAGTGTAATTTCAGAGCAGACCAGTAGCAATGTTTTATGTTAATGTTTTACCTAGACACCTAGGTACTCATTATAAGACAAAAAAAGCCTTGAGTTTTTACTATATAACCGTAGTGTCAATAGCCTAGTCTCACACCCGAGGCCCATTTACAGCTGTTCCTGCCTCATTGCAGTAGCTGTGCCAAAGGGATTAGCTGTTTCTGAACAAAGAAAACATGAGCTAGGACTTCAGTCCAGCTACTATCATATCCAGCGGTGGCTGAGGAAACAAGTTGCATCATTTTTCCCCTCTGATCACAAAGACTTCACCATCCTGATCTCCCTCTCACATGAGCAGCTTATCATCCCAAACCAGTTTACCTTGCCAGCCACACATAATAGGCAAGCAGAGACTTACACAGCTGCGTAGAGGCCTCCCACAGCTGAGTGGATGAATCCTCTCACAATTGTGTGCAAAATGAAGGACAGGATCTGGAAAGAGAAGCAGAAAAGATGTCACATCTTAGATTCTACCTAGCTGTGCCAGACCCCAACATACAACCAGTCCTAAAAGCTGTTCTCTTTTCTAATACAAAGGTGGGCTCAAGGAACCCAGAACCAAAACCTCAAAGATCAGCACAAGAAGTTTGTATTCCTCTCTAAAAGCTCTGCTTTCCACACTTTGTGATGGCTAAGATGCAGCGCCCACTGAGGTTAAGCACACGCAAGACCCATCCCACTTGTAGATGACACTGCTGCAAGGACACGGCCCAGCAACCCGTGGCTGGTGTCACGATCCTTCTTGATTGCTCTTGTGGATGGTTTAGTTAATTTTCCACAAGTTATCACAGACGATACGGAAGTATGAGCAAACTATCTGTTTACCTACGTCATAAAGGCGCGTTGAAGTATAACATTAAATCACTAAACTCCTCCACCAAAACCAGATGGTGCCACAAGGTAAATATTCTCACAGGTTTATAATCCCATGGGTACCGTTGGGCACAGCATTTGATGCAGAAAGAACCTGCTGTGTAGATCAGCGTCATGCTTCTTACGTCAAGCTTTCTGACCATCAGCAGCTTCAATCGAGCCCAGGTTAAATGCACACATACTGCTGAGAGGATCTTGGTAGCAAAGTATTTGTGGTTACACAGCTCAGCTGCAGAAACTTGCAAGTGTGAATAAATTGTGCATCAAGTCTGACGTTTTAACTACAGCTGCTTCTTTAGCTTCTCTCAAGGGATGTAAACTGCATCTAAGACTGGGGTTTCCCAAGGAGTACAGAAGCCTGCCAGCAGTGCCAGAAAGCCCTCCTGCCTGTAGCTGGTTCTCTAGCTCGCAGGACCTCCTGGCACTGTCCTGCCTGTACCTGTGCCAGGACACACACACCAGCCCCTCCAGCACACCCATCCATTTGACCTATTCACCTGCAATGGTAAATTGGGAATAAGACAGGTGATTCCAAATCCAACCAGGAGGACGTTTGTGAATGCAAAGGCATTGGTGGCATTGGTGATTTTCTGGATCTGACGATCACGCTTTTTCTTTTTCTTGTCACTTCTGGAAGGACAGCAAAACCCATGTTACAAAAAGCACTTCCAGCAGCTACTGGAACTCACAGCAAGATTCTCCACATATCACATCAACTCTGTCTAAACCTGTTTGACTACAGGTCTGCCTAAGGAGATGGTGGGGTCTCCATCAGTGGAAGCTGAGGGATATATAGGCAATTATTTCAGTGTTGTTATTCTTACTGTTAGGCTAGAAGGGAATTCTGAACCTCCCCTGCTACGAGTTAAATTTGCTCTTCTTGACTGATCTCAGTGGACATGGAGGGTAGTTTGGTCCTTTCCTCTGCAATTATCAAGTCTTCCTTCAGGCTTTCTTTCTATACTGAAGAACCAACATCCTTTTCAGTCCTTCATCACAACACACATTATGCAGAGCAGGGGGGGGGCCTGCTACTCGGCTGCATGTCCCGTGTGGCACACACTACGCACTCCTCAGCGTTGCTCTCCTCAGTCTCTTCTGAGCCATCATCGCACTCTTTCAGCCTCCAGTCCATGATGTACCCGATCACAGGCGCTGTCAGCAAGCACAGCAGTTGCAATACCCCAAAGATGGAAGTGTAGAGAGCCACTGCAGGGAAAAGAAGAGAGATTTAAAGAGCTGTCAGTCCCAAGTGATACCATAGCAGCAAGAGAAAAGAAACTGTTCCTCCCTACAGATCACATCCCTTAAGAGCCTGGACCAAATCTACTTACCAACTACCAGGCAAGGCTTAAGGAGATGAGACACCAAAGCCCCATTTCATCATTTAGGCTCCCAGAGGCATGACATTAGAGTTGACATACCAGGCACACTTGCTTCAACCATTCTAGTGATCCTGCATCAGCCCAACAGCAGGTAGGGCTCTAGAAATGGGATGCAGCTACTGCTTAATGCCAGTGAGGTTTATGCTGGTTAGGACCAAGGGAAAGTTCTTAGAAGAAGTTCTTACATCCTGCACAGCCAACCCTGCATTAGTCATCTCCTCTCCTGCCTTGCTGGGAGCTGCAGCTACATCTTCTCCAGCCAGGAAGCTCCAGCAAGGACTAGCCAAGCCAGGGAGGTGAGGACTAACCCATTTCATGCTGAATAGACAAGTTGGGAGGCAGAGGAAGGGAAGCAAAACACCCCACAGATTCTGAGAGCAATCATTAAAAACTCAAACTGATGAAAATTCCCCATGTGGTAAAGATGGGAGAAGCGTCTACATGGCTTGCTAAGGGAAAGCTGATGCCAGCAGACTTGAAAGAAACTGTCCCCTCCTGTTACTGAACAGTTCCCCCACCCTGCAATGCTGTTTCCACTTCCTCTCCGCAGCCCACGTGGTGGGTTTGGGCATCACACAGCAGTGTGGTGAGTCACTGGTGTACCACAGCTCTGAAGGAAGGATTCTGAAACTGCCCACCTCAGCACAGAGCATTCACCAGCTACAGCACTGAGAAAAACCACCAAGAATGTCAGCTTGTCCCTCCCAATGCATTTCTAGACCTACTTAAAGAACTGGAGCCAGGATTTATACCAAAGTTATCTTAGTAATGAAGAGAAGTTTCCAACAAGCCTTTCTCTTAAGCTGTTGCAGCACACCCCAGCAGGGCACCTGATGATACTTTCCTGGCTCCAGTTGCTAGCACAGGAACCAAGAGGAACTTCCAACTCCAACCTCACATTCATGCCCCCGTTAACTCCTCAAAGGCAAGCCCTGAAGTGGCCCCACATCCCATCTCATTATAGCAACTGCTGTAGCCAGGGGAGGCAGGTGGTATCACCCTCTACAAACACTCCTGGAGCTGATTTGCTCTTGTCTGGTTATTTTTTAATAGAGGGTAAGAAGCAAGCCATGCCGTCATGCTTTGCCTCTTCATGCCATTCTGAACACTTAATCTTGGGCTCTAAACAGCAAGGGCAGAAGCCAATGTGAAGCAGGGAATGAAATCTATGGGGTCAGCAAAAAAAGAGAAGGAGAGATAGTAGCTGCTATAAAACAGGGCCTCCTCAATTTATTTATCATCTTAAAAAACATCCTTTCCCGAGGAGATAAAAAGCAAACAATACCTAGCAAACATCACCAGAAGTAGATACGACAGAAAGAGAAGCCTGGATAGAGCAAACAAAGGGTGCACACATGGGACAGCCCTTTACATCCACTGTTCTACATGTGTTTCCCTCAAAGCTCTCCTGAGCAAGCACTTCATATAACCAAGTTTTGCAGCCCACCCCAATTCTACCCCCAAGGTCTTCAAGTATTTGAAGGCAAGGTGACAAGTCATGAAAGAGGCAGCGAGATTTCAAGTTCTAGACATCAGGTCTACCCTCTCCTGCCTGTAACAGTTACAGAATAATTTAGAGAGCTACCAAACTCCTTTGCTTCTTCATCTTTCGGGGGTTTTCAAAAGATAAGTAGCCACAAGCTGACTGCTCTTTCCATGTCTAGGTTTCATGACCGGCCTAAGTCACCATAATCTGCTTCAAGGACACAGTGCCCCACTGCAACTTAAAGACTTTGCCACCTATCCAAGTGATTTTCCTCACATCCTTCTCTCCTGCTCAGGAATATTCATGTTTCCTTTGACCATAACATTTGCAGGATTGACTCAACTCTCTTCTTCCCTTGCTGAATGCTCCTGAGAGCAGCTACAGGTGGAGGGAGCTCTCTAACAAACCATGTTCAAGTAAACAACTGCAAGAACAAGGAATCCAAGGGAGCAGCATCCCACCCTCTCCTGATCCATAGAGATTACATTCTAGAGAGCTCCACGTCTTGGAACTGCTCTCACAGCCTGACACTGCTGCAACCAGACAATACCACTGTTTTGCTGATGCTATGGAAACACCAAGACATTGGACTGCACTGTGAGCCCAGGCTAATGCAGGGGGAGGAGAGGGAAAACAGGAAGAAACCCTAAAGGTGGCACAGAGAAAATGCAACACACCCGAGGGACAATCCCTTTATTAACATGGGAACTTGATCTAAACAGAACTGCCAGCATATATAGTTAATATTAAGTCTAAAATACCAAGGAGAGAAAGACAGGGAAAAAGAAAGAAATAACTAGAGCAAGGCAGGGTAAAAGGGAAAAAGGAAGGAGAATCAGGGTGGAAGAGTTACAAGGTAAGCAGAAAACTAAGCAGTGTTGGGAAAGGCAGGCAGCGTGAAGTTTGTCCTGTTTACTGTTTAATGTCTAAATTAGCTCTTGAGCCAGGAGATAAAGAGCTGAATGCTGCAGGCTGTCAAAGGCTCAAGAAACAAAGCGATTCAGGGAATGCCAGGCTACTTGGAGTTTCCTAGTTTCCTTCCCTCCCCCAGAGCTCGCTCCTGTTTTCAGAGGCGTGCCTCTTCATTTATCAGCTTCATGCAATCCAGATTAAACAAGTTCAAACTGGATCTTACTACAAAGGGGACACACACACACGGAGAAAAAAAGAAAAGGCTAAATCCTGTTTTGCAATCCTGGGTATTTTCAACAACAGTAAGCTAATGTATTCCTTCCCATTTGCTCCATGTACTGAATCAGAGCTATAAATACAAGTCCAGGGCAGTGAGTGCCCCTCAGTCTCCCCAGCGCACACCAAGCTGCACAAAACAGCCATGACTTCACTTCTCCCACCCCCAGCTGCTGGGCTGAGACACCTTTAAGTCCAACCACTAGTCACTGGAGTCAGCTCTGCCATCCTTTGTGCTTGCTTAGGATAAGCAAAGCAAATACCTGATGAAATAGGTTTTCCCATTAAAATAATTATCACAGTGCAGCCCAAGAGGCTGCTTTCAACAACCCATCTGGGGAGACAACATGGAATAGTGTTTAACAGACACAGGGCTAAAATTAGCTTGACATTCAAGTGTCTACCTCGCTCCCCCGCTGTCCTGGGCTAGTTCCAGCCTTCCACTAGACCCTACCAGCAGCTGTCAGCCACACTCTGACACCACTAATGGCTATACATGGTGTATCTGCTGAGTAATCAGCCTTGCTGGCCTCTTGCAAGGACCAAGCCTGGTTCAGGTCCCACTTCCAAGGAAGCAAATCGATGTTTTCAGGTTAACCCTACCTTGATCTTCATCTCCAGACAGAAACTCCAGCATGGTATTCATGGCTCCCATGTAGAAGATGAGCCGCAGCTGAGTGACACACATGGTGATAAGGCTGAGCAACAAGATAGGACTGAAGACACTCTTCATGAAGGAGGGAGAAGCTGCAGAAGGAATAATAGAGTCTCTGAGGAAGGCAACATAGCTTTGTAAACATGAACAAAGCTTTCACCTCTGGCTTAGCAAGTGTTCTCTTAGCTACTCATTCCAACACTGTGTGCCAGTGGCAGCTCCAAGGAGTTCACTCCTAGCAACTACCTGTTACCCTACGAGCTTCCATAATGAACAGCTTGGAGTCTGGCTACCAGTAAGAGGGGCAAGGGAGCAGGAAGAAAGACTCACCTAATTCTATAGATTAGAGCAAAAGGGAGCTTCAAACCATTTGCTTTTGCCATATCACTGAGTAAGGAAGGGCTTGGTCAGGATGGCAGCAGTGACCATGCACTGTCCTTCTGCAGCCATACCGGTCACCCATGCTGTTGTCCCCACCACTGGCAACACCATATGGTATATTTAGGCAAGTATATAAGGACAGGAATCCTGATATAGCTGAATTTGTGTTTAAATGATGGTGGCTGGCATATGGCGCTGGCACTGCACCAACCACATATCTCTTATAAACAGGTCTGGAGCAGAGCAGAGAGGCCAACAGGCCTTGTGCCAGCACAAGCATCCCTGGGGCACTCATGGAACCACACCTGCATTGTCAGGCTGGCACTTCACTTCCAGGTCCACCGTGGACAGGCAGAGCTTGTTGTTCTCCTGCAAGGCTGTTGGCTCCTTGGGGCCCTTCATGGAGCTCCCCACGCTGAGACGGCGCCCCACAGTCGTCACTTGCTTGTAGAACTGTTTCCCAGTGATTTTGTGGTCAAATCCCAGCCAGCTGAACTTTATTTTCACCCTGTTGGGTAGCAAAGAGCATGAGAGCTGCAACACAGGGCAAGGAGTTAGAGGCAGCAAAGTTGCAGGATGAAAGGCTATGTGTGGATTTAATGCACTAGTTTCCATCTACAAGCCTACAAATGGTCTGGATCCAGAGCACAGAGATACTTCCCCAGGGCCAGTTTGGCATAGGTCAATATAGAAATAGTTATGACTACTAACAGATCATTTTTCCTTCATAATTCCTATGCTTTGGAAAGTTCTACTTCCAAGAGATATCCACCAGTCAAGACATAACGCTAATGGCAGACATAAATCCTCAACCTAAGCAGTGGCAGCAATAAACAACATGCAAGGGAGTTCCCTGTCCGCCACTCCAAATTAGTTGTGACAGCACTTCCCAGAGGATTAAGAATGGGATCAGCCCTCGAGGCCAGTCTAGAGGACACTTACGAGTAGTCCATGTCTTCTGGTCCTGGGAAGGGCTCCAGGGGCCAGTTGAAGAAGCAGTTGAGGAAAACTAGTCCTGCACAGCTTGCCCAGACCAGCAGAATAAGGATGAAGGAGACCCCGAAGTCATATATAACCTGGAAATCACAAGGGAACATGGTTTTGGCTATAAGAGCAGAAAGATACTTCAATATTCTTTGAACGAGGACTCAGAGGAAGCTGTGGGAAATAACTGCTACACTTAAAATGGGTTTAACTCATGTGGTAACAAAAGCCAAGTTTATGACATGCAGGCTTAGAAAGAGAGGTGTATGCGCATCTTTAACAGCGGCTATAGCTGGAATAACATGCATTTCTCCTTGGAAAGCCAGCAAGAACTTCCCTGCACACTTGACACTGGCTTACCTTTATTATATCCCCCTTATGCTAACTCTGCAATGAAGCATCTTGGTTCAGAGCCACTATTGCTCCACCAAGGCAGCTCAAGTGACTGTCTCTTCTGTCCTTTCAGGGCAGTTTGCTCACTCTACGTTCAAAGCCAACCACCATTAACAGTCACACAGATTAAATACACATGGGTATTAAAAATACTTATATATACACACTCCTTAGAGATTCAAAAAAGCAACCTTTCATAAAAAAGATCTTCAGCTTGTCACTTATTTATCACCTTTAAAATACTACTGTCTATTAGTAGTGTAACAGTAGTAATAGTGTCTATTATTAACAGACCCTTCTCTTTGCAGTAGTTGTTGCATGCTTGAGGCCTCCACTTGGGAAGTCTCTAACACAGATGGGAACTGAATCTTGCAAATGCACATCTCAAAGTGGCTTAACAAACAGTCCCTCTTTCTTGCTGTGTTATTGCTAAATGGTGCAAGATGCCAGCACAACATCATGAGTTGTGACTGGTCACGAGTCACTATTCCACAGCCTCACCTTGATTCCTGGAAAAGTCACAGCAGAGGAAGCATAGGAGCCAATCATCAGAGCAATGAACGTGGAACGAAGGTCACCAAACATGTTGGGCAGCTGGGGAAGGAAAAAATGGGTTGAAACAGGCTGCTGCCAAGGGAAGGGGAGAAAAGGGAAGGAGGCTTTTCTTGAGAAGATATAGGCATTTAGGACTAAGACTCCCAGATACCAGTCTGAAGCGGCCAGTTTTACTCAAGAATGACTTTGCTCATCAGGTTGCGTTGATGTCTGCAGTGTCAGGGAACATCTACAGTCCAAGATTTATGGGCTTAATGACACTGCTTCTTTCCAGACTGACAGCATACTTTGCATAAGTTACCTTTAGCACAGGAGTGTTTACTCCAACCCTTGTGCTTTCTTCAAGAGCTCCTTACCCTAAGCCTGTAGCCATCTCCACCTTTCCTCTCCAAAAAATTCAGGTTCTTTGAGAAATCACCCTCTTTATAGTCAAGCTAACATAACAGCTCTTTATAGTCAAGAGCCATCAGACACAGGCTGTGATTGCTGCACAGCCTTCAACACATCCTGCAACGCCTTGAGCTGCCAGGTTTGTTTATGCACCTTGGGTCAGCACCCAAATCTTTGCAGTAGACCAGAAAATTCCTGTTGCAACAAGAAGGAACAGAGACAAACATGAACTGTGTTGCTGTTTGCGTTTCCATTTAGAGCTAGGTCGCTGCCTCCTTCCACGAAAGCAGATTCTTGTTGAGAGGGGCTAAAACCGGTTATTTCTGCATCAGTTGAATGCCCAAGCACACTATCATGGAGCTAGGTGCAGGAAGGCAATCACAGACACTACATATCCAAGGCTTTATTGCCTGGTGCGGGTATGAAGCTGCTCAACTCTCCATCAAGAAGCAGGCGATAGCACCTCATGCTCCTGCCACCCACCCCACTTCACTGTCTGGGCTCCTATCAGGTATGATGGCAGCGCTGAGAGCAGACCAGGCTGGTTCTGCAAGGATCTATTGGGAAAGCAAAGCTCTCTGTAGGCACAGCTGAAGCAGCTCACAGCATTCAATTCTGCCACCTCAACAGCAAAAGCACTCCCAGGCTGGCTCTTCAGCCCCAGCTTCCACTCAGGACCCAAAAGCAGAGTGGAACAGGCAGAGCACAAAGACCTTCCCACTCTCATGGAAAAGGAGGAACTCCCCATTTTCCCAAACCACCATAAGTTATCCAGTTTCCATCACTAATGCTGGCCTGCAAGCTGGAGATTGCAGGGAGAAGCTTTGAAGTGGTAGGCTGAGAGCTTGGCTGATACCTCCTGAAGCTGGTCAACATGCAGAGATTCTGCTGCAGGCTGATAGATTCCCCTCCCACCTCCTTTTTTGGGTCACTTCATCCCCAAATTCACATGGGCATCGCTACCACGTCAGCCTCAAAGGGCCTCAAAGCAGGACACTGCGGGAGCCTTCCAAGACTAAAGGCATAACCAGCATTTTATCCGTTTAAAGATGCTGCTGAACAAAATGATTCAGAGACTATTAGACAGAGCCTGAGCAAGCAAACGCTGTCATCACGTTCCCCTTCCACTGCTGAAAAACAAATCCATCTTTCCCAGGAGCAGCATATAAGGCAAGCGAATCTGGCTCGTGTCACGGCACGGCCAGCGTGTTTACAATGCAAGTATTCCTGTGCAGGAACACTGTAGGATCCATCTGGCTGTTTATCATCCCTCTGTCTCACTGCAGAGCTTCCTAGGCAGTGCAGTGCAGTCTCCAGATCCTCACATAACCCCAGCCAGGGAACAGCACAAATGGTGCTGCTGGTGAACCCCGAGCAGAGGCAGGAAGCACTGCACTGCTCTGCAGAGAGCATCCATCCCCACACCCAGCCCCGGCTCCCTGCATGCGGGAGAGCTGCCAACAGGCTGCTTTCAGGAGCTGCAGGCAGGAAACGGCAAAGGATCCAAAGGTCTGTTACCAGGCACCAAAAAAATCTCTTCTTGGAAGCAATGGCCTTAATACACACTCCAGAAAGTGGCATCTGCAGAATACACGGTCCGCAGGTTACAGACAGGCTGGTTGCAGTCACCAGGGCAGGGCACTGATTTAATGTCAAATCAAACCCAAACCTAAACCAATCTCCAGCAATGACAGTAAACAGCAGGGAGCTCAGAGCAGGAGCTCCACAAACACAGCTGCTTCTTGGCTTGGGCTGGTTTTCCCCAGAGATCACAAAAAGCCTTTTTCATAACACACAGCTCCCAGGTGGATCCTCCTGCTCCGAGGCTACTGCAGACACAGATAGGTATTAAAGCAAGCAGTGGTATCCTGGAAATCCCAAGCGTGCTAGAATAGGAGTCCTAGAATGCTAAAGATTCCTAAAATCCTGTTTGGCACCAAGCAAGCAGCCAGATAACAAAAAAACAACAGACATTGGAGATGTAAAGTCTTATCCAACCCAATCTAAGGGGAAACTGCCAACACTGAGCACTTGAGAGGAAAAGAAATCTGAGACTATCCAGAGGAACAGAGGGGAAGCAAAGGGAACAAGTAGTCCATCCCCAGACAGAAAAATAACTAGTAAACCAGCTAGTAAAATAACACACAGTATCTACTAAGCCATTTTCTCATGCTGCCTTTATAGCAGCAAGTATTGGGAAAAACAAGCCAAAGAACAAGTGGGCTCTTTGTTTTTCTGCCTCCAAGAGGATCTGCCCTTTATTCTGACCCTATCCCACAGGCAGAAGGGATTCCTCCACCAACTTCTGCCATTCTGGTACAACAACCCAACTCCACAAGCCCTACAATGACAGAAACACATACTCCTCCTGTTTAAAGGTCAGTAATACTCAATGTATTATTAACTTCATGCCCTGTCCGAAAGATAGTAACTTAATTTGGCCATACCTTTATTACAGGTATGCAATCCTAAACTGATAAAACAGTTTCTTCTTGCACATTATTTTCTCATCTGTCCTATAGGGAGTTTAAGACCTTCAGTCTTCTTTTTAAGTAATTTTATCCACTTTTGCCTGGAGACAACCCACATACAACATACCACAGAGGTATTACCAAACCCAGTTCCCCTCCTCTTGCAAGGACTGTTTGGAATAACAGTGGAAGAAGTCAAGGGATTGAGAACTCGACTACAGGGGAATAGCATTTTTGCTCAAGCTAAGCTTTGTTTTCCTTATCAGGGGTATATTTGGAAGTTACACAGACACCTCAAGCCACCCTCTTTGTCCAAAGCCTATGGAAATTCCTGTTCCCATTCTCCAACAAGCAAGAGATCACAAAGCCCGAAGTTTTCATACTATCTCCAAGCAGAGAAGACTCCCTATACAGAGATGCTCCCCTGCTCTGACTAAAGGGTGCTGTTTGTAGCAGAAGAGCAAAGCAGCTGTAATTCTTTGAAAGGAAAACAGGGCAGAAAACAATCTATCAAAGGCTCTTTGTGGTAATTTATCACACATGTTTGTTTCTCCGCACGAAATAGCTTCAGAGCAGAACCAGCGCCAGATTCCTGTGTTGTCAGAGCCACCACCACAGATCTGTTTCCATTTCCCATCCTCACTCACATTGGTTCAGACCGAGTCATGAGGCAGAAATCTCCCCTCTGCATTTTAACAACAGGCACAGCCTGACCTTGTTCCCAGAAGCAGGAACACCACCGCCTGCTGGCTCTCCCTCCTCCCCAAAGCCACAACACAGGGTACCCAGAAACAGCAGCTTGCTTTGGCTCTGCGTGTGCTTACATGATACCCAGGGGACTTGTCACTGAGGAAGGCTTTGAACCCAAAAGGCAAAGTGGAATACTGTCCCAGTAATCCCCAAAGATCCCGTTTATCCCTTTCCCAGGCGCTGGGGATCCCCATTTCCTGCTCTGCCATCAGATCACATCGTGCCCATGCATGCAGGTATCCCGGGGAGCATCCCAACACTCTCTATGACCCGCCTGGGGTGGCAGAGCACCAGCTCATGCACAAGTGGGTTTGACCTGTTTCCTGGAGCACGTCAGGTCACTCGTGGCTGGCAGGAGAAGGAAGTCACCTTGCTTTGACTCCTGCGTGCACGTGTGTGCTCGGCAGCCAGTGCCTGTGGCAGCCAGAACAAGCTCACTTGGCACCACGAGTTGATCAGTGCTTGCTGCCTCCATATAATGAGCGTCCTTACAAAGGTCTTTGAGTCTCCTCTTTCAGTGCTTGCTTCAGTCTCTCCTGGGTACAGCGTCATCCCCATGTTCCTCCCTTGCCATGCTCCCTGTCCACGTGTAGAATGGACCCACAAGAGATCCCAATGTCACTGCGCACACACCACGAGCATCCCAGCTTGCAGGTAGAGCCATGCAGGAACAAAACAGGAAGCTGACAGTGAGCTAAATACACCTGCTTTTAACAGCCACCACCACGGCTCCGTTATGATGTGGGTGAAGAAATGCTTCCCTCCCACTTTAGGCTATTTTTAATCACATTCACATGCCTCAGGTACCGAAATGCCTCTGCAGGGAGGCACAAGCAGCTACATCTGGATGTGAGAAGCCAGGCCTGAAGCCACCTCAGCTCGTTACAAAACACACTGCTGTCCAGAGGGCATGGGCTCCACCTGAGGTCTCCCTGCAGGAACTCACAGCATCGCTGCTTGCTTCACACCTCCTCAAGGCTTGGATCTCTTCTTGGAAGATGTGACCTTTTTCCTGCTGCTGTACTTCCTTAGAGCTCTGGAGCCGGCTCACTAATGAGAGGGCTAATAAATAAGTGGCTTTGCTTACTTTTCCTGGTGCTAAAAGCCACAGTACAGCACATCCAATACATTTCTGCCCTTGCCCTTCCTCCTATCATCACCAGTGGCTCTAGAATAACCTGTGACCCCTTAATAACCACCCAGAGAGACAATAACCAACGCTGGCAGCAGCAGGGTGGGAATCCTCTCCTTTCCCACAGCAGCACTGATGTGCTCCTCTCCTCCTTGCTTTCATTTGAAGTGTGGCAGGATGACATTTGCTCCACAGTTCTTGGGACCACAGCCAAGGCTTCCAGTGAAGAACACCACATACAGAGCAAAGACTGACATCTGCACAGAGTTTTGAAAGCTTGGAATATATGAAGGCAACAGCAGCAGCAACCTCAGTACAGAGTGATCCGTAAACCCAGCCTCTGCCAAATTCAGGTCTTAGGAGCTCAGCCAGTGTCTGAGCCTCGTTGAAGTCAAGGTAACCTTAACAGAAGGTTTTATTTCAATAGCAAGTTCAAGGTAATGCAGTCCAAATCTGAATGTTTTCAACCACAGCTCAAGAAACATCAGTGCTTTGGGAGACTTCCCACCCAGCCCTGTTTCATCCACACTGACAAGGATCAGGGTAATGAGGTAGAAAATGAAGCAGCTACTTGAAGGACAATAATGCTTCTGTCTCTGAGCAGAAAGAACTCCAAAACACAGAGCTCCAGCTGACAGTGGTTGACCAATGTTTGCAATACAACCCATGGACTAAACAGATCCAAGTGGAGCTGGGTGCATTCAACAAGGCAGCATTTCTAAGGAAACCTGGAAGAGAATCTCACCCTTGAGAGCAAAAGCTTTTGTACTCAAGAACAACCATTTCCCTGGGGCGAGTGCAAACTGTGCTTGCAGAAAGCTGGCCATACCCCGCTGCAAGGGGCTGTGCCCTGTTCATCCTTCCTGCAGTGTGTCAGTGCCAAATCCAATGCAAACACATATCCAGGCTGTGCCAGATAGCTGAGCACTGCATGTATAGGCATATGACAGTGGACAAAACCATTTCCTTTTCTTTCCCCCTGCCTTCACCTGAGATGCAAGGTGAAAGAGGAGTGCGGGAAAGAAAAGCCTTAGAACCACCACCTACCACTCAGCCTCACAGGTAAGAGGGACTGACCCTTTGTACCAGACAAAACCCCATGCTATTCAAGCTACAGGCAAAAGATCCACTTTGTTCTTTCCTGCGAGCCCAGCTCACAGCCATAGTAAGGAATAAAATAGAGTCAGATAATAACTCTTCACTTACCGTAAGCGATGTGAAGGTCATACACATCCCCCCAAAGCCATTCAGAGCCAGTGCAATGAATATCAGCACAGACAGAGCTGCAACAATAAAAAGCCACCTTTAGCTTTTAGTGGGGTGAAGAGGAAGAGGAGAGCCCTGAGGGCTTCAGTCCTGACACATAAAAACCTCAGCGGGCCCTCAGAATGTGCCACACTGTCCCTGACCCAGCACCATCTCCCCAGCCACGCAAAGGAGGGCCAGGGCTCTCCTCCAAGACAGAGATCAGGATGGGATCATCTCTCTCCAGGATGGAAGGGTTTCTCTAATGAACACACTTGCTGATGCAGCTTGTCTTAATGGGTCTTTAAAGGAAGATTTACTTGAAAGAACTGGATTCAAAGAGTCATCTCACTATCTGGTCTTGAGGAGCAAAGGCTCCATCCGTCCCTGGTGAGAAAGCCAATTACACATCGCTATTACCCATTACACATTGCTATTACCTATTTCCCAACCCTGAGAAAGCCATGAACTTGTCTGGAATTGCTCTTTTACAGGACCCAGCCCTGCCCAAATGCAGAGCTGAGAGGCCTGGCTATCTCAGACGTTTGGCCCTTGCTACACTCTCTATTTAGCATTGTGAAACACCAGCCCTCCCCAGAGCCACTCAGCTCCCACAGGCCAGCAGATGCTTTGTGTCCTCAGCAGGACCCCATTGCAGCATTAGGGATGTGACAGAGCACACAGTGCCCTGCGTGCTTGTCTGCTTCCCCCCCTAAAAACCCCAAAGCCACAGCCCCAAATTCCCCCCAGCTCAGAGGAGAAATTCCTACTTACAGTCGGGGTTACTGGCACCGTACGCGATCAGCACGCAGGACACAGCAAAGCAGGCACTGAAAGGGAACCAAACCCATGAGTTTCTTACAGCCAGCCTTACACACAGTAAATTACACATCCTCAGCACTTCATTAAGCAAGCACAGAATAATTCCTGTAAGAAGGAGGGAAGAAAAATCCAGGGAAATACCCAAATATTACAGGCAACCCTTGCACAAGGGCTGAGGCAACAACCTCTCCTCCCAGTCTTGAGGCAGCTCTTGCTGGACCCAAATTCCCCACTGGTTTTCCAGCACAAAGCTTTGCCAGCCCTCACCGAGGTGACCAAAGAGCTTGGTCCCGAGACCCAGCTGTGGTCACAGCACTCACAGCCTGTTTACCAGCTCTTCTCTGGTAAGGTCTGAGTCAGAGAGTTGCCCTGTTTTTCCCACGCTGCCTCCAGACCAGCTCAGTTTCTGGTAGGGTTCAATGCATTAAAACTCAGCAGTGGTGGAGTTCAATGTGCCCAACAAGTCACTAATCCCTACCCACCATGGAAACAGCTAACAGCTTTACTATTTGAGGCAGAAAACAACATACACCACAAGGCAGAGAAAAGACAGGCAGGACATGTTTATCCCCGAGTTAACTCCCCAGCTTGCAAACAATGATGTAACATCTTGGTTTGGTGCCTCTCAGGACATAGCTCCCAGCTCAAGGAAAAAGCCACCCTCTGTGACTCACAAATGACTCCACTCTTCCTCCAGGCTCCATATGGCCAGAGAACACAGCAACACTGGAGAGCTGAAGTGTGCTCAGAGTCCCAGGCCCTTCCCTTATGGAGCAACTCACTGTACTGGCCAAAATCCAGCGTCCTGTGCATAGCCAGCAGCTCCCAGCCCCATCCCTTGGGGTGCAGGGATCCCACAACACCCAAACAGCACCCACCAACCCCATACAACACATGAATTGACCCCTCAACCCACCCAAAAAGTCCAGGACACCGACCTGCCAAGCAGCCGGAGCTTGCGAGGTCCATACTTATCCATGACAATTCCCAGTGGCAGCGTGATTGCGCTGAGCAGGAAGGACCCGATGGTGAAAGCCAAGTTGAGCATTTCATCCTGGGCATTGCAGGAAGGCCATTTGAGCTCTGAATCTGTGCTGTTCTCCTGGTCAGGGCTGCTGGTGGTGTTTTCTACATGGGATGATAGAGGATTGTTATTAGTGTATTAGGATGAGGCTTGCAGTGATGCAGGAAGGAAAAGAAAAACCCCGCATTCAGGTGCCACAAGGCCCTGGGAATACACCCTTTACGCTCCATATTTATTATAACTGGTGAGAAATGGAGAAGGGAAAGAGCAGGAGGACAGGGGAAACCTGATGAGCTCAGCTGGGAGCAGGAAAAGGACCCACAGGCACCCGGGGACACGTATCCCAGGCAGCAGCAGGGTGACAACCTAAGGACAGAGATTCATTAATTTATGAGAACAACTATAGGGCAAGGCCCTGGCAATTACAGGGACTAAACCCAGAACCCAAAGGGGCTAATACAGAAGGACCTTTTAGTCTATACCCAGCATGTTCTCAGAGATCTTTTCCCTAAGTAAACCAGGAACAATAACTACAGCTAAATCAGTTATATATAGCCAGACATTGAGTTGACAAGGCCTGGCACAGAGCAACAGCCTGCTCAAATGAAAAGCTTCCTACCCTCACTGCAGGCATCGGGATGAGGAATGGCTTTGCAGTAGCCACCCTGCTTCCCAACTGCTCTGGCTCTGAAACATCCTTCCTGGATTTAATACCCTGTTCCCAGGAGGGCTGGCAGCTCACCTGCCTTCTGTTTGTTACAGGATTGATGCATCTTTTTAACTTCAGCCCCATAGTCAGCATTTCCCATTCCTTCCCAGTGGGTTTAGGCCATACAGATCAATTCTATCTCCAGCTTTCTGTTCTTGCCCTTAGATGAGGAACTCTGCAAGCTCCCACGCTGAACAGAGCCACGTTGTGTAACAGAGGCAGAAACAGGACAGTTTAAAAACAGAGAAAGAAAGCAGAAGTTCCCTTTTCTTTGCAGCAGCAGTTTTACTGCCTCATGTTAACTCTGCTCCTGTTAGTCCCAAGGTGCCTTACAACCCCAAGTGAGCACGTGTGCCTTTAGACTTTCATTAACCCTACTGCATTCCACCTCTCCTCCCAATGCTTATCTCTGTAGCCTGTGCTGGTATGACAAAGCACTTGCTTTCTTACTGCTGCCACAAGCCAGCAACGTAAAACTCCTCCATATTTAATAATGGATCTGATGAAGTTCAATATTAAAGGAGAAATAGAGAGACAAGTCACCTACATCCACATGGAACAAGACAGAAAATCCCAGCGAGCCCTGGTTAGTTAGTTAACTAAGTAGGAATCCCTCACGTACAAGTGACTTGATGTTCACTGCTTGGTGCAGCTGGTGGAGGAGATCCTCTTGGCTGCTCATGCTCCCCCCTGAGATCACACAGCCCCAGCTGCAGCTCCTTCCCTTCTACCCAGTCCTTGGCACCACAACAGTTACTGGTTTCACCTTGGCTCTCCCAGCTGCCCAAAACAACAAACCCTAATGGCTTTGTGCCCATTGCAAACAAATCACACTCCACCTTCCTTCATCGGGGATCAGCAGGAATTCAGATGCTGATATCAAGGCTGCCCTGCCAACCTTCCTCCGTCCCCTCCCAGCCCTGCGAGGAAGGCACATGGCATTTCTCTCCATTTACACAGCTTGGAGCAACCTGCTCTAGTGGAATGTGTCCCTGCCCATGCAGGAGGTTGGAACTGGATGAGCTTTAAGGTCCCTTCAACCCAAACCATTCTATGATTCTCTTGCCCTGCCCAGAATAAGCAACAGATATCCCACATGTTCCCTCAGCATCCCTTCTGCAGGGAGGGCAGCACTCCAGCCTGAAACTCCTACATCACATCCTTAGTAATCAGTCCTGGACAGACTTGGGAGGCTCTCTGCAGTTTTCACACTACATCTCCATCTTGTTCATCGATCTTTCCCTCACAATCTCCTCTTGGTGTGGCCCAGGATCTTAAACACCAACTTCTAATTAAACACCAATCTCCATGAGGCAAGCACATGCACACAGCTTCACCCACAGCAACAACGCTTTCTGGGCTCTCCGCAAAGATAAAATCCATAGGAAACAGATGTGAGCGAGAGGTTAAACTTGGGAAAACAAGGAGCGGGGGGGAAACAGTGACAAAGTAGTCGTGGTTTCCCTGCGTCAGCACTCAGAGATAGCTCAGCTGCGGAGTGGAAGAAGGGTGAAGGGATGTGGACAGTGCAACGACCTTTAGCTTCTGGCTGCATGTGTTAAAGAGCCTGTCAACCCTCCCCACAGAGCCTCAGACCAGAAGTATTCAGCATTTAAAGCATGAACAGATGAATTACTGTTAATGTATTGACATGTATAGTTGCAACGTGACCCTGAGGAGCTCCCACAGCAACCCCCTGCTGCAGACCCTCCGATGGCATGCACGAAGAGCAGCAGCACCAGGAGGCAAAGAGGACACGGTGAGGAAACTCAGACCTTTCTAAAGGCTTCCTGCAGCCAGGAAAGCTGGGAACAGGGTCCCAAACTGCAGTCCCCACTTGTACCAAGCACCTTGTTTACAGCCAGCCCCAAGGAGGGGGCAGGCCACAGTGCTATGTAGAAATACAAATGGCTTGTGAAAATAGAAGCAGCCCCTGAGCAACAAGGGAAGATCCACTGAGATGTAATGGAACCGATTCAAGCAGCCCTTGGCACCCTGACATCCCCTGATCCACCTCCACAAATAGAACGCATTGGAGGGGCTGCAGGAGCGCGCACGAGGTCACTGGGGAGCACAGATTCACGTGCCAGCAGGTCACCAGCACATGTGGTGGCACATGACGTGCACCTAAGAGGAGATTAATGGGCAGAGAACCTGCCTAACTACTCACCTACCTAATGCACCTGGTTACAGCAAACAGCACTTCCCCTCAATCACTGCTCAGATCCTGTTCCAGATCAGTGCACGCCACACTCCTGGGGAAGGAAAAGTCTCCTACGTGCCTGGCTCCATCTGCAACAGCGCTTTGGGAAGGGCTGTCTCTGTGCTGACAGTGATGCCATCTCCAAACCCTCTTGCCATGTCCACCTGCATGCAAGTGTGCCAGGTCTGACACGCAGCAGAGCCACCCAGGCAGCGCAGGCTCCATCCATGTGTGCTCACTGCTGTCTCCCTGAAGCTGGCAGCAGCTACAAGTCTTTATCAGCAATTACAAGAACATCCTGGCCGGTTTTACAGCGCTCCCCCCACAAGCAGCAGGATTTCTACTGCCCAATTAGTAGTTCAAGTTACTATTTAAAGAATGACAGCTTCGGCTGCCTTGGTAATCTTTTATGTCAAGCTCGTCGCTGGGATTTGTTCAGGCTCTTGCTGGAACATTTAAAGTCATCCCTTCTCCCAAATTAAGTGCTGTAGGTTCCAAGAGAGGGTCAATCATTAACTACTCTTTACTGACCTCTTCCAAACCCAAGCATACACCAGAGGAATGAGCCTGGCTTTCTCCAACACTGACTGCCATCTCGGACAGCACAGAGGAGGCTTCCTTTCATCTTGTTTCATGGATCACCCTGAGACGAGCAGGGAAGACACCCCAAGCCTCCCTGGCAATAGCTCTGTGGGGCACAGCCTCACCTTCCTCTTTGATTTTAAAGAGGCTAGAGAAATAAATCAGGGCCAAACAGACTGGCAGCATTGGTTAAAATAAAGTCACAGTGAAAGACATGTGCAAACAACTGATCTGCAGCCTGCCCACATAAGAACATGTTTTCTCCTCTCAGGATGGTGTCATACTTCTGGGAACTGGGAGGAGATGTTCTTGCTTTGAACCACTGCAAACACTACGTATTCGGGTGTCCCTCCCTGCCTGTCCCATCTACATGTACCTCCAGGATCCCCCCCCTCTCTTTGCACCCAGATGAAAGCCTCTATAATGAGGTTGAACTCAGTTAAACTCATTCTCTCTCCAGCTGTGGTTTCATTTTGCACCTTCTCATGCAGCTCCAGTAGCACCGAGAGCTGCTGCTCAACACAGTGTGCTTCCTGCACAATGAGCATTTACCACGTTCACTCTTTTCCTGTTTACAGGGCCACATGCACAGCCTATCCACACATCTTGACAGTTTGGAAGGGGCCTTCACACTGCAAGTTCTCCACCGCAGATCACATATATAACAGCAAAGAGCTGCAAGGCAGCACCTATGCCCGTTTTAAGGCATGTTACCCTGCTGTAAGTGAATTAGCTTATCATTCCTTGGGTTTTCTGCAGCCCTGTCTTAGAGAAAGGTCCTCTGTTCAACCAGCTCTTTATCTCTGCTCTTTGTGAGCAGGTTCAAGATTGCTTTTCTTTTAAACGTCTCAAACCCAAGCCTTGAGCTCCTTAGTCCCAGTAACACCACAAAACCCTGACCAGATCAAGTTCCCCAACAGCTGATAAGGCCCAAATCCCGATAAAGACTGCAGAATCAGCACTTGCACCGAGGAAAAGATGCTGCTTCAGTTGGTTAAAGGCCAAGTCATAGCATAGTAAAGTTAAAATGGGAACAAAGTGCCACAGACAGCCTCTTCGTCAGCAGATTTCAAGCATACCTCTCAGGATGTGGCCAAACCTGCCACCAGAGCGGGTACAACCCCCCTCAAACCCTGTTGCATTACTACTTTAAAGGTAGGTGGTGTTTGGATGTGGATTTCTCCCTAGGTGTCCATCTCCACCCTCACACAACAGAGTTAAGAGCTTGGCAGACCCGACATGTTTGCACATTGGCCGAGTAAAATCCAACAGGAGCCAAGGGCAGGCAGGGAAAGGGGGAGATTCAATAGGAAGACAAGGAGCCCTTCATGGGCTGCAGTCACTTTCTGGGCAGCTGCTGCTACCTGCATAGAAGAGCCTGCAGAAGGGACAAGGTCTAGTTCTCTCTTTCACTGGAAGGCATCACAAAGTGTAAGAGCTTTTGCTGACGAATGGAAAGCCCTGCCAAGAACCTTTGGCTCATTAGGAAAAGCCTCCTTTTCTTATTGTTGTTGTTTTTGCAATTCTTAGATGCACAACAGAATTAGCAACAAGTGCCCAAAGGCTACTGGTTATAATGTGTTTGCACCAAGCTTCAAGCCAAGGCTATGGGATTCCATGGCTTATACTAAGAAAGGCAACCACTTGGGCCACCCTCATCCCAGCCAAGGTCAAACTCAGCTTGGTGCTGGTCATTCAGTGACCACTGCAGGGCAGCTGCATTCCCCACACAGGGGGCTAAGACTCTTCCCTGCCAGATCACCGAGTTTATTACACTGAGGACAAAAACAGAGGAAGGAAAGTGAGTGAAGCAGGGATGAAGGAGGAAACCGGCATAACTGGTCCTCCATGCTCATCACAAGCCACCACTGGGTTCAGCAGTGATGACCAGATATTTGAGGACAATAAGGACATTTGACTACAACAGTTTCTCTTCAGGGACTCAGTTCTCTTGCCTCAGGGCACAGTTTGGCCACTGGGAGGAAGAAATTGCCCCCAGGGCAGCAATTTCACCATAGTCCAAACATTTGCATTACCCCGGTGGTCTGTGGCCGGGGCACTCCCATTGGGGAGAACCACTGGAAAACAGGGGTGAGGAGCCAAGGTGAATCTTGATTTGGGGCAAAGGCAGATGAATTGAAAGCCATCAAAGCAAAGGGTAGGAGGTGGGCCCCAAGGAAAGCAGGGCTCATCTCAGAAAGCAGATAGGAAAAGGGATGCTTTAGGAGACAGTCAGCATTTGCTTATCAACTCTTTTGTGTCTTATCTTGGTGGCAGAAAGCCTCCACCTGATAGGTTTAATGAGATCTCCTACACAGGTCCATGACAAAGCCACCATGGCTTGGAGAGAACAGAGCAGACTTGAACGCAAGCCCTACTAAACACATCTCCAGCTGCTAAAGGCTCTTCCTCACCACCCAAGTGACATGGGCGCACTTGGAATCATAACACTATGAGCTGAGCATAGGATGGAGATTAAGCAGCCAAGCTTTGGAGGACTCAAACACTTCCATGTCTGCTGGTGCTCCAACATTTCCCTACATTTCAGATCTCCCCCTCTATTCTCAGCCATTACCCACTGAGGGTTCATGCACTTATTTCCAACTCTTTTTGTTCCCCTATGCTTCCTCCTCCATCCCCATGCTCACCAGCCCTAAATGGGCTGATCCACCTTCTCATCTCATCCACCATCACATAGCCCAAACACCTGAGCAAGAAAGAGGCAGAGCTCCTGCCTCTCTTCACTCTGCTATTCCCTTCTCTGAGCACATGCAAACCCTCTGTCACTAGAGCAGCTTTCCAAACCCACACCACACCTTTACCCTCAGGTTCCTTTTAACCCCGCTGTCCACCCTTCCACACTGTGGGATTCCCAGATCACAGTTCTCTCCATGCTCAGGCTGGGATATATGTCCATCTACATGTTGTTTTTCCCAGGGTTATCCTTCCCACACCACAGGATCACCTCCTTCCCTGCAAAGCTGTGACTGCAACATGAACAACTGCTTCCTCGGGGGGGACGAGAAGGTGGATCTCAAGCCCTCAGAGACACGACCTGGTTTAAGCACATCCTCCGTGTTTGAAGACAGAGAAGAACAAAGCATCAACAGCATTTACTTTTGCAACGTCTCCTCAAACAGCAGCACTGGACTCCCCTAATCCTATTGTCACCCATGCTCTTTTCTTTCCTACCACTAAGGAGAGGACACCTATAGTTTCCTTCTACAAACTCAGAACACCCTCCCCACAAGTCACCATCTTCCAGGTACAGAAATGACCTCATGGCCAAGTGGAAGAGGCTGTCAGAAAAGCTTTTACTTAATGTATAAGGCTTCTTTTCCAATCACTCTGCAAAGCAACAGCAACTACAGGCACATCACAGCATCACAAGGATGCCACTGGCTTTGGAAGGGAGCACACATCCCTTCCTTCTACCCCAGGAGTGACCTGGAGCTCAGCCCAGCTCTAGTCAATCCCACAGCACCAAATCTCAGCAGCAACTTATTCACACAGGCCTCCAGAGCATCCTTACCAGACTCGTAGCACAGGTAGGAATAAAACCCTTCTGCTTTCAGCATGATGAGGAGAGAGCCCCAGCCCAGCAGGACAGCAGAGAAGAGCAGGTTCTCAATGATGGCTGTGGATGCCATCCACCAGCGCCGGCGATGGGCGGTAGCCAGTGTGGGTGCCATTGCTGGGCCGTGGGACGATGGCCTTGATCAGTCTTAACCTGCAGGGACCAGAACAATGTCCAGTGAGTCCAGAGACACAGCACAAGCTGCTCAGAGAGTGCAAAACAGCCTGGTTTAAGAGATCTCTCTAGTAGAACACAAGCAAACCTGCCTGTGAATGAAAGGCACTTGGGTGTCAAACTTGTTCTTGCAGGTACCAGCTTGCCAAGTTACCTGGAGGGACGGGGGAGCACCGGTGCCCTTGGAGCAGCCCCTCTGGTGCACACAGTGTGACAGAGGAGCCTTCAAGGACTCCGTTCCACCTCCCGAGCACCAGGTATGGAAATGGAGCAAGTATCAACTGCCTGGAGCCCACTGCCCATTGCCTGCATGGGGTGAGCAGCCCATTTATAAGGCATTAAGGAAACACACGCCAGAGCAGGGGGCTTCAAACAGTCTCCTGGCTGCTTAAAGGAGAGGTTGGGAACTCCACAGCCCAAAAAGTGGCTTTAATGACCCATGAGGTCCGCTCTGCCCCATGCAGGAGCACAGAGCTGCTCTGGAAGGTGAGCATGGGTCTTATATATAGGATCAGAATTGACCAGGTTGGAAAAGACCTTTAAGATCATCAAGTCCAACCATTACTGTGGCTGCCCCATCCCTGGCAGTGTTCAAGGCCAGGTTGGACACAGGGGCTTGGAGCAACCTGCTCTAGTGGAAGGTGTCCCTGCCCATGGCAGGGGGTTGGAACTGGATGAGCTTTAAGGTCCCTTTAACCCAAACCATTCTATGGTTACCCCAGGACTGCCAAGTTCACCACTAAACCATGTGCTACGAGTCCTATATATACAGTTCATACCACATATATATGCATTATGCATACATTATATGCATGGATGGCTCATTAAGGAGCCCTTTTTGCTAACTACCAGAACCCACCCAGGGGACAAGGCTGCAACATCCTGCCCCATCCCAGCCAGCACACACTGCTCCACCTGGGCACACTGACATGCCCTATGGATGCTGCAGCAGGATGAACTGTCTCCAGCTCCACTTGTCCCAGTTCCTGGGGCCCATAAGGATGATTCTGGACCAGACCTGACTGGGCAAGGGGCTGCTCCGGGGAGCCCAAAGGTGCAATAGCACCAGGGCCATAAGGCAAGTGGCCATTTTAGACAAGCTGAACCTCTTCCGAGCCCAGAGCACGCCCCAATCATGCACTGAGGGGAAATCCAACTGGCACAACACAGCCTAAGACAGCTTCTCTGTGCTTTCCATAGCACAGAGGCCCCAGCCCTGCTTGCTCTGGGTAGTGAGGGGCTGGTGGCCCAGGTCCACGGAGGACACAGAGCCCCCCCTTCAGCCACAAAGGCTGGTGCAGAGACCCCCACCCCTGGAAGCCAGCCTGCAGCCATGCCCCCCCCCACCGGCTCATTTCCTCCTCCTCTTCCTCACCCCCGCACCTATAGCCCCCTCCCAGCCCCATATCTCATCCCTATGCACCCAGACCCTCCCTCCCCTTCCAGCCACCCCATACGCCCCCCATTCCCTCCCAATACCCCCCCACCCCACTCTCCCAAATGAGCCCTGCTGCATCCTGCTCCCCCAATTCACCCCGCTCCCAACCCACACATCGCTCCCATACACCCGCCTCGTCCCCATCAACCCGCTCCTCCTCCTATACACGCCATTCCCACCCGCGAACGCCCCCTCCGCACCTCCCGACACCCCCAAAACACCCCCTTCTCCCCCATCACCCCTCCACGACCCCCTTCCAGTGCAGCCCCACACAACACCCCCCATACAAACCCCGCTCCTCCCGCACCCCCGGGGCACCCGCCCGTGTCCCCGCTCGCCGCCGCTCACCCTCGGCCGCCCCCCGCTCCGCTCCGCGCCGCCGCGGTCCCACCCCGGGCTTTTTATCCGTCCTGCGGAGCAAACAGGCGCCGCCGCTCATTGGTCTATGATCAGCCAATGGGCGAGCGCGCCGCTGCTGCCGGTGCCCGTGGCGCGCCCCCCGGTACCCCCTATAGCACCCCGGTACCTCCGTGTAACCCTCCGTATCCCCCCTATAATCTCCCGGTACCCCCCTAGATCCCTTCATAACCCCCCATAACTCTCCCGTACCCCCCTATAACCCTCCATATCCTCCCCATAACCCCCCGGTACCCTCCGGGGTATTCCCCGATATCCCCCTATAATCATCCGGTACCTCCCGGTATCCCCCTATAACCGTCTATATCCCCCCATAACCCTCCGGTATCCCCCGATATCCCCCTATAATCATCCGGTACCCCCCCATAACCCTCCATATCCTCCCCATAACCCCCCGGTACCCTCCGGTATCCTCCTATCATCATCTGGTACCGCCCCATAACCCTCTGGTATTCCCCTATAGCCCTCTGGAATCCCCTCCCCGCGCTGCCCCGGGGTTCTCCCGGCACAACCACACACACCCGAACGTTATAACCGTTGTTTCCGTGACCGGAGCCGCCGGCGGAGCTCCGGGGCTGGGCAATGGGGGAGAGCGGGAGAGACCCCGGGGGACACTCGAGCACCGCCGGAACAGACACCCCCGGGGAGAGCGGACCCACTGCTTAAAAACGGGGAAAACGGGGCAAAACGGGAGGTGAGGTGGAGCTGGACGGGATGGGGCCCCGCCGCCCGCCCATCTCCGCCTCCCGGCTCGGCGGGGAGGTCCCTGCGGGGTTTGGTACCGGCTGCTGCCGGTCTCGACCGGCTCCTGCTCGTACGGAGCGCACGGAGCTATTCTGGTAGCAGCACCCGCTGTTGTCTCATCCGCAGCGGTTACAGGGACCTCCTTCACCCCCCCGTTAAAAGCCCATTTTGGGAGCCAGCACCCAGCCCTGGGCTAACTGGGACCGGGGGCAACGAGCCTGGAACCCCCCGGTCCTGCAGCACCAGCTATTTCGGGAAATAAATCAGATCATTGCAGTACGAGAGCACTTTGCGTCCGAGCTCAGAGCCCTGCCCTCTTCTTACATCAAATTATTTCCCAGAGCTTTCCTCTGCGGGATTTCCAGTCCTGCCATAAACCCATCACTCATCAGCCAGTCTCTGGGCCAGAGGAGGTGGGCAAATATCTCTGGAAATCAGGAGAAGGGATGTTTTCCCAGCCAAAGGAGATGAAAACAGCGCCTGTGGCAGGTAAACATCTCCCAGATGGATACCGGACACGCACCCGCCGCTGCATCCCTGAGGAAGGGGCAGGCAGCGGCGGGTGGGAAGAGGAAACTCCTCAGGCTTGGCTGTGGGATAGGGGTCAAAGCCTTGTGCTGGAAAGTGGATTTAAGCCAAAGCAAAGAAACAAACAAAAACAGAAGCCCAGAGAAAACAAGGAGCGTGGAGCTGTGCGTTAGGTTGAGCAGAGGTGGAGGGAGGCCCCTGCAGACCTCAGCACCCAGACCTGCGTCCAACAAACATGAACTGTGATGGGAAGGAGCACGAGGAGGGCTCAGGGACTGTTTGGGGACACGGGAACCCTTTGGTACAGCAAGAGCATAGAGGGGCTCGGTTTTCCTCTCCTAGAAGGAGAAAAGGAGCTATCAGGTGATCTGCTGCCAGCTATAAATACACCCGGGACCTGAGTAAACATCGTGGAGAGAAGCAAAACAAAGTGGAGCTGAAGAACAGCATTGACACAGAGAGACATTTATAGAAAGCAGCCAGGAATGAGTTTAGGCTGGAAGGGAGGTGGTGGCTCCTGCCCGGCCACCCAGGGAGGCTCTGACATGGTCCTCTGTGAAGGCAGAGCTCAGGCAGTTTGGGAAGGAGACAATGAGGCTGCGCTGATGGGGGACAGACCCCTTTGGCCATAGGGGATGGCTTGAGCCTGTTCCTACCTCCACAAGGCCAAGAGTGGCTGCAGCAGAGAGTACGGACACCTCTTTGCTTATGGAGAGGACCAGCACACAGGAACAGCTTCCCAGGGGCTGGCTTCAGCAGGATTCGGAGTCATAGATCCAGCACGGGAAGACGTTAACTCCTCCCTCACCCACCAGCTCTGACTTGCAGCCTTCCTTCATCCAGCATTCAAACCACAGCAGGAAGCATCCCCAGCAAGAAGACACCAGCACAACCACGCTGCCGGCGTGTGCGCGGGCAGCCCCACGCAGCAAATCCACCTCCCCACAGGGTGAAGATGCTTCATGTTCAAGCAGGGGCCACATCCTGCCTGGCACTCAGCCCCTGAACGTGACGGCAGCGTTTTCTCAAGGCCGAGCGCTTGTTTCCACGTCAGGGAAGGCTGTTGTCAGCTATTCACATGCTGTACCCGGGGTGAACCAGCTCGTGTGACGTTCACTTCTGGCACAGCATCACTCGGCTCCCAGGCTGGAAATATCCAATGCATTAGGGCAGGAAAAATGGCTGCTTATAAATAACGTGTGGGGCTGTCCCTGACACTGTCATATCATAGTGTCAAAACAGAGAGTGGCCTGTGCAGAGCAGGGCTGCTCAGGTCTGGCCAGGATGAGCAGTTTTATTCCTATACCACAATATGTGGTGTTATAATCACAGCAGTGGGTGATGCCACTGCAGGAAGGAGTGCTGCACCCTGCTGCTCACCCACATGGGAGCACAGGGATACGTGCCTTGTGCTGCAGAGAAGCACCCATGAAAAGCAATAGGGAAAAAGCCAACCCCACTGTTTGCTGAAACACCCCGAACCCCAACTCAGCAGTGCCAGGCCAGGCTTCACACAGAGCTCTGCACATGATGTGAGAGATACAGGCTGCAGTGCAGGTGCTCTGGATGCTCTGGTCTCCAGCTCTGCTCTGGGTTCAGCTCCATAAGTGAGAGTTCAGAATTCAACAGAACCAGGACAGCAAAACTAAACCCAACAAACTGAAAGCTGAAGGTTATTGATAGTTTCCACACTTTAGAGAGTATTTCTGAAGGATGATGAGAAACCCAGCTCCTAAAGGGCTTTGGTAACGTTTAATTTTCATCCAGACACTTTCACACCATGTGAATAACAGAAAAATAAACAAGAAACTTCTAGCACTGAGATACATCTAAAACCAGTTCATGCTGCAAACCCTCCTTGGCACCTCGACCCACTTGTGCCCATCTCTCTGTGCTGCCCGAGGTCCTCTGGCTGCTCTGGAGATGCTGCGGCACCTTCATCACATCTCACCCACCCATGGTGACACATTGCTGCAGCCAGGATGAAGTGCGGGAGATGGCACCCCACAAGGACTGTGATTTTCCGTGCATGTAATGTTGTCCTTATCAGGCCCAGCACAGTGCCATGCACAAGGACAGGTCGATGGCCATGGCCCAGGTGCCACATTTGCTCTTGCAAAACTGCAGCCTGGTATTGCATGGAGTTTAAAAGGCCATCGATAAACTCCACGCCGTGCCACGAGCCTTGTCATGTGCTGTGCAAGTACATAAGAATGAAGGCAGCCAGAGCCACCCAGATACCCTTTGAGATAAGCAGCTAAAATCAGTTTTGTCTGAAGCTGCTTGTGACAGCCCATCATCCAGCCCCAGCCTATCTCCAAAACATAATCCCTTCCAGCAAGAGAAGCATCTTTACAGCAAGAGGCTCCAGGCAGCTTTGTGGAGCTGGGACACGGAAAGGTGAAAGCCAATGGAATGAAACTGGTTTTTGCCTGTGTGTGACCCCCCAGCAGCCCCATTCATGATTATGAGGAAGATCCGTGTCCCCAAACCCAATGCTGATAGAGACTAGAAGGTGCCACTGCTGCATCCAGAGCATCGCTGGGTTGTGGGAGGTCCAAAGTGTGCAGCGGGTCCACAGGGCAGGGGGGAGCAGAAAACAGCCCTGAAGCACCACAGACCCATGGGACTACCACCAATGTGGCTCTCAGCATCACCCACCATCGCATCACCCATCATCACATCACCCATCATCGCATCACCCATCATCACATCACCCATCATTGCATCACCCAGCGAGCGTCCGCCCCAGCAGCAGGGAAAGGGGTTCAATGGGAAGGCTCGATGCTTCTCCAGTTCAAGCTCGGAGGGGGATCTCAGCTCCCACACTGTGGTCAGAGATGCCACCAGTGCTCCCGCTGCCCCAGGGCAGGCAGTGGTGGCTCAGGTGGCCGCAGGGGTGGCCGGTGGCTCCTCGGTGGTGCTGGGGGGTGAATCAGTGCTGCTGCTCATCACGTTCTCATACTTTGGCTCTTCCTCTGATGCAGCCGGTCCCTTTGCTTTGAGGCTGAGGACTAGCTCAGGGCTTTTACCCCTCTCTGTGGCACCCACAGCATCACTGACCCCATCCTGGACCCCAGTGCCTTTTGGTGAAGGAGATGCAAGAAGGAAGGACTGTCTCTTCCCAGGGAGATGCTGCTGTTTGCCCGGGTTTGGCTCAGCAAGAGCCCCGGGGATGCTCTCCCTCTGCTTACAGCTATTCACCGAGTCTCTGTGCTGCCCCAGGGCCCGTCGGGGCGGTTTCTGGATGACCTCAATGCTCTTCCTCACCTTGGGCTCCTCCTTCGCAGCCCACTTACCCCTCTGCAAGCTGCCCAACCGCTTCAGCACCGCCTGGACCGGTCCTTCACCACCTCCCTCTGCCTTGGGGTCCTGCCCAGCTGTTCCCACCATCATATAGATGGTGGTGACATTGGGATCCTTCCCCTTTGCCTCCCAACTGCCTGATCTCGCAGCTGCTTCAAGTGCCTCCACTCTTTGTGCCACGTGCCTGGTGCTGGACACCACGCGCCGGCGTCCCCCCGGGGTGGCCCTTGGTGATGGCCGGTGGCTTTCCTCCCCTTTGCTGATGGGATCAGGGCTCTCATAGCAATCACTGGCTGGTCGCTCAGTGGAGGGCTCAGATTCCTTGTCCCCCGGTGGCTGGGACAGCTTGGATGGGCCCCACGGGGTCTTGGGCTTCCTCCCGGGGCTGGGGGTCTCCATAATCCCGAATTTGGTCCCCTCGGCAAAGGACACGGAGGGACGCTTGGCCTTGGCGATGCTGGAGGTGCGAGGGATGGCGAAGGGCTGCGAGACATCCTCGGAGTCAAAGGCGGATGGATCTGGGAGCGCCTCACCCATGGGGGACACCCCCTCCTGCAGCTCAGCCCCCCCCAGCAGCGGGATGCCTGCGGGAGAAGGGGATGAGTTAGGGTGGACAGAGCTACCCCTGCCCAGGGACACACTCCGGACAAGCAGGAGAGAGGCTGATGCAACAGGGTTGTCCCTGGGGGTGTTTTCCCGGGAAGAGGTTGTGAAACGGGGCTGCCCACGCAGGGCACATCCCACCACACGAGGCCAAGCATGGGGTGTCCTTCCAGACAGGAAAAACAAGGGCATGAAAACAACCACTGCCCGTGCCCAGCACCCGTTCCTGGGGCACCCAAGGGTGATAGTGGAGCAGGATTGACCCTGGGCAGCCATAGAGGAGGAGCAGGTCACCTTCTCTGGGAGGGACGGAGTACTCGGGTCCCTCGTTGTCAGTGTCAAAGGAGGAGAAGGAGCTGTCTGAAACCCACGCAGCTGATGGTGGCTCGATGAAGCTGGGGTTGAAGGGGATTTCTGTGTCGTGGTGGGAAACTGGAGGGGAGAAGACACCCAAACTGAGCTCAGGCACCCCCAAATGGTGACGATGTGGGGTGAGAGCTCTGCTTCTTTTTACCTGTGACTTTAGGGAGTTTGGAGCCACCCAGGTTAAAGCAGGGCATCATAGCACTGAGGTTCGCCAGCACCCCCCTCACATGGTGCTTCATCCTGGCCACCACGTCGTCATCCGCCACGGCTGCCCTGCACAGGGGATGTGGACATCAAGGGACATGGGAGATGGGGTTTTGCATCGAAGATTGGAAAACAGAAAGCAATACCTGTCCCTGGCATCTGCTGGACCAGCTCCGCAGCAGCAGCAGGCGATGCAGAGCAGCAGCAGCAGGAGGGGGACGAGGATGGCGGCTGCAAGAGCCCCGTGGTCCTTCAAACCTGTGTGGAGAAGATGGGTTGAGTCCAGCACATCCTGAGGCTGTCAACCCCAAAGAGTAAACTCATAGTGGGGCGAGGAGGCATAAGATGGGACCCCAACATCATCCCCAGCGGGGATGTGACAGCACCAAGGAGTAACTATGAGGTTGCCCTTACTCAGCACACAGTCGCCCCGCACAGGGTGGCAGGTCCCCCGAGAGCACTGGCAGGAAGAGGAACAGTTCACTCCATAATACCCCTCCATGCAGGTGTCATTGCAGCTGGAAGAAAGAGTAAAGGAGGGAAATACCTTGGGAAGAGGAGGGGGGACCCATCCCTGCCCTGCTCCCGGCATTACCTGGCTCCCCAGTAGCCAGCCTGGCAAATACAAGCTCCAGACACAGGGTCACAGCTCCCCATGACACACTCGGGGCACAGGAGCTGGCATCCATCGCCGAAGGTGCCCGCGGGGCAGGAGATGTTGCAGCTGCCAAGACAAAGAGCGAAGCATCAGCTCGCTGCATCCCACAGCACGGGATCTGATGCTATAACTCGGTCCCGGCCGTACCTGGGTCCGGTCCAGCCGGGCTCGCAGCGCGGGCAGGCCCCGGTCTCCGGGTCGCAGGCATCCCCCTGCCGGCAGCGGGGACAGGGCAGGAGGCAGCGGTCGCCGTGGGAGCCGGGCGCGCAGCGGTGCTGGCACAGCGTCCCGTTCCAGCCGGGCTGGCAGGCCAGGCAGAACCCGTCCACGGGCGAGCAGGGCTGGCCGAGCTTGCAGCGCCCGCAGCTGCGCGGGCACAGGGGCAGTGAGATACTGACGTGCACCACGGACCCCCCCAAATGCAGGTTGCACCCCAAAACAGCACTGAGCATCAGTTTGGACTGTGGGGGAACACGCTGCAGTGCTTAACACCCAATAGTGGCAAGAGGGAAGCAGGGAGATGCTGCTTTATCACCCTGGGGAGTGGGAACAAGGACAGCCAGCTTTTAGGATAACACCAATGCTTTCTGCTGGCATTAACAGCCTTCCAGTACTTAAAGATGGAAGAAACCTGGAGAGGGGCTTTGGACAAGGGCCTGTAGGGACGGGATAAGGGGAATGGCTTTAAAGTGACAGAGGGGAGACTGAGATGAGCTCTTAGGCAGAAGCTCTTCCCTGTGAGGGTGCTGAGGCGCTGGCACAGGGTGCCCAGAGAAGCTGTGGCTGCCCCATCCCTGGCAGTGTTCAAGGCCAGGTTGGACACAGGGGCTTGGAGCAACCTGCTCTAGTGGAAGGTGTCCCTGCCCGTGGCAGGGGGTTGGAACTGGAGGAGCTTTGAGGTCCCTTCAACCCAAACCAATCTGGGATTCTGTTTCTTTTGGGGCAACAGGGATGCTGCATCCAGCGAGGGATGCTCAACCCCCCCCAAGATGGTCCCCAGCCAAAGGGACAGACACAATCATGATGATATTCCCCCCCCAAGGTCTGATTGCGGCCCCTGGGTACCCCCTGCATCTCATCAATGCCCCCATCTCACCTGTGCACACACTGCGACCCATACTTCCCCGCTGGACACGGATCCCTGCAGCTCCTGCCCTGGTACCCGGGGCTGCAGCTGCAGTGCCCGCTGACAGGGCTGCAGGAGCCGTGGATGCAGTCGCAGCGCCGCTGGCACGCCGGGCCCCAGAACCCAGCCTTGCACTCGCACTTGCCCGTCTCCTGGGCGCAGGGCGAGAGGTTGCAGGAGCACTTGAAGCTGCACCTCCTGCCCCACCAGCCGGGCAGGCAGCGGCAGTGCCCGCTCAGCGGGTCGCACTGCGAGCTGGAGGGGTTGCATTGACATTGCTTCTTGCAGGTGGGTGCCCACCAGCCCGGCTCGCAGCGGCAGGCGCCGGTGAGGGGGTCACAGTGCCCGTGGGGGCCACATTGGCAGGAGAACTGGCACAGGTCACCCCAATGGTTGGGGTCGCAGGTACAGCGCCCGCTCGCAGCATCGCAGCGCCCATTGGGGTGACAGGGGCAGCTCCGCTTGCAGTCAGGGCCCCAGTACTGCTCAGGGCAGGCTGTGAAGAGAAGGAGGTGGTGAGGATGATGGGGGGTCATAGGGAAGCCTGGCAGCCCCCCAAGGATGGCAAAGGGGATGGATGAGCCCATGGGAGCTACTCACGGGAGCTGCAGTCTGCTCCAAAGAAGCCGGGTTTGCAGAGGCAAAGCCCAGGTCTCACACACACCTCATCTGCGCCACAGGCATCTTCCCCCTCGCACAGTGCTGTTGGTGATGGGACAGGCATCATATCACGGCATCACGGGGTCCCCTGCGCTTGCACCCCACTGCTGGACCACATCCCAACCAGGGCATTCATAGGGAATCCATCATCCCGCTTCCTGCTCCATCTGAGCCACAGCACCATCAGCAGCTCACTCAGTGGGCATTTGGGGTCCCCACAGCACAACACCCCACTCAAAGAGAGCTGTAAGGCTTCCCCCCAACACCCAACTATGGGCTCCATCACCCTCCATCACTCACCAGCTGTACATTCCCGCCCTTCCTGCTTCCAGCCGGGACAGCATGCGGGGCCAGTGGGGAGCCTGTGGGAGAGACCCACAGTGGGGCATCAGCAGGGATGGGGGGTACCGGGTGGGTTCACAGCATCGGCTAAGGCACAGCAAACACCCCAGCTGGGTCTGGCAGGGGGGAGGCGGCGCGGCCCCGGGGGCTTTGCTCCGGAAGGAAACCAGTAAAATAGAAGGAAATTCAAGAGGCTGCAGCCCGGGCGGGCGCTGGGGCAGGCAATGGGGCAGGCGATGGGGCAGGCGATGGGGCAGGCAGCCTGGATCTACCACTATGGAGCCCATATCGGGTCCCTGATGCTCTGGGAGCAGCTCAAAGCTTCACCAGCAACAGAGAAGAAAGGCACCAAAGCAAAGGCAATGAAAGGTGCTGCCATAGATGATGAGACCAACAGGAGAGGGAGCAGCAAAGCAGAGGGGATGTCAGCTCCAAAAGCCCTTTGGGATTTGCTGCGCTTATGTTTCCCATTGGCACTTGATGGGAAGTTTGGCCAATGCTCCCAAATCCCACCCCGGTGCCCTCTGTGTTGGGGCTACATGAGAAATAACCCCCGGAAAAGGTCAACAAACATCCATGGGTACCACAGCCACGCTTCCCAACATCACTCCAATCTCTGCATCCATACAGCACCAAGCAGCAGATCTCTGTCCATGGAAGGACAGTTGGACAACAACCCCTTAGGGCTGCTGAGAGGCCCCATGAGATGGAGAAGCAGAAGCAGGGACCCCCATGGCACCTACCTGCAGACGTTCCTGCCATCAGGATCGAGCTCCTGCGCAGAGCTCTGCACCCACAGCCATAGATAGAGGCAGAGGATGTGCCGCGCGATCCCCATCCCACCAGGGCGCAAGGGCCCAAATCCCAGCAGCTCCCTGGTGCTGGCGTCTGCCTGTCCCGTCCCGTCCCGTCTGTCCCTCCTGTGCTGCGGCCTCTTCCTCCCGCCAGCCTTGGGTTTCTTCCTGAGGAAACGCGGGAGGAGGCGCCGCGATCCCGACGTCAGGGGATGGGAGGCAGGGAATGCCGCCTCACGGGCTATTCGTGGCCATTGGTGCCACCCCAGCAGCAGGAATGGATGTCCAGGGGCTTAGTGCAGCATGAACATCCCCCCTGCGGTTGTCCCGCTCCCCCTGTGCCATCCTCCATCACCCCCAAAGCTGCTTTAGCCAATGTCCCCCCACCCCACAGGAGGTCTCTGCTGCCTCCTCCTGCCCCAACCACCATGAACCACTCCATGTGCTGCTGACTGACCCCTGGCAGGAGCTAAGTGGGGTCCCCATGTCCTCCATGGGGACACGACGTTCCCCATGCTGCCCTTTGAACCGCTCCTGGCTCCTGTCCCACCTCTCCGTGGCCCCAGGAGCTTTGTGTCAGCAGATGCACAGGAAACACCTTTTTCCTACCCAAGACCGGCTCAGCCAGGGGGGGACAACCCGTGCTGGAAGCTGCTCCTCACACCATTAACTCCTCCATACCCAGCACTGCGTCCGTGTAGCCCCGTTCCCATTGGAGCTGACCCATTGAAAGGGTCACCCTTTGCATGGAAAGTGATGGATACGCTGGAAACAGGGATGGAATCCCAGCAGCATCATCCCAGCCCTTCCCAAGCAGCGGGTACCTCGGAGGAGAAACAAGACTGATTTATTTCCAACTCCAGTTCTAAAGTTAAAGCACCTGACCCGAGGGGACCGACTCGTCCCTGTGAACATGAGGATTGTTCCTGTCTTCCCGTTCCCAGCAACAGCAGGAAGAGGCCCCAGTACAAAATGGTACAGGAGTGGCACTGATGGTGCTGATCCCGGCTGCTCCCAGAGCCAGGAGCACCCGGACACCCGGTGCAGTGTGTGCAACCCCTTCCAGCTGTGTGGTGATACCCCAACTCCACCTTCACATTGCAGGGATGAACCCCATCAAAATACCCTCACAGGGCAGGATCTGGGAGAGGTGTTTGGTGGAAGGAGGCACGAGTGGATGGGAAGAGGGTGCAGACCCCCATGGTGCTGAGCTGCAGGCACAGAGAAGTGGAGACCCCCATAGGTTAAGCCATGGGCACAGTGAAAGGGTGGCTGATGGGCAGAGATGTCTGGAAGTGCTGATCCAGGCTGGAAACCCATGGCCAAGTGTCCCCGTAGGTTGTCCACACTGTGGCCTCACCATCACCATGGCATGGGGAAGCAGCCAGTGCTGGTGTGCCGCCAGGAGAATGGAAGCCAGGAAGCGCTGCAGCGAGGCCATTCCCATGGGATCAGAGGGGTGGCGTGGCTGTGTCGGGGGAGCTGGCTGCTGGATCGCTGCTTTCCTCCAGCTCCAGCCGCGTGTCCAGTGAGTCAATGACTTCCCAGGCTCCGGAGCTGCTGGATGTGGGGGGATCTTTGCTGCTGCCCTGATACCACAGCCCGAAGCTGCAGAGAGAGCAGATAACAGCGTGGGGGAGACGAGTCTTCCCAGGGAAGCGATTGAATCCCAACCTCCCCATCAGCTTCCCAGCAAACTTACAAGCTCCTAATTTTGGATTCGGGAGGATGAGCATCCACACAGTCTGTGCCACGGGCTGGGAGCCAGGAGCCCTCATCTTCATCGCTGCAGCACAAAGTGGGTTAGAGGCTCAGCACAGCAGCGAGTGCTGGAGGAGACACCCCTCGAGCCAAGCAGAGCCAGGCTCTATGACCTGCTGCAAAGCCACAGTGATGCTCATGTCCCAGATATGCATTTTATAGCAAGCCCAGCCCTGGCTGAGTGATCTCAAGGTTCTTCAGACACTGGCTTCAAACCCCCAGTGCTTGATTAGACAACGATGTGGCCCCATTTGCCATGTCCTGCTGTAAAGTCTTTGGGCATCTCACCCCACAGGGCAAGTGTATGCTTCTCTGGGGAAACAGCCTGACAACTGGCACTAGGGGACCAACACGGGTGACACCCTGGCCTTGCAGGGAAGCAGGGAACATAGGAGATGACTGCAAGGCAGCATTCATACAGCAGCAGCCGTCCTCACCAAGCAGGACAAAACACCCTCAAGCCCCCCATTGCCAGCAGAGACCCCAACACAAGCAAGCAGCAGATTTCATAGCACAGAAGAGCTCAGCCCCCTTCAGACCTTTATTAAAGCCCCCAAAAGCCAGTGAGATCCAGCTCCCCCCGTGCCATACAGCAGCTTTAGCACAGGCTTCACCCCCCCATTGCCAGCAAACATGCAGAGCTGGGGCTGGTGCCCGGCAGGGTCCTGCCCTCTCCATCGTGATAAGTCTGTTGGAGCCAATGGTGCCCATGAATGTCCTGCAGAGCCTCCAGGGAACATCTCTGCTGTCATCTTCAAAGGCAGACCAGCCTCCAACCACAGGGCAGAGAGCAGCAGTCCCACTGCCACCACCTCCTCTCCCTTTGCCACATCCACGCAGGGATGGGTGGCATTTGGACAGACCACGTGTGACTGGTGACAGGGACACGCAAGGTGCAGCAAAGAGCCCAGCCCCTGCGGCGCTCCCAGGCTAAGCCAGAGCAAGATATCAACTGCAGACATTAAACCTTTGATCTCCAGAGGGAAGCAGGGAGGAGGCAGCTCCTGGCCTGGGAAATTCCCTTCCAGGGTGTATGGAGCAGGACTGGACTCACCTGCTCTCCGACTCCTCCGTCGTTCCCAGCATTTTGGCTCTGATTTTCTTCCTCTGCCTTTTGATCGTCGACTTCATCGCATCCAAGAAGAAGCTGGGAACCCTCTCCTCATTCAGCAGCTCCCTGGCAAAAGGCAGCCAAGTTAATGGGGAGCTTGGCAAAGAAATCCACCCCGACTGCACCAGGAGCAGGTTCTGATGGGACATGGGCTGTAGGGACAGGGGGGACCTGACTCACTGCCCCATTCCACCACAGCACGACTCACCGCTGGTAATAAGCCAGCTCCTCCTGCACTAAGAACAGGTTGGTCTTGAGCTCATTCCGCTCCTGCAGGATCTGCTGCAGCTCTTCCTTGGAGAAGCAGCAGTGAGCAGGGCTCCTGCCCGCATCCTGATGCTGCGGCTCCTCTGTGTGCGATGGTGCTTCCTCCTGGAGGGATGGAAAACGGGTCAGAAGGAAGCAGAGACCCCAGAGCACCCACCCTGTGGCTGGGTGCTGTGTGCAGGCAGAGATGGGAATGTCTCGGGAATGAAGTTGCTAGTTGGAGCTGCTGCAGCCCACTGCCCATCAGCACACATGGCAAACCCTCCTCATCGTCTGAGTCCCACTTGGCTTTTCCTCCCATCACCTCAGGCTTGCACTCACCAGGCTGGGCTTTGGCTGCTGGATCTCGGAGGCGTTCCTGCTCCTCCTGCTCATTTCCCTCTGGGTCTGCAGCATCGCAGCCTCCAGGTCCGACTTCTTCTCCAGCGTGCTCTTGAGCTGTGCCTGCACCACGGCCACCTTGTGCCGCAGCTCCTCGTTCATGGCCATGAAGCGGTGCAGTTGTTCCTGCAGCTGCAGGGCCCGGGGAGCAGAGAGTGAGGCAACAGCAGCAGCTCTGCGTCCCCACCAAGGGACATCAGCACTGGAGATGGATCTGCCCTGACAGCCCCATGGGGAGGTGACATGAAAGGGGGTCCCCAGGCCCTTCACACCCCACGTGCTCACCGCCTCCGTGTCTCGGCTCTTGCAGACGATCTCATGGGCCTGGGCACGGAGCTCGTCCCGCTGCTTGTCCACCACCTCCTTGAGCCGCAGCATCACCTCCCGCTCCTTCCGTGCCGTGTTGTCTGAGCACAGACACACAGGGACAGGCGTGAGCAGCCCTGGTACCCAAGGACACCCCAACCCTCCCGGGACACCCACCTTCCTGGGACTGGCTCTCCGCAAGCTGCCCCAGGAGCTGCTGGTTCTGCTCCTCCAGGCGGGACAGGCGGCTGCGCAGGGCGTGCTCCCGGCGCTCGGCCTCCCACAGTCGCTGCTCCGGGCCCTGGGGATGGGGACAGCAGGGTCAGAGCCATCCCATAGGGCATGGGGACAGGGACAGCCAGGTCAGAGCCATCCCATAGGGAACAGGGACAGCAGGTCAGAGCCATCCCATAGGTGACAGTGGGGTCAGAGCCATCCCATAGGGGACAGGGACAGCAGGTCAGAGCCACCCCATGGGGGACAGCCGGGTCAGAGCCATCCCATAGAGGACAGCCAGGTCAGAGCCACCCCAATGGGTACAGGGAACAGCAGGGTCAGAGCCATCCCAGGGGACAGGGACAGCCGGGTCAGAGCCATCCCATAGGGAACAGAGACAGCCGGGTCAGAGCCATCCCATAGGCGACAGTGGGGTCAGAGCCAGCCCACAGGGGACAGGGACAGCAGGTCAGAGCCATCCCATAGGGGACAGCCGGGTCAGAGCCACCCCAATGGGTACAGGGAAAAGCCGGGTCAGAGCCATCCCAGGGAACAGGAACAGCCAGGTCAGTCACCCCAAGGGACAGGGTCAGCCAAGTCAGAGCCGTCCCCACGGGGACTCCTGCTAGGACAGCGCCACCGCAGAGGGAACCCCCGAAGGAGGAAGGGACCGAGCCCTTATCCCCCGCTCACCTCCGCTTCCTGCCGCCCGCCCGCCGGTACCGGCGCCTCCCCCTCGGGGGCCACCAGCGCCTCCAGCAGCTCCAGCAGCCGCACGACGGGCGGCACCAGCCCGGCCACGGCGTCGGGCCCGAAGCGGCCGGAGAGGCGGCGGAGCTCGGCGCCCAGCGCCCCGGCCATGCAGTAGACGTGCGGCGGGGCCAGGCGGCCCGGCGGTGTCCGCCACAGCGACTCCGCCATCGCCGCCATCCGGGGCCGCCGCACACGCTCCTCCCCTTGTCCCGCCCCGTCCGGGGCCGCCCCGTCCGAGGCGGGACTCACCGGCTGCGATCCCGTTCGTACAAAATTTATTGAGACACGGGAGAGGGTACAAGAACCGATGAGGGGGGGCAAAGGGAAGGGGCTGTGCGGGAACGGGGGCGCAGAACACACACGCTGTTGAATATCAACAGTACGAGGAGGCGGGGCGAGGGCAGCACTAGGCGTAGAGGTCCTCCCGGTCGGCGGAATAGACCTCTCCCTCCTGGAGCAGGGCGAAGTTGAGGAAGTGGGAAGGACGATGGACCTCGTGGTAGAACTCCTTGGGGTTGGCGAGCTGCAGCTCGTACTTCATGTTGGGGTCGTGGCGGACACCTGGAAGAGAAAGACCATCACTCACCTGAAAGCCTCATGCTTCCACCAGTGATGGGGAGCCTGAGGAAGCCCTTTACCCTCACAAGACAATCTTGAAGCAGATCATGCTTAAGGAAGGGGAAAGCTTCCACTAGAGCAGGTTGCTCCAAGCCCCTGTGTCCAACCTGGCCTTGAACACTGCCAGGGATGGGGCAGCCACAGCTTCTCTGGGCACCCTGTGCCAGCGCCTCAGCACTCTCACAGGGAAGAGCCTTTGCCTAAGAGCTCATCTCAGTCTCCCCTCTGGCAGGTTAAAGCCATTCCCCTTGTCCTGTCCCTACAGGCCCTTGTCCAAAGCCCCTCTCCCGGTTTCCTGGAGCCCCTTTAGGCACTGGAGCTGCTCTAAGGTCTCCCCTTCAGGAGCCTTCCCTTCTCCAGGCTGCCCCAGCCCAGCTCTCTCAGCCTGGCTCCACAGCAGAGCTGCTCCAGCCCTCGCAGCAGCTCCAGGGCCTCCAACAGCTCCATGTCCCCCGTGTTGGGGGCCCCCAGCCTCCCCTCCCGTCCCTCTCCCAGGGGCGCAGCTCACCCATGAAGTTGTAGTTCCAGGACCCTTGTGCTGGGACCATGAAGAAGCCGAGGAAGCGATCGGAGAGCAGCATCTGCACCCGCTCGTAATGGGATGGGAGGTAGCCCTTGGGGTTGTTCCCCTTGTCCGTGTTCTGCCTGCCCCACTCGTAGCCACTCGGGGTCAGTTTGTAGGCTGTCAGTGTGCAGGAGCCTGGTGTAAAACTGGAAGAAAAGAGACATGGGCAAGTCAGACTGATGTGGGGCAGAACAAGGAAACCAGAAACGAGCCAACATTCCCTTTCTGCCAGATGTTGAGACCTCAGTGTGTTCCCAAGCACTGCAGCTTGGCAGAGAGGGCACAAGAAGCCTTCTGCCTCTCACCTGCAGGTGATGATGATGGTCTTCTCCCCATCCCAGGAGGGGTTGTCAGCCATGACCTTGGCATGGGTGGTGACATCCTGTGGTGAGAGCTGAGGGGACTCGTTTGGTTGGGTGTGAATCCACCCCAGAGGTTCCATTTCCTGACAAAAAGAGTTTGAGAGAGAAATGAAAGGCATTTAAAACGAGACCACTTCAACAAGCACACAGGGAGCAAAGGTTTCCCTTTAGCTGCTCCCAGATCAGGCTGGGCTCAGGCTGAACTCCCCGAGTCCCACATCTACAACAGCTCAACTCACCTTGAGATACTCATGCTGTGGCAGCTGCCCTGGGAGGTGCACGGTCTGGTGTGTGCCCCACTGAGGCACCATCACAATGCACCGGATCTCCTTCACTTGGGGGTTATCAGGAGGGCTCACTCCATACAGGTAACCTGCAATCTAGGAACACAGAAAGCTCAGATGAGACCTCTGTGTAACTGTGTGAGAGCCCTTAGTTCCTCAGGAGCTCATCTCTCAGCTCCTGAGGTTCTCACTAGAGAAGAACATCTCAGTTTTGTTCAGTGCTGTTTCTCCTTAAGTCTGGGCCACAAGGAACCATCTAGAACTTGTGTGCTCAGCTCTATTGCCAGTGTCTGTCTCCCCACTAGCTCCCGCCTGCTCAGGGCTGGTGTGTGCCCCAGCAGAGTGGGGTACAACTCTAACAGACTCGTTGCATGCTCACCTGGGCCCTCAGATCTGAGATGCAGATGAATTTCTTCAACACATTCTTGGGCAGGATGTATGTGTAGCCCGTTTCCTTGATATCATCTGATGAAACATAAATGTGGTTTGTTCGCAGGTGGAGGTTGGCAGCAGAAATGGCTCTGTGAAGAGGAGATATGATGATTAGAGGGTGCACAGATCCCTTCCTGAGCACTCCAACCTTTTCCACCACATAACAGCCCTGCCTGCTTGCCTACCTGACCCGCCACTCGGTCTTGGAGGAGAAAGTCTGGGTCTCATAGTTGCTGGTGGTGGAGGTGATTATTTCATCCCCGTGTTTGTTCACGGTGCGGGTCTGGGTGGCTGTGAGCTGCGACTGCTCCTTGGTTTGCTTCTCAATTTCTGCAATCTGCTGCCTCTGCTGTGAGGGGGCAGAGATCTCCATGCCCAGGATGATGTCTCGGATCTCTGACTGTGTCAGGGATGCAACGTTCACACTAGAAGAGAAAAAAAAACCCAAGTCAGGCATGTCAAAACACAGTCTGGACCCTTCTCACTCAAGCACAAGCTCAGAACATCCACTTGGGGCTCTGTGAAAAATGAGACCACAGCTTTATAGACATGAGGGATAAAATCATACGAGGCACAGGTCAGAGAAGATCTGGTGCAGACATTTTTATCTGCTTTACTAGAAAACAATTAATAATAACTCTTCATCAGGGATTGCAGTGATAGGACAAGGGGTGATGGGTTCAAACTGAAACAGGGGAAGTTCAGGCTGCATATAAGGAAGAAGTTCTTTACAGTGAGGGTGGTGAGGCCCTGGCAGAGGTTGCCCAAAAAAGTGGTAAATGCTCCATCCCTGACAGTGTTCAAGGCCAGGCTGGACAGAGTCTTGGGCAACATGGTCTAGTGTGACGTTCCCTGCCCATGGCAGGGGGTTAGAACTGGATGATCTTAAGGTCCTTTCCAACCCAAACCAGTCTGTGATTCCACAGTAACCGCAGTTTCCCTACAAAGCTGACAGTTCACTGCAAAAGGCCCTTATAAGTCTTCTGCTCTCCACAAGCAGCACTCTGGCCACACAGTCTTTAGAGGAGGAAGGAAAGGCTGACAGATGATTGCATCTAGACAGTGGCTTACTTGTTCTTCTTGCCATAGTCAGCAAGGATGAGATCCTTCAGCTGCACCTCCACCTTGATCCACTCCTCATCTGTCAGGGTTGGCCAGATGTGGTGAGGCTCTGTTATGGTTGTCTTGTCTGGTTTCAGAATAACTTTGGCTCGATCGTTATTCACATGAAGCGCCCGGAGAATCAGAATCAGACGAGAGAATGCCTTGGAGAAGAAAAAGAGATGCAGTTAGAACAAAGGAAAACAAATACACAAGGGCCTTGTCCAGCACTCTGGGCACGTGGACGTTGCATGGGAAGTGCCAGGGGAATCAACCTGAAGGAAAATCCAGGCAGACTCAGAGCCAAGTGCTCTCAAACAACAAATTGTGAGGGATCTCTGAAGCTTTGGCTCCTGCCTCATGTATGAGGGGCAAAGCAACATGCAGCCCAGGCATGCTGTGCTCACCGTGTAGGAAGAGATGGTTTTCAGCCAGTCATCATAGAGATTGAAGAGAACCATCTGGGGTTCAGTAGCCTTCAGGATGAGATCCCCAAACTTTTCCACTTTCAGACAGGCCTGGAAGGGCAGCTGCAACTCTGAGCCTTTGATCACGATGTTGGGGAAATCCAGCAAGTGCACCTGGGGTTTATCAAGAAGAGGAATTAGCTCACAACTAGTGCAGAATGTTGGTCTAGATCAAGTCCTTCACAGGAACACAGGACTGTCTTGTCATCTTCTCCATTCTTACCTCGAGTGGGTCCAACATGCCCTTCCGTGTCACTATGATCTGCTTAGGCTGCTCCTCCACAGGCAGCGATCGAATCAAGGCAGCCACTTCTTCTGCAGTCTTCCACTTGGCCAGCTACAGAAAGACAGTAGGGTTAGAGGCATCTCTCTCTGCTCACAGCAGTGTCTCCATGGGAATTAGAGAGACTCAAGCCAAATTCTAAAAATACACCTGGAATTTATGGCTTGTTCCAGATGAGTGACAAGGCCCAGCACTTCCTTCTTACTGCTCACAGAGTTCCTGTTCCTGGAGTTCAGTAACTCCTGACTGGCTCACAAAAAATAGCTGCCTGCACCACCTCCCTGGCTCTGCCACCTGAGAGTCTTCTCACTGCACTGGATGTACAGCCAAGTGCAATGTGACTTGCTGTAACAGGGAGCACAGCACTGTTTCTCAAGCCCTGCTTGATGGTATCAGCTCTTTCCATCTCAGAGCCTCAAAAACCTTGCAACATCAATGCCTGCATTCTTTTATATCCCATGCTAATGCTTCCCTGAGAACGTTACACACCAGACACTGGAGCTCCACACTTGTTAAGAAGCAGGAAGATGAAGATTCTCATGATGTTTTCTGCTCAAGTGAGTGTCCCAAGCAGTCAGAGCCCACCCTTAGCTCCCAGCCCAAAGCACAGCAGCAGCCAGGCCCTACCTGCCCTAGACGTTTCTGTCCTGCCCACACAGATGTATGGATGATCTTCAGGAAGAGCTGTCCAGTTCTGGGATTGAAGATGAAAATGGCTCCATTGATGGGTTTTGTGGTCAAATTCCCTTCAAAAGTCTGAGAAAACAAGAAAAAGTCAGAAGTAGAGGGAGATAAAGCCTCTACAACCACCCCGAGCACTGGATAGGGTCCTTTCCCTGTGAGATACATCTCTGGCCTCACCTTGTGGATGGTCACTCTGTACACATTGGTGTCATCCACAAACCAGATGATCTGGTTGGAGAAGAGCTCTCCATAGTTCTGGGAGGAGAGGTATGGCTCTGTGGGCTCGGATGAGTACAGCTGCAGCCCCTTGCGGATTCGTTCTCTCAACACGTACAGGGCAGGATTTGCTTTCATGATTTTGGCCATAGCCTGCTGGATCAGAGGTTTGCTCCCAGGGAACCAGTTCCCATAAGCACTGAAGAAGAAAACAAACCAAAGACCTAGTTGTTACCATCAGCTGTGAGATGAAGAGACAACAGCCACACATCTTTCTACGCAGCAGCCAGGCACCTTTCTGCCTGCTGAGTACTACGGTATGATTTCTCTTGCAATGTCCTTGAACTATTCACCTATGGCTCTTCCCTACACCTCCTCACAGTGGGAAGCCACAGCACACACATGCTGCAGTCCCAAAAAAGCTGCATGATCTCTAACAGATATACTGGAGCAGAGACCTGCTTGCTGGGACTTGAACCTTTCCCCTGTAAGTGAAGAACAACTGTCCCCACTTGTAGGGAGCCTTAGAACAAGGCCTGTCCTTCAGCTCCAAGAACAGTCTGACAGAAATCTCTTCAAACTATTAGTGAGCTGGGAGAACAGAACCATTACTGTTCAATGAGCAGACATGGGTCAACCTGAAAGTTCTGCCTAGATGCCTTATTCCATTCACTGCACGCCTCCAGCTTCTGCCTTCTCCCCTGATCCTCCTGCCTAGGATACAACCCAGTTTGGAAACACACTAAGACACGGCTACAAACTACCAATTCCAGTTAAAGATCTCACCTGTGCAAGTTATAGGCCAGATCAATGGCAATGAGCACACCAGTAGGGGATGGGTAGATACTCATGTTGTCTGTAGTGTAGTCCAGGAACTTGGCTCTTGCGTAGCGCTCGATATCATGGGAATCGTAATCTCCCCAGCGCAGCTGGATATCGATCCAGTACTTCTGAGTGGTGGTGCTGTCCATCACATCTCTAAGGGGAAAGCAAGCCAGGACAACTTAATCTTGCACAAAACTCCCCTGCAGTTGCTACATGTTGTTGACAGAGAGAAGTTTCTGAATCCAGCTACTATCTGCAAACCATCCTGAAAAGGGACTCTACTACTGTCCTCCTGCAGCAGCTGGATGCAGAAGTGGTTAAGAGAAACCCTCAGCCAAGGTGGATCACCTGCAGGTTTAAACAAAGCAGCACAGTTACTCCTCTACTGTGTAGTCATGAGGGTTATGTCCCCTGGGGATTGTCTGCTGAGGATTCAGTCTAACTGAACGCAGCTCACGTACAGAATTGGGCATAATTCACTCCAAATTCTGGCCCTAGGACACCACAGCTTTGTGGGGTTTCCTAAAGAACCCTTCAGAGCTCCTGAGAAAGGGTCAGCTGGAGGAGAGAACAGGAGCAAAGAGTCATCATGTTTTGCAAAGGCGGTGCTAGGAGGTGCTGCAACCATCTGCCCAAATGAGCCCTGGACTTTGCCAGGCATGTCCTCGTGTGTTCCCAAAGAAAAACAACCCTATGTACCCATGAGATATACACAGGTTTTGGCTCAGGATGACAGGCTCAGCAGCTCTGCTGCACAGCAAGATCAAGGAGAGAGAAAAGGGAAAACACTCACTTGGAATCTGCGAGCAATGATGGACGTGACACATTCCACTTATAGGAAGCAAAGAGAAGGATATCTGCACATGAGGAATTCATCTTGTATGACTTCCTGGGATGGATCGTCTCTTTCTGTACTGTCTCAATCTCCAGAGCATCCAGCTCTTGATCAAACACCTGGGGAAAAGGCAGTCAGAGATGAGTTGTGTTCAAGCAACCTAGGTAATAAAGAATCTATCCTCACCACAGAACTAAAACAGGCAGCCAGGAAAATCCCATTTCCTCCCCTTCTCTGTCAAATTGGGGAAGAAGGGCTAAGGCAGTACAGCCCTGGGACAACCTCTGTTGCTAGCAAGCCGTTGATACATGAGGACCACACGTGCATTGCACAGGGACAAACCAAGTTAACACGCTGCTCACCTGACACAAATCCATTACGATGCTCTCATGGATCTTTTGCCACAAGTGAGCTCGGAAAATCTGAATGAGAGAAATCTTCAGGGTGGGGATCTTGCCGTGCATAAAGATACCTGTCAAATCCAGCTGCACCTGAAAGCCAACATACACCTGCAAAGGAAAAGCAGCTGTGAGAACAAGCAATACCACTGATGAAGTTTAGAGAACAGAACTGCTACTGTTCAGGAGGTTTAGTTCATCTGTAAGAGATGTTCTGAAGGATTAGATTGATTCACTGCTCTTAGTGGCTGTTCCTACAGGTACAAGCTCCAGGTACTTACGTTGGCTCTGTTAATGGTAGGAGACCACCACAGGGTGAATCTTCTGTTTGGAATTTGGTTCAAACCCGACCTCTGGGCATTTGTCAGCTTCTTCCACTTCATGGACTCCTCGAAGCCACTGGCCTTCTCCCTAGAAAGGGCAGACAATCAGTTGCATAAGATGTGGAACATGGCAGCTAGCAGAAATAAGGGAAAAGCAATGGAAATAGGGAACACACACACTGGGAATGGGGAAGATTGTTTCATGCAGACATTTTCATGGATTCACATCCTGAAGTTCAGCTACAGCCCAATCCCAGGTGCCCTCCTAACTGAGCTGTATCTACAGTGTGCCCAAGCGATGACTGAAGAAGGGAAAAGGCTCAACAGAATCAGCGCAGCTCGAGCCAAGGACTCCTCCTGGTGCACCATTAAGCTCCAAATTTGCAAAACCTTGATGGCAACATCAAGGTTTCTCTTACCAGAAGAGACCCTCCCATGTAGGGAAGTAAGTGCCCTTGAAGAGAGTGTGCTCCAGGATTCCTTCCACTCCACCAAGTGCCTGGATCATGTCTGTGCGGTAGTTGTTCAGGTTCCAGAGCTTGCCATCGTGGCGCTGATGTGTCCACCAGAACGGGTTCTGTTTCAGGACCTGGAGACAAGAGCAGACTAGTGAGCAGCTTTGTATTGCTATCATTAAATCTGGCTGCACTCGTTGTAGGAACCAAGATGATGATGATGTTAATGTCATACAAGTGAAAAGCCTCATGCTTTCAGTCCTGGAGGACATAACTCATCTATGACATGAGTTCAGTCAGTACCACTATGCAATTCAGACTGGGTAGAATCTAAGATGATGCTTTTATCTTTCAGGGACTGACCTTCTACAGAGCTACCATTAGAGGTTTTAAATAATAAATTTTTCCATTGTTATTAAAGCTTTAGATTTTGGAATGTTTGTTTGGGATCTTTTCTCCCCTCTCCAGAACTCTCTCTTAACACTCAGTTGTGCAAAGCATGGTGTTCCCCAAGAGGCTGCAATCCATCCAAACGCTTCAAAAGCAGCTAGCTACAGATTTTGGAGCATCTGGTTCTCAACAGCCTCTACCAGTCCCAACATATGGCTCTAAAAGTTCTTCCTGCAGCAGACAGACAAGGAAGTGCACTCACAATAATGCAAGTTGAAAGTTCATTGTCTGGAACTGGTACATGAACCTCACACTCAGCCAGAGACATTCCCAGTCCATACCTGATACTGTTTGAAGTCAGTCCTGACTCTCCATCCTTTATCATAAGCTAGGGTGTGCCGGTCCTTCTGGAAAAGGGTGTTGATACGAGGAATTCCCCTGTCCCACGAGTCCTCCAGATCCTCTAGTGTCAGACGCCTGGAGAAAACAAAATCCCCACTCTGTTACCTCTCAGTGTTACAGCAATTCATTAATGAGCATTTCGGGTGAGGAGATGACAGATATAATAGACCTTGGGGCTCTGGAAGGAGATGTTCTAAAATGCCAAGCACTAAGAGGCTCAGCAAAGTGCCCACAGCTATTGCTATGAACATGCTGGTGTTAAACAGCCAAAAGAAAAAGACTGCCCTTGTAAGGGCAGTAAACTAACTGCAAATGGGTCTGATGTCAGATTCTCTTGGCACCACCATTTCCCTTAAACTGTGCCATTGATGCAGCTTCTCCATCCAGAGTCCACACCTCCTCCAGAAGTAAGACAGCAGCTTTGCAGGCAGCCTGTGGCATGTACCACAGGCCTCTAGAACACCAAGATAGTGCAAGACACCACATCACTGCCTGTCCTCACACACAGATATCTGGCTGCACGCAGAAACCCACCTGTTCTGGGCTATAGCCTCTTGTCTCTTCAGGGCATATTCTGCCCATACTCTCTGAGAGTCAATGAATTCACTTTCCCATGGCTGGATGTAACGATAGAGATTTGGGATGAGCTGGTCCTCCTCATGACTCATTCCTGAGCGGAAGTGAGTGATGCCAACATCTGTCTGCTTGGACCACCTGGAGCAAAGAGACACAGGAGTGAGATAGGAACAACAGGATTTCACAGGTCATACTGACGTGACCTGCTGTAGAGGCAACATATCTCATGTAACACAGCACGGTTCAACCATCTTAGATATTTTTATGAGCATCTAAGAGGACACTCAACCAATGCAGGCATGAGAGCAGCATAACCCACCTCAGGTCAGACTGTGGGATGAGAACGTGGCCCATGGACAGCATGCCAAGCCCCCCCAGCTCTTTAGGGGTGTAAAACACCACTGGTGGGAAACGACTGGGCATTTTGGAATTCAGACCAATTTTGATGCGAGTCTGGATTTTATTCTCACACTTCACCAGCAAATCAAGCAATTCCTGGGTATTTACAACAGCTTCCCGGAAATAAGTCATCAAGCCAATCAGAGCTGTATTCCATTTATTGACAATCTAGAAAGGAAAGCAAAGATCAGTTCTCAGCTTGTTCTCCAAGCATCTGTAGAAAGCTCTCGCACGCATCTCCCTCCCACCTTACCTTAGTGAAGGTTGTAGAGCCAGATGCCATGAGGATCTGCCTCACTCTGTTGTGGAATCTCTGCATAGACTCATCATCCACACGCAGGAAGCACTGAGCTGTGCGCTCCTTGGTGACCTGCGAGAGCACATCCCTGTCAGTTCCTTTCTGGGAGCCCCCTCTCCGATACAGACAATAAGATAAGCTCTTGCCATCAGGCATTTATGCAACATGAGGACAGAAGTGGCTGAACAGCACCTCTGCACCTTCAGGGCCTCCATCATCCCCAGCCAAGGATTTCCCATCCCCTCCAGCAAGGAAAATTCATACGGAGTTCATTTGTGGTCCCAGTTATACAGCTGGCAAATAGCTGCTAGCCCCCTCAAGGCAGCTACAAGCCCTGCTTTGATGCCAGGTACAGGGTACAGAGGGACTGCTTTCCCATCCTGTCAAACCCTCACCCTACCTCATTCTGCAGGTTCCAGACACCATCCTTGTGGGTGAACTCCTCGTAGCTGGTGCGGCACTTGGGCAGGATGCGGCACTCGAACCCACACATGTTAAACAGCAAATTGGGGTTATCCTTGCTGTAAACGGATACGAAGCTGTTCTCCCACTGCACTGTGGTGACTGAGCGAGGCAAACGGTTCTTGATATCCCAGAATACAGCACGACCTCTGGAAAACAAGATGTGCCCAGTGACAGGCTGTTACTGAAGAGAAATAGAAACTGAGCAAGTTCTCAATGCTTTCCAGCACTATAGTCTCTCACACCCATCACTCACTGTCAGAATTACAGCACAGACCCCTCACCTCTTCTTTTCTCCCTATCAGTCTCAAACAGTTATTTAACACAACTAATTTTGCCACCCTCTTCCCACTTGTTTCTTCCCAGCTTGCAGCACTTACAGGTTCACATCATGTTTCATGAGGCGCATCCGAGCATCCCGGGGCCAGCACTTCTTGTTGTTGTAGCCTACAATGTTCTCGTTGTTGGGATCTGGATGCTCTGTCAGGTACCGCTGAATCAAGTCTCTTGCCTCATCTGCTGTAAACCTGGAAAGGCACAGAAGAGGATCTGGAGTTACATGACCAACCTCTCAACACACCACACAGATAAGGACTTGCTTATAGATTCCTGTTTGCCACAGCATGTTTGAAGGTAACTATCCATTTTCTGTATCCTCCCACTGAAGGCAGCTTCAGTTTCGTTAGCACAGAACAACCCATAACTGTTTGGGTTATTTCTCCATGAACAGACATAATATTCTATGTCCACTTGCTGGGAAGCCACAAAAGCCTTATTTTAGCAGTGGAAAAGCTGCAAGAATTGAACATAAGACATTGTTGCTTTTCTACTGGTCCAGTGAAGCTGCAGGAAAGTGAACGGAGGAAGCAAGAGGACACCCAGCTGTTCTGGGAAGTCTGTCAACTCCAATATTCCTGATCTTTCTGAACAAAAGTCTGGAGTAGGAGCACACCAATTCCCACTTCCACAGCATCTGCTGCAAGATGCCAGAACACAAGTTCACCTGAGGAAAGCAGGGCCGCCAGAGGTCTCACCTGAAGAAGATGTGAATACGGTCAATGTATCTGCAGAAGAGGCGAATGGGATGGGCCACCTCAGTGGCAATATCCTGGAAGCTGAGGAAGTCATTCGGCATCTGGGGAGGCCCAGCCATTTCACTGGCACGGTGCAGACCCAGCACCAGCAGGTCCATCACAAGCCCATAATACTGGACAATGAAGGAAGCAAATTGCAGCCCACGAATAATCCCATAGGAGTTTGTGTGATTCATGTCCTGAGGAAATGAAAAGGAATTGTGAGAACCTGTCACGACACATCAGACTTTTTATCTGAGCAGCTGCTCTTTAGCAGGACCCAGAAGGGTTTTCTTATTCCCTTATCACTTCTCTGGCAAATCTTGTGTCCACTCATCCCCCATAGGTCCGAAACCTCCCCATTTTACAGTCCAAATACCCCCTTTCCTGATAGCAATCATCACCTTGTAGTTGATCACCACGTTGTTCTTGGCTGTCATGTAGTCAGCAATGTTGTGATCAACAATAAGACGCAGCAGCCTGTTGAGCAAAGTCAGGTCAATCTTCTCATACATCTTCTCAAATCGAGACTCCAGCATCACATTGCATTCACCTTCACTTGTTTCCCAAACATCCTGCAGATTATTGATGCCTGAGGAGACAAACAAGCTTGTCATTCCATTTGACACATCAGAGTGCAGAACATACTTCCTGCAATGCCTGACTTTTTCAGCCTCTGGTCCCTCCAGTCTATCCAGAAAGGGGCATAGAAATATGGAGATCAACCACAAATGCTATGGAGGTTCTCCTCCTCCAGTATATACATAAATATATTCACCTATAAAATATACTATCTGATTGGAATATGACTGCAAGTTGCAAATATGAAAACCCAATGGGAGTTGGCGGAAGCAAGCTCCCAACAGAGAACTCATTTTTGCATGGAATACAAGACCCCACTGACCTTGGCACCACTTGTACACCAACAGTGGAGGAGGTTCAGTGTCAGCAGGTTTGATCCATGGAGGAAAGAGTCTTCGCTTATCAGCTTCATACCACAAGTACTGATCCAGATAAGCATCTGTGATCTTCTCCAAGGGCTCAACATCATAAACAGGAACTAAATGGCTGTAGAGATCCATGAACTCAATACCCACCTGAAAAAGAAGAGGCAAAACTGAGGCTTACAGCTGACAGAACAGAGTCTTAGCACCGTTTAGATCCTGAACACAGAGTAACTTTTAGGATGGTCTGGCTTTCAGCAGGACACTTACCTCCTTGAAGGCTCTCTGAGTTAAAAGGTGTCGTTTGATTCTGGACAGAGCTTCATGAGGATTATCATAAGCCTGTTCAATCAAGCCCAACTCCTCCCTCTGTGACTGGTTCAGGCGAGATTTCACACTGGAAGTGAGAAAGAACAGCTCAGGCACCTAAGCATGAACAAACTAATGGCCACCACATTAAACTCATGAAAGATACTGCTCAATGAAGCAGATCAAGACAAGATTTGTAACTCTTCACAGTCCACATCCCCAAGCTTAGAAGTACAGCATTGATGTTGCCCATTCCAGGATTAACAGATAACAAAACAGCTTCAGAAGCCTTTCCCAGTGCAGATGTTTGCCCCTGCAGACCACAATCACTTCCCCCTGCTTACCTGTAAGCTTCCTTCAGCCTCTCCAGGGCTAATATGAGCAACTTGGTGTCATGCTTGTAGGACAGCGGGGGGAAAGGAATGGGTGAGAACCTCCTGCTTTCCAGCCAGTGCACTGTGGTTGTGTACACAGCAACAGCCTCTTCTGCAGTGATGTAAGGCCCATCCTGCAGAACCGCAACAGGAGCACTAGTCAGTGAAAGCTTCCCTATGAAAACAGCACCAATTTCAGCAACCTCAGGCAGGACAGAAGTACCTTCAAGTAATTGTGCTGCCGTTCCTGCTCAGCTTTCAAGTACAGTCTGGTCAGTCGGCCCAGATTCTTCTTACAGACAGTTTTGTCTACAGTGGCACCCCGACGGATCCGCTCCCTGTTGTAGTGAGCTGTGTTTGTCCACCAGTCAGCTTTTGCCTTCACGTACCTCAGGATCATGTTCTCAATAGGAGTAGGCAGCCCTGGCACCTGGAGAGGGACAGTAACTTGAGGAAAGGAGGAGTGGGAACCTTCAGAAGAGCAATTCCACCTGGGAAATACTAAGATTGAATCAAAAGGGCAAGTGAGAAACTTACCTTCCAGGGGATATTGGCCTTCCAGCACCGCCAAGCCTCGCTCAGATGCTGCAGGATGGTTCTGGCTTTGTTCTGTTTGATTCCTTCTGGCATCATGTCCAGAATGTCATGCATAACGGCTGCCCTCAGCTCCAGGTCAAAGTGAGATTCCACACGCTGCTTTGTGACAGTCTTTGCTACACCCTTGGAATGACGGCCTGCAAAAACCAAAGTCCTTCAGCAGTTCTGACATTATTGGCAGTGCTCATCCTTCTTCTCAGTATGGAAGTGAGCAGAGGTGCAGGACGTCTGAAGAAATTACACTCCCACATCACTGATGAATTTGGAGTAGATGACCAGGAGCCTATAGACCCCAGAGTGCTATGGAGGAGGGAATCCTGCTTTCATTTGTAACCTATTCTGGGGGCACTAGTCTCATAAGAGCTTTAAAACAGGGACTGAAATGGAGCATGAATACAGACCACCACTAGGAACAGAAAACTGGAGTTAGAGCTGGCAAGTAAGCAGTATTAATCTTTACCACACATACCACCTCCCACATCCAAGATTTAAACAGTGTGCTGACCTTCAAACTGCCTGGCCAGCAGATTCCCCAGCCAGCGTTCCAGCAGTGGCGTGATGCCCCTCATGAAGAACAGCCACACTCTCCAGCCTGGAGCCCAGAAGCCACAGCCAGGACCTTTGCCCACTGGCCCCTGGAGGAACAAAGACATGGTAAGAGCAGGTCCCTTACTGACACTGCAGAATCCCTCCCTTGTTGCTCAGGTTATGTGAGGTTACCATCGCATGGAAAGGTGGAACTTACTGTGTTAAACCTGTAGTAGATGAGATGTTTCAGGTCCTTGCACATGCGAATCTGCCTCATCAGTTTGTACTTGTATCGGTACATTCCTGTTAGCTGACCCACGTGGGCAAAAATGTACTGCAAACCATCTGCCAACTGAAACACAGGGAGCACAGTCAGAAATAACAATAAACACTACATATAAATTGCTTCAGGTTTATTTTACAGCCAGGAGCAGAGTGTATTAGGCCATACAAAGCTCCTAACACTGACTCCTGCAACGATTAATTCTTATAAACTAGGGTAAAAACAGAATTTCATGCAATGATGCATGTTTTCGTTGTTCCCACCTCTTTAACACTGTGACATCCTATAGAAGCCTGCCCAGATATTTCACTCCTCCTCTCAACTTCCTCTCCTTACCTTAAAAAACCAATAAAAGTAACACAAAAATGAGCCTACCTGAAATGCATCCACGTTTCCAAGTCTGTACTGGACATGGCTGTCCACCACCAGCTTAGTCAGCCGCAGAACCTCTCTGCACAGATGGAAAGCATTACCAAAACGAGACTTTTTCCTTTCCTGGAAAAGAGAAAACCCAGAATTGATGCAACATTTCGAGTGAAACAGCTCCAATTTGGCCAGTCTGCACAACAAATGAACAGCTGAGATGCTATGGCCTGTGTTACCATACTAGTTACTTAATCTTGAGGTAAACCTTACTCGAGTAAAACAGCACATGGATCAATACCTTAGTGGTGAGGGTCTTCACGGGCTTCAGGTTGAAGTTGTAATCCAAGTGAAGGTAGTTCAGGTTCTTTCTGTGGATCAGCAAGTTGAGCATGTTGTAGCCCTGGCGACACACCTGCAGCCCCACTTCCACCCAGTCCAGCTTCGTGGACTGGAAAAACTTTGTAGCCTTGAAGGAGCGGAAGAGGTACCTGGAGAGAGCAGAGATGACAGGTCAGCTGAATCCTCATCACAGATCAGTTCCCCACTGAACAGACCCCCACTTACCTCTTCTTCTGGGCCTTGGGAGGTCTGTGCTTGAGAGCATTCAGAACATAGTATTTCAGTAGTTTCTGATAGGAGACTCGCACTTTCACTGGCTGGCCTGCTGGGCAGTGCTCACGGTACCTAGGGAGAAACCAAACTTCATTGTTTCAGGTAACTCACATTCTTTAAAGCACAAATCACCTCTCCTAAACTCTCTAGAAACGACTCACCACAGAACGTCTTTACTTTCATTGTAAGATAACAATTTTCACTCAAGATAACAATGTCACAATCACTAGAACAACCCTTCCCCATGGAAACAACTCACCAGTTCTTGACCAGTGGGATATCAAGAGCTCTGCGGGTCCTCCCAGACCTCAAGTTGAAGGGCCTTGGTGCCCACAGCAGGGCAATGCCGTTGGCTGTGTTATCTGTGTACAGTGGGGTATCCTTCAGGAATGGTTCCACAAACTCTGGCAACTCAAACTCTTCATCATCATCAGGTAATGGCTCCTGACTCTGAAATGCAGAAGCACCACTCTGTTTCCTGGTTGCTTCAGGTCAGTTTTCCAAGTTAGCCAAGTAAAGAACATTTCTTTGTTTTCATGGAAGTAGGACAATGCTGAGTATCAGAGAAGCAAAAAGCATTCTACAGGGCAAACTCTGGCTACTAGACCCTGAGGTAGGTGTTATGGAGGTAACTCGAGGGAGATGTCAGCTCCATGAATACACCAAGGGCAACCAGAAAGGTCAATAACCTACCAGAAGACACCAAAATAGTACTTTGACATTGGGCTTTATCCTACAGAGACCAACGGAGACAGCTTTGTGCAACTCCAGAAGTAGGAAATGACTAAAATGTCAACCGTGGAATTTTCTGTGAAAGGGCTTGTGCTTATTCCTGTGTGCTGCTATCAGAAACAAGGTTACAACCAAGATGCTAAAGCCCCATCACTTCCACGCAGTTGGGTTTACCAATGGCTCTCCTGAACAGCAACTCACCTTGACAGAATGTCTGTGTGAAATGGGGTTGATCAGTGGGTCAAAGTAAAAAGCTGGGAGATCAGGATCTTCTGTTTTAATGAAAACGACGTTTGGAGTATGATACCTGCAACACAAAATACGTGTTAGAGCATCCTGACAGCTCCCCCCTCCTCTCCCTGCTCTTGGGGGTGCTGCACTTACCAGGTCAGGTGGACATGGTGTGGCAGGTTATTGTACAGGTATGGGAAAGCTATTTTGTACTCTGTCCTGATCGGCTGCCTGATGATAATTTTGTTGATGTCATTAAATTCATTCCAGTCTTCATCCCTTAAACGAGACAAGAAATTGTTATACAAGCATTCAGGTGACAGAAAGGCAAACATTTCTGACTGAAGACATGGTATCAGCTCTTTTCCTTTAGCCTTCTCTTCACACTAACAACCATTCAGTGCCCAGAGCAGCAACCACATCACAGACTTAATGCTAAAGAGAGCAAAGACCCAGGAATAGCTCACCCAAAGAAAGACACCAGACAACAGATTAACGTTCGAGCCCTTTCCCAGATAACCACTTATCTTGTCTCCTAACCCAAAACTTACTGAAGATTGATGTCTCTAACAAGAGGCTCAAACTTGGGGCCTCCAGGAATAGCCATGTTCAGTGCCTTGGAGGTAAAGAAAGCTTTCAGGTCAAACAAATAGAAGTAGTTGTCATCCACAAGGTCAGTGAGCAGCTGGTTGGCCAAACGGTACAGTGTGGACATCATCGGGAGAGTGAACTGCCAGCGCTGGTACGTAGAACCATTCACATACCTGTGAAAGAACGAAGCACAGACACTCAGTTCTCAGCCAGAAGACAACTGGGCCTTTACCAAAGGACCAGAAATAACCAAACACCTTTCATGACCCATCATTTGGAGAAAACAACAAGGACAGCTAACACACGGGCCTCTCCAGACAGAAAGAGAGGCTGCAGGACTGCTAAAGACCATTACAAACTTCATCTGCCCAGAAAATACTGACTGCTCCAGTTCTTCTCTTCTTCCATATCCAAACTGACACACAACATACATTCACTCTCAGCAAATATCAATTCAAACTGCAACTAGACAAGCCAGGTTGTCATCTTTATAGCATGGTAATAAACATCAGTGTTAAAACAGGCAGCAGCTTCCTGGATAGAAAAGCCTTGTGTGCCCTTGCTGGATGCTGAAGATGAGAGATATAGCTTTACAACAATCAGGTTCTTCCTTCCATCCTTGAGGGAATGAAGGCTCTTCTCTCCCCACCAACATCACACATAGCCCAGCATAACACAACCAAAGGTTATATATTGTTATGTGTAAGTAATTTATGTAGTGCATCTGGTTTTCCCCTGTCAGTGAATTGTGCTGCCAGAGGCACATACTTCCTGTTGTCTTTCAGTGGCTGGTGGTCATAGAACCAGTCCAGCACAGGGGCATCCTCCTCTGGATCCAGCTCAAGCTGAATGGCTTCCAGGGGCTCCACATCCAGGATGTTATCAGCATAATCCAGAGGGGGTTCTTCATCATCAAACGGGGGGAATCTCATCCTCTTGAAGTGACGCCTATCCCTCTTCTCTCGCCTCATCATAATCCACATCGACCTGGCAGAAACCCAGAGGCGATTAAATATCACTTTTATTGTGGATGCACAAGTGTTTGCTCCCAAGTTCCCACCAGGGTGAAGGAAGAAGGCACTTACCCCCACTGAGCAATGTACACCGGCTCTATGACCCAGGGGATCTCATTCACAAAAGAGATGGCACCTGTGATATGATACAGGACTGGAACATCTCGGATTTGCTCCCAGGGCATGGGCATGTTCTCCAAGAGCTTCAGCACAGCATGAGGCATGTACTTCAGAGCACTGCAATCAGAAAGCAAGGAGAATGAGGGTTGGAAGGGAATCTCAAGAGAAGAGCCATCCACCTGCCACAAGCACAATTACCTCCCCACCTTTCACTGCTGGAAACTGCTCATCTAACCTGTTCATAAAGGCCTCCAGTGATAAATCCATGTACTGCTTGCACTACCCTTGTGCTTCATGCACTGCACTACCAAAAAGTGTTCTACTGGTTTGACTTCCAAGAGATTGTGCACATTAAGAATGTTACAAATAAAAACAATGAGTTCCTGGAGTCTTTATGGGTAATGGTACATTAGTGCAATGGATCATGACAGGTTATCAATGAGATAAGCTCTCTCAACTGGAACCACAAACACTACTCATGATGCCTTTTAATCTCACAAAAATATATATGCCGGCTACTTCATACTCTCCCCCAGCTTCTTCTAAGATAACATTGCTGTGGTTGCTAAACCCAGGACAAACATGTAACCCAGAGTAATGTTTTTCTCCTAAACTGAAGCAACAACTTCCTTCCCTGATCCTCTTCTGCACTGCTACCCTAGCACAACTGATTATCCCACCCTCACTAAGCTGCTTTCTATGCGCCACTGACACTGAAAGCCCTTTGGAAACACTCTCCAACGATGAAGGAGCTTTAACCAGGCAGCAGAGGAGGGCTCAGCTCAGCCCCCCTGTGTCACACAGCGGGGGGGGGTCCTTACCCCAGGTAGACGCGCTTGTCGTGACGGAACTTCCTGTTGGTCATGTCGCCGTGGTCGCGGATGATCTTGCGGACGTGCTCGGGGGGCATGTCCTCCTTCTGCGCGTCCACGAACCCGAATTTCCTCTTCTCCGCATAGCGCTTGGCCTGCAGCTGCTGCCATTTGCGGGCTGTACGGACAGAGAACCGGCACCATCAGCTCCTGTCCCGCTCGGGAAAGCACCGGGGCGCAGGAACCGGCTTTAACCCACCTTTCTCCTGCAGCTTCTCCTCAGACATGTAGTCGGGCAGCGGCGCCAGCGGGCTGGGCACCGGCGCGCAGCCGCCGCGGTACGGGAAGACGGCGGCCATGGCGACGCACCTGCGGAGGGGTGGAAAAGGGCTCAGGACACGGACGGGGCCACCCCCCGCCGCTCTCCCGCCACCCCACCGGCACCCCCCGCCCGGCCCCGGGCCCCCATGGCCCCCTGCCCGCCCTCACCGGCTCCCCGCTCCTCCGCACCACAATGGCGGCCCAGCGCCGCCGCCACCACCGCGCCTCAGAGACCCGGATGTGGGCGTGGCGCGCAGGGAGCGGGACTATCCAATCAGCTTTCGGGCAACCTCGGAGGCAGCCTATCAGAACGCGGAGGAGGGGAAGGAGGCGGGACTAAAGGCGGAATAGGAATGGGAGATGTTTCCGGAGCGTGGTTGCGGTGGGATGCCCGGCTTCCTGCGGGCCCGCCCCTTCTTGATTTTGATTGGTGGAGAGAGGCAAACAGAGAGCGCGGCGCCGGCTCTGATTGGACAACGCCTGGCGCAGACCGCCCAGTGGTACCTATAGGGGGCAGTGTGCGGCGGGGAGAGCGCCAGGGCTGGGTCACTATGGGTCCCATATGGGGCGGTGTGTGTGGGTCCCATATAGGGTTGGGGGTTCAGATATAAGGCAGAAGCTCTTCCCTGTGAGGGTGCTGAGGCGCTGGCACAGCGTGTCCAGAGAAGCTGTGGCTGCCCCATCCCCGGCAGTGTTCAAGGCCAGGTTGGACACAGGGGCTTGGAGCAACCTGCTCTAGTGGAAGGTGTCCCTGCCCGTGGTTGGAACTGGATGAGCTTTAAGGTCCCTTCAACCCAAATCATTCCATGGTTCTGTATGCCTGGGGTACACGACATCCACATAACACAGTCCAGGCTTTGAGAAACATCCCCTTGAGAACCATGGGCAGAGGCTGGAGGACAGAGCCGTCATTGCAGTGCTAATGATGGAGCAGCTCCTGAAAGACTGGGTGTAAATGGCTCAAACCAAAGAGAAAATCCCTGCCTGCCTCTGGATAAGAGCCATGAGTGGCACACCTCACCTTGTGAAGCGACAAACCCAAACACGGAGCAGGTATCTCCCGCAAGCTTCCCTGTGCTCTCCACAAATAGAAACCTAAGCGGCTTTGGCCACAAGTCGCCTCCAGCCTCCCACTACCCGCACACAGCGCTTGTCTTTCCCTGCCCAGGCAGAAACGTGTCTTCTCCCTGATGCTCCTCTTCAACACAAGTGCCACCCACTCCCAGCAGCGTGTCCTTGGCTTTTCAAACCCAATGAGAGGGTTTGAGCTCAAGGTTATTTGCCACACACTGTGGGTTTCTCCAACCTGGTACATATAACTCTGAGTGGGATGAATTTGCTTCTATACACGGCGCTGCACTGCTGGGGAACAGTTCAGTGTTTAGGGAAAGGAAATGTGGAGTTAAAAACTAAAGGAATTCTGATTCCTTGTCCTAGGAAGCCTCCATAGAAAAGAAAAAGGGGGAGAAACCCCAAGAAAAATGTTGCTGTGACAATGTACAGTGTATTTTCACTCTGTGGTGGGGAGACATAGGGTAAGAAGCACCGTGCTAAGCAGTGACACCCCTGGAGCACTGGGATGCTGAGTCCCCTTTTCCCCTCAAGCTGTTTCATTTGCAGCCATTTATTAAAAGCTGGTGTTAGTAAGAGCTTTTGGTGCTGGGTGAGAGCGTTACACTGGGCTCAGCAGCAGAACTTTCCATTCCTAATAGATGCCTATGCCTGAAAACTCCACATCCATGGGGACTGATCATGCTGGCCAGTGACTTACCCTCTCCCACACTCATTTATGGCCATTTAACACACCTTGGAACAAAATAACATGGGAAAAGCTCCAGTTGTCAGGAGAAGTTGGCTCTCCATCCCCAAGCACAGCGCTGCCAGTCTCTGCCTTCAACCTGGACCCCACAACAGGCAGCATCCCATCCAGGCAGGTCTCAGCCTCTCCCTCCATCACCCACATGGGACAATCTCCTCAGGGAGGGCTCATGAGTGCAGGGTTTGGCTTTTACTGGCCCTGGCCTCCAGGGAGAAGCCTTGGAGCTTCTTTTGCCTGATGGTGCTCCCATGGGAGATGCCACGGAGAATGCAGAGAATGCTGGCTGATGGAACACTGCAGCACCAAAGGGGTTAGAAGCACACTGTGGTGTTTGGAAGCAGTGCTCTTCTGCTCCCTTCTCATCTCAGTGGTGGCTCGAGGAGCTGCAAGAGCTGTTGAGCTTCTCTGAGCAGCTCCAGGTCATCCGACCACATCATCCAAAGGTGTTGGGAGGGAAGAACTCCAGTGGTCCATGAGCATCTTCTCCGCTGTGCAGGGCCCAGGATCCACACCCACAAGGGAGGCCTGGATGCTCTGTTAGTGTGGACCCTCCGCACCAAACCAGCCACATTCACTCTCCACTGCGCTTTACTGTCCTCCTCCACGGGCTTGGGGCTTCTCATCCTTCTGGGAAGGGGGTTACTGCTCCTTCTCCCACTGCACATCCCGGCTGGACTTGAAGAAGTCACTCCGCAGCAGGCGGTAGAAGAGGATGATGTTCATGGGTGTCATGATTGCCATTCCCACTGTGCCCACAGTGTACGTTGCCAGGGGCACGTTCTCCCGATTGAGGAAGAGCCACCGGGTCATCCAGGCCAGCGTGGCGATGCGGAACACCACGTAGGTGCCCAGGTTGATGATGCTGTTGAGGCGGTAGCACGGGGTGTGCACCAGGTTGGCCATGAGCAGGATCTGCCGCAGGTGGAGGAAGATGGAGTTAATCTCCACCAGTAAAGCCACCAGGGCAAACCCGACATACTGATGGAGCAGCACTGCGGTGCCAAAGCAGACAATCACCTGGGAAGGGGAAAGAAGAGAGGTTGAGCCCAGGGGCTGGTTGCTTTCAAGCGCTGCAAGCTGGAGCCCTCCATGCTCGGAGCAGAAGTGGAAACAGTTCTCACACCAGTGCTAAATCACGCATCTCTCTGTATCATTGCATTCTCCAGCCAGTGCTGCAGCCTTGGGCATGAGATAAATCTCCCCATCATTGAACGAAACATGAGTGTTGGGTTGGTTCTTTTTCCAGTGGGAAGAGAGGGAAAGACTTCTATATAAACTCCAGGCTGGCAGAGGAGACAGCAGCCAGACCTAACCCTGCTGTTGCAACCTGGGAATGCAGTTGGTTGTGGCTGGGCAGGTTTTTCCACACTCAGTAAATGACTAAATGGGACAGGGAGATGGGGAGATGTGTAGCCCAAGGCTACGGTTGCTGCTGGCTCAGTTTTGGTGCATCAGGGAGTCCTGTGGGATACCCTAAGCCTGGCATGAAGCACCCTGGGGGATGCTGCAGCAGAGGCCAGGGCTGTTGGGTGCAGAGCATCCTGCCAGATGGGGGAACAGGCTCTGCCAGCCCGTGCTTTAGCACACTGAGTCCTTTCTTCAGTTGATATCATTAATGCTGTTCTCTGTATTGGCTCTTTAATGAGATTATGTGCTCCCAGCTCGTTAAGTCACTGTCTTGGCCTGAATTAGCTCTGTTGTGGATATGACCTTTTGACTTGCAAGCAGTGGCTGGCAGAGCCGCAGGGCTCTATGAGGCAGCAGGTCTGACCATGGCCTTCCCCATCTCATCCCAGTATGTCCCAGTGTCCCTGCCCCTCATCCCCAGGCCCTGCAGAACCCTGTGCCTCCCCTGTACCCCACAGCATCTCTGCCGCTCAGCTCCAGGCTGTGCCACCCCCCCCGCAGCATCCACAACCATAGAACCCTGGTGGTACAAGTGCCAGGGTCTGTTCCTCGGAAAGCAGCCTCTGGACTCACCACGGAGTGATGGAAGAGCAGCTCCCAGGACTGGTGAAGCTTCTGATTGCACAACATGTCCACAAAGTCTTCGAGGAAATAACCTGGGATCAGAGAGGCCATGAGCAAAGAAAGGGGCCAGGAAGGGCTGTGCTAAGGGACCCTCCAACTGCTCCAGCAGGCTCTGCACCTGAATGGGCCGGGCAGCTCCTACAGGGAAGTGATGACCACAGCTACCTGCTCACTTGGATCTGTTCCTGGGGAAGGGTGAGAGCGGAGGGAGCACATGGGCCTTCCCCCTATCCCAGCATCGGATCCCTTTCTGCCTGGAACCCTTAACAGCTGCAGGGTTTGCTATCACCAAACCAACCCTACATTGGCATTTTAGACATTCAAACCTCCCTGCTGAGCTCTAGCCGTGCCAGGAAGCCTGTTAGCACTGACCGCAGGGCTGGTGACAGATCTGCATGGAGGTGACAAGGGGGCAGGGGGAGGAAAGAATCACACAGCCAGAGGACTCAGTGCTCCTGGCCTCCACACTGACATGTTTAGCTCGAAGCTCTGGGGTGACCTGCATCAACCCCATGTCACGGGCACTTTTAGGATGCTCCAAGCCCTGGCTGCCCCACGAGGACGGTGGTGGGCAGCCTGGTGCCCAGTACCTCCTGGCTGTGGGTGCTTTGGACAGAAAGGAGCCACTGTCCTTTGCCAAGAATAGGGCGATTGTCTGGGGTGCCTGAGACATCTCTGCCTGCGACGTGGCTCAAGGGGCTGGTGTCAGGCACCAACGAGCCCCTGGGGACCCCCTGGGAGGGGGAGAAAGCGGGGCAGCCCCTCTCCCCCCACTCACCTACAGATACAGAGACCAGGCTGTGTGCCCCGGGTGGGTGCGTGCCCACCAGGTCCTCAGACAGCCCGGGGTGGAGGCAGAACCTGTGGGGAGAAGGATTGTGAGTTGGTTGTGTGCCTCTGGTTCCCCAATTCCCTGCCAGCATCCTTGGTGCCCACTCGGTGCTCGTGAAACCCCCTGGAGCCCCCCTACCCTCCTTGTCCCCCTATGGCCACCCCTGTCCTCCTGTTTCCCCATGAGTCTCCCTATCCCCTGCTGCTCTTGTCCTTTGATCCCTTCTCCATCTCTCAGTGCCCCCCACTTTCCAGGTCCACACTGCCCCTCAAGGTCCACCAACACCCCTATTCCCGGCATCCCTATGCCCCCCTGCTTTTGGATTCCCGTCGGGCTACCTCGATGCCCCCATTCCCCTCCAGTATCCCCGGTCCCCCTCCTGCATCCCGGTGCTCTCCCCCGTCCCCAGATGCCCTCCGGTGCCGGTGCCGCTCACCCGGCTAGCGCCCCGCCGCCGCTCAGCACGCTGTGAGCCAGCGACGTCCAGATGTTGCGCCACTTCCAGCGGTTGCGCCGGGCCGACGGCGGCGGCGGCACCAACCGCTCCAGCCCCCGGTTCAACAGGCGGAAAGCGGCGAAGGAACCGGCCACCACCAGCAGCCCCGGGCTCACAGCCATGGGCATCCACCGGCCCGCTGCCTCCCGCGGGCTCCCATCGGCACCGCTGCCCGACGGCTCCGCCTCGCCCGGCCCCGGAACCCGCCCCGGGCACCGGCACCGCCCCGCCGGGAAGGATCGAGGATGCGGGAGCATCCCCGCTGCTGGTACCAGCATCCCTCCCAGCAGAGATGCGGGCACACGGGGACAGCGCTGCCCCTCGGAGAGTGCGGGAAAGGACCCCAGGGAGCCCATCGGCCATCCCTGGGGTGTCACACAGCAAATAGGATGTCCTAAAAGGTGGCTGCAAGCATGGTAGGGAGCAGGGACCTGGGGTCCTGTCACCGTGCTGAAGCGGGGGACACCGTCCTTGTTCCCCCGAGGTTCTTCCTCCACTGTGGTGACACCGGGTGTGAACACCTCACCCATGAGGTGCTACAGCCTTTGGGGTCCTTCACCCCAGAGCATCCCCAGCATGTGATGCCAGCGAGGCTCTCACACCATTGAGTTGTGCTGTGCAGCCATTGCTCAACTTGGATTAGGATATATATTAGGATATCAGGCACACACCACCGGGTCTGGTTGCACATCAAGCAAGGAAAAAAGTCCAACTCCCACGTCAAAAGAAACGCTGTGCCCACAGCACTGCTGTCCTCCACCTCCTGATCCTGAGAGGAGTTTCCCACTGTTTAGGATACCCCAAGCTCTGCTGTGTGGGGTTTGTGGGAATTGAGGAAACTCAGGGTCCTTTACTCACATCTCTTTAGTTCCACCCCACAACTATGCTGCTTTTCCAGCTTCCTGGAATTTGAGCGCTCCCTTGTTGCTATTTGATGTCTTCACCAGCAGTGTGGCTGCTGCACAGACCTCCCTCCTCTGCTGCAGACGCCTGAGTCACCGCGTACACACTGATTAGTGTCAAACTGCGTCTCCTCTGAGGTATTCACTTGGGGTGAAACCTTCTCCTTTCTCTTTGCTGAAACAGAAACGTGTGGAGCTGAGCTCCCAAATCCCTGCCCTGGCCGGGGTGATGGACACGAAAACACCGAGTAATACATTGATTAAAGGATGCTGAGGAGGGGAGCGATTAAATCAGCCCTGAAGGAAAGGAATGAGAGTCCCAACTGATAGGAAAGCATCTGTTCATGCTAAAGAAATTTGCTTAAAAGCCGGACAGGCCAAAGTAATTTCATCGTGGTTAAGTGGCAGGAGATGGTTCCTGAAATGATCAGCAGACCTGATTGCTCGGGGGGATTATACGTAAGCTCATGTATTAGGACTTGAAGGATCACATAGGCTAAGCTGTTAGTGAGAAGGCCAAACGCAAAGACATTTGTGTTTAGCCTAAGATATGCTGAGGAAATGGAGACATGGCTTGGAGACAGGGCACCGAGGAGTCATTTAACGATTAATTGCAGTTTAAAACTGCAGAGAGCTGATTTCCTAATGGGAAGTCATCAGTAAGGGTTTAACCTCAGAAATCCCAACTGCCCCTTTCCGTGCGGACAACCCTGCCTGCAGGTAACATCCCAGACCATGGAATGCCTGCAAGCTCAGCCCCATTGTCCCAGGGCCTCCTCCATTTGTGGTGTTATTCTTCTATTATTTGGCCAACGGACAGGAATAGTTAAAATGTTGGAGAGTTTTTGCCTATCACTTCCACATGGGAGGAATCTCAGCCATGATTAATTGAGCTTCTGGTTCAGGGGCTTTGATCCCACTGCTAGAGCATTAGTAACAGCAACACAAATACTACTTTTTGGATCATTTTAGCCCAGATTTTACTTAATTTTACCAGTGGTGTCTTACAATCCCCATTTCCAGCCTTTTCTCCTTGTCTTCCTCTGCAGCAACAGCGTTAACTGGAGACAGTTTTGGAGCTGGAGGATTCCAAACCCGGTTACAAACAGGTCCCTTGACACCAGATCAAGCCAAATATGAGCCAACAAATCCTGACCCACATGCCCCAGGCTCGAGGGCCGGGCTTGTCCCAAAAGCAGCCGTATGGAAGAGCAGGGACAAGGATGCTCTCGGGTTCAGCTGCCACAAGAGGTCCCTGCATGCTCGCTGGAGCGCTGGGCAGAGCGGATGGGACTCTTCCTTCACACCTTATTTGGAGATACTGCCTTTTTCACCCAGATTTCCAGTTGTTTTCCAGCAGTTCCCAAACAGCCTCATTCTCTGCAGGGAGGCTGGTGGCGGGTCGCTGCTGGTGCCTGCTTCCAGCAGGGAAGGGGATTCCTTCCCGAAACCAGTGCTAGGTCCATCCCGTAACACCATAGGGACCACAGCTAATCCCATAGCAGGGGTTTACAACAGCAACCAGGGTGTAAATCGAGGGTACAGCAGTTTCTTCCATAGCTGGACAGTGGATTTTTGATCCCTTTCACAGACTGGAGTCTCTCTTTGGCACATTGGAGAGAGAAAACCCATTTTCCACAATAAAGAGCTGGCAGTTTACTGATAATCCCCATAGGAACTGTGCCAGATAAACTGTGTCCTCCCCTAGATGCTCCCCACTACTCCTAGATGAAGGTTTGGGTGCCCACCCTGCTCCCAAATACCTCCCAGTGCTTCCAATAGCCAAGAGATGTGGAAGCTTCTGACCCAGCATAGTCCTTCTGGCAAAAGTCATGCTCCTGTTTTTGGAAAGCCTTGCTCCTTTCATCTGCCTCTCTCCAGCCCAGGAGTCATAAAACCCATCTGCTCATCTAATGCCAGGCCTGGCTCACACCTCAAATAATGTGAGGAGCCTCCAAACAAATCAAGCAGCTTGAAATAGCTGCCATCTCCATCCCGCTCTAAAGTGTGTCACCGCTCTATCTGCGGGGCCACAGGAAGTCAGATGATACAGGAATTCTTTATATATCCACATTTTCATTCAGAAAGTCTCTAACTCCCCACTTATGAAAGGATCTACTGTGCAGAACGCACGCCGTGTATGGCAAAGCATGCCCAGGCACTGCAGAGGTAGCTGTGAAGGGAGCTCAAATCAATGCAAACTCCAGCATTCACCTTTTCCAGCCAGAAACACCTTCCTGATGTGGGAGCTGGATATTCTCCAGGTGGAATTGGGGGTATACTCACTGCAGTCACACGAGAAAGGCTGACAACACAAACCTCTGACGACAGTGTGTCTCCAAGGATGATGCAGGTCAGCTGTATCTCAAGGGCTTGGGCTGGACCAGCTGCCATGATGCAAAGGATGTGCTCTCTCCTTCTCATTCCAGTTGCACAGATATGCCATGGGATAAAAATCACTTCCATTGACAGACATTGACCAGCAAAACCCCTCCAATCACAGCAGCATGAGCAGTTCCTTATATTTCTCCTATTTGTGAAATAAACATTTTCCCCCCCCCCTGTTGAGTTCACCATTCTCAAGCTTAAGTAGTTTGGAGCTTGGATGGGTTGCTCCAAGCCCCTGTGTCCAACCTGGCCTTGAACACTGCCAGGGATGGAGCAGCCACAGCTTCTCTGGGCACCCTGTGCCAGCGCCTCAGCACCCTCACAGGGAAGAGCTTCTGCCTCAGAGCTCATCTCAGTCTCCCCTCTGGCAGGTTAAAGCCATTCCCCTTGTCCTGTCCCTGCAGGCCCTTGTCCAAAGCCCCTCTGCAGGATATCTATGTACTTTCTGGTTACATCATGATGTATTTATGACTGCATGGGTTGTTTTTTTTTGCAATTCAGTTTCAGAATGAGTCCTGCAAGGTGGAAGCACATCTCAGCCCCTGCACCCACTCCGTGCAGCATCACACGTCGTTGAACCCACTCAATTCCTCCTGCATCATGAATATAAGCACAGGAGCTTCCTAACTGCATCTGCTGCTGCTGTCAACTCTGCAACTTGGAACTGGTTAGGTTCCCCCCTGAATTCTCTTGTTATTAATATCACACACCAGGCTGTTCTGAGAGCAGTGTCCCATTAATCATTTTAGCTCTGCTGCAGTTTTCACCTCGCTTCCTCTTCCTGTGCCTGAGCAGCCTTCCATAACATCTGACTCGGTGGGTAATGCTGGGTTAAAATCAGCAGGGAAAGACCCTGACCTGAGCAAGATGGGGGCAAAGGTGGGACAAGGATGCATCCACAGAGCCACGGCTGCATTATAGCATGAACAAATGTGATGGCAGTAGGGATTTGAAGGGAGGAGAGCAATCCCCCTTAGATCTTTGCCTCTGAACTTGCATTTTGTGTTGTGCTGACAACACTGGACACACACAGAAGTGAATGTATCTCATAAAGTAAAAGGTCAGCTCAGCTGCTCGTGTAAGTCGGCACCAAAGCAAGCAGTGGGTCTGGTCAGAGCTTTCTGATGTCCACCTGGGCTTTCTTTGTGTTTGAGGGCACCGCTCCTTTACACTCCCTTCCTGTGGTTAATCCTGCTGTGTGTTACAAGCAAAGGTCTGAACCACCCTGAGTATCTACCTGTAAAAGATGCTTACAAAGCATCCTCCCAAATATCTGCCTCCAGCACCATCCCACTGCTGAATCCCTCGAGGACATACTGTGTGTAATACGCAGTAATACCACATCCTTGCAGCTAACCCAAACCTTCCCTCTTCCATCCAATGCCTTTTTCAACTTTTAATCCTTTACCATCATCTTTGTCCCCATCAGAGATGGGCATTTTGTTTTGCCTTTATCCCTTTGTGTTTATAAAAGCCCTTCCCCAGATGCTTGGCAGCTGGATTAGTGTCTCAGCCCCACAGTGTGAATGTCACTGCACAGGACCAAGCTCAGCCTGGCTTATCACAAAGCCTCCCGCAGCCGCACACCTTTGTACCTGCCACTTTTCCAGTGCACTGCAGCTTTCATCCTTCAGCAAACAGCGTTTTCCAGCCATTTCTGCTGAGTCAGAGAATGCCTCCACGAGGGCTGCTGCTTCTCCATGTGGGAACGTGCTCCTGGGGAATAATTACAGGCAGTTTAAACAGGGATGTTCGGCAGCCAAATTGCTTCACATTCAGGCTCCCGGCCAGGAAGGCAGAGCCCAAAAGCTGCTGTGAGAAAACACCCCGCACCTGCATCCATCATGGGTGTGCATTGCCTTTGGGCTAAGATCGCTCCTTGCACAGCAGGTCCCCGGCACTGAAAGTGTGCTCAGCTTGGTGGGTCCAATAGTACATAAATCAGCCCGCTTTCACTTCCAGAGCACCCCCGTGCATCCCTCTTCTCCGGGCCATGCCCACCAAAGGATCTTTATCACCCCCCCATGCTCAATGTCTGAACATGCTGCATGGCAAAAAGCCAGTCCCTGTGAAGCTCTGGTTCTGCAATGGAGATGATAGAAGTGCACTGGTAATAACTTCCCCCTCTCCCCAATTTTGAGGTATATTTTAAGGTTGCAAAACATATCGACTGTGAAACAGAGATAAGAACTAGAGTAGACACAAACAGCGTAGGCATTACTCCCAGCCTCTTGCAACTCCCACTCTGTTGCAAAAATAGCACAGCAAGAAGCACGCTGCTCTGTGTCATCCTTCAAGGACCAGGCGACGGTGCCTGGACATCAGTGGACTGAACCAGAAGCAGCGCTGGGATGTAAAGCACATACAGAGGTGCTGAACACTTTGTGTTCCTTAAAAATCAATGGAGATCTTACCAAAAGATCAAATGAAACAATTTTAAATGTTATTGAAAGGTATAAAAAGTAGTAATATCATTCCAAAGTGCTGCAAAAATACCTTGCACTGAGCTAGAGCACTTTACACCAAGAAAAGGGGTGATAAAAGCCACAGTGGGGTACCACTGCATCCACTCAAGCTTCTGTTCCCACTGCATATGACGCACCCGGTCTCTACATCATTCCTCCATGCCCTCAATGCTTTTGCAATCCTGTACCCAAGCAAAATACAGCTTATTAGGTGCAGACCAGTTGCAGAAATCAGGTAAGACTCACTGGCAGGCATCTGCTTCCAGGGGATGTGTCTCCTGATGGATGGGGACGTTGTGCAACGCAGGGAGAGCATCACCCAGCCGTGGGCTGGCACTGTTGTTACTGCAAGGCACAAGGGTGGCACTTGGGTGGAGGAAACACTCACAGACAGCAGCACTGGTGACTTTCTGACACTGGAAGTGGGTGCCTGAGCCCCCATAGTTGGACTGGGTGAGTACAAGACGATGCTTCTCCTAAGGGACGAGAGAATGGGCAGTGGCACAGTGGGAATTTGCAGGCACAAGTCACCACCCCGCACCGAAACCTGCCTCCAGCACCCTTCCTTTGCTCTATATCTTGCCTTTTTCCTCCAAAACACAGAGGTAGATTTCTAACCAGCCTCTCAGCTGATTGCTAAGGCAGGGGCAGTGCTAAGGACCAAGGCTTTTGGCTCTTTTCTCATGCAGAAGGCATTTTGGGCAGGGATTACTGCTTTCATGGCAATTAGCATGACTAACACCTCTGCACTAACACTGGAAAGGTTTCGGAGAGGCTGAAGCAGCTCTTCAGACCCCAATTTGGGGGAGCCACGGTGTATGGCAGCAGCACCTCGCCATAAATGATTGTGTTTATGTACAACAGTCATTAATCACATCTGCTCACTCGCTGCAGTTGAGTTTAATGGGACATGGGACTGAAAGCAAGAAGGTGGAGGAGAAAAGGGCAGAGGAATAGGCTTTAGGTTTGGACACATTAGAAAGGGGGGGAGTAGGTGTTTCCCACCAGATTAAGGGTTTTTCCTGCTGCACCAGGAGTTTGGGACTCCTTGAGCACACCACTGACCTGCTCACAGCTGGGGCAGTGGTGGCCCTGCATTGTGTGGTGGGATTTTGCAGTGATGGCACAAGGGTTCCCTGGGGAGCACTATCTACCAAGAGGCAACAGCACCCATGGCAGCCAAACCTTCCCTCTGCTCGCTCGCAGCCACCAGCATGGACAGCAATGACACCATCACCGCCGAGGTCTGCAAGGAGGCTGATGTTGGGGATGGAGAGTGAGTATGTGACAGCATGGAGGCCTCTGCTGCTAAGAGGGCTCTGCAGCCATGAGGCAGATACCATGTTGTTGGTCAATGGAGCAGCATGTTGGTTATAAGGGGCCAAGATCATCGGCTCCCACCTCTCCTCTGGTCCCTCAGGCTCTGTGAGGTGATGGTGGCCGGCTACCCGGTGCTGCTGGTGAGGAACAAGAAGGAGTTCAGTGCCCTCAGCAGCAAGTGCCCCCACTATGGTGCCCCGCTCAGCAAAGGTAGCCCTGGCTCTCCCAGAGGGGAGAAGCTGTGACAGGGGCTGTGTCAGGGAGCTCTCACCACCTTTGCTATTGCAGGAGTCTTCAGAGGGGAGAGGCTGCGCTGCCCCTGGCATGGTGCCTGCTTTAACATCAAAACTGGAGACATTGAGGAGTACCCGTCTCTGGACTGCCTGTCCTGCTTTAAGGTGACTTCTTGTCTCTTACTCCCATAGAATTAAGCAGGTTGGAAAAGGCCTTTATGATCATCAAGTCCAACCTTTACCCCAGGATTGCCAACTCCACCACTAACCCATGTCACTGATGTCCTCCGTACCATTCACATGTATTCGCTCTCACAAGCTCCATGTCCCTCACACCAATTGAAAGCACCCTGCCCTGGCCACAGCTCTGTGGTCCAGGTCACATAGCACTACAACACATGGGATGGCTTCTTGGGATCATGTAAGCTCCAGTCCTAAAGCTCCTTTCAATCAAAGGTGATGCCATACATCCCGGTATCCCTCACAGCACAGCTCTTTTGCAAAGGGAAAAGGAATTACACATCTTCCTGAGTGTTCTTGGAAGGAGGAGAAAAGCTCATGAAGCTCAGCATCATTTGACATCCAAGATCCCTACGAGTCACTCTTGGTGTATCGAAGTGGTCCATTGCACCAGAACCTCCCAGGAAAGCTCTCATGATTGCAGCACTGAAATGCACTCTCCTTTCACCCCTTCAGGTAACAGTAGAAGATGGAAAGGTGTTCATAACAGCAAAGAAGAAGGTATGAACCTTACCCGCTGTCACGAGGCACAAGCAGCACCTTGCGGTAGGTACGATTTCAGCATTCCTCATTTGCTCCCAGGATCTTGAAAGCAGCCTGAGGGTGAAGGACACAAGCAAGCGATGCCCTCTCAGCCGGGCCACGGTGCTGCTGTTGGGAGGAGGTCAGTGAAGTGGTCACCACATACACTGTGAGCTGCCACTCTCTTCTCCAGGCAGCACTCACCTTCTTCCTCCTACTCCATAGTGTAAGAGGGCTGAGGTGAGTGTAAGTGAGCATCTCCTATAGGTGTGGCTGCCCTGGTATGTGCAGAGACACTTCGCCAAGAGGGTTTCACTGGCAGGAACATCATGGCCACCAAAGAGAAACATGTTCCATATGACAAGTCCAAACTGACCAAGGTTTGTATGTGAAGGGCATGAGTACCTGGTACCACATCAGAACTAGGGACACGGCTCACACTCAGGACAAGGCTGAGCAATTGAGTAAGCCATTCTGGCCAGGGAGTGCTGAGGCACCCACAAGGTAAAGGGGTATGATTTCCAGCTTCTTCCTCCCAGAAAATCAGAATCCACCATAAGCTGATGGTTTTATCTCCTTTCACTGAGTTCTCCCCATGAAAACATGGGTTTTTCTGAGGGGGCACAATAAGAAGATGGGGATGGGGCAGTGTGAGGAGCTGTGATTTACTAACACAAGATGTACCTCTTGTGCAAACTCACTTCCCAGTAAACACTGCAACAGTATTGCTGTCTCTATTTCTGCTTTGTCTCCAGGAAATGAACTTGAAAGCTGAGGACATCTACATGAGGACACCTGAATTCCTCGATGCTCACGGCATAGAGCTCTGGGCAGAGAAAGAGGTACAAGAGCAGCTGAGCTCAGACCTCAACAAGTGATTGTGTTCTTGCCATGGGGAGGGGATGCACACACCTGCATCTTTTGGGACAGCATTCCAAGGCCAGTGCTAGGGACGGTGTGCATGCCTTGGGTGTAACACTGACCTATGCTACCCATGGGCAGATGTGCCCTTCCAAGATGAAGAGGGTGACCCTTGAAACTTGCCTTCCACATACCCCTAACATGAACTAGATTTTGGTGCTGTCATACTTAGTGCTCCTAAAGCCTAAGACCTGTAGGAAGTGACAGAGAGGACCCCAGCATCCCTCATCTCACCCAAGTGTCCAGATATAGGGCAAGCAGAATGGGTTGATGTGGCAGGACACCAGTGGACCAGAGTTACCTGTCAGGTCTTTGCCTCCTTTCTCCTGCAGGCAGTGTCGGTGGACTTCCAGAAGCAGAAGGTCCGATTCATGGATGGGTCCTCCCAGAAGTACAATCAGCTGCTCATTGCAACAGGCTGCCAGTGAGTGCACAGAGCATTTGCTGCACACAACACTGTTGACAGGACAAAATGGGTCAACAATGGGGTGTGAAGAACTTCTAGAGGCGTGTAGGGAAGAGGCGGTAGGAGATGAAAGGACAGCATGGGGTGATACAACTAAGAGATTGCATGGGTTTGTGCTCTCCCCTCGCTCTTTGTTTCATTTCCCATGAGGAGATGTATCTGGATTCTCTCTTTCAGCTCCAGCTTCCTCAACGTCCCAGGTGCAGACCTGCAGAACGTATGTGTGCTCCAAACCCCAGAAGACTCCAGCAAGATCTTAGAGCTGGCAACTGGGAAGAATCTGGTGATCATTGGAGCTTCATTCATAGGTACCAGGCTGCAGCGGGTATCAAGTCATCAGCGATAGCCTTGAACCCCACTTGTGTTGCACATTAACTGGAAGCTCTTGGGGAAGGGATGATCATTCACTACCTGGCTGGGTTCGTCCCCAGAGCCCTATAGCTGGTGGGGGTATGTGTTACACAGCACACACTCATTCTTTCCTCTGATAGCCAGAAACTTTGAGAGCTCTAAACAGTTCCTGGACATGGACAGAGAGAAACGTGCCTTAGGAAAAGGTGCTTCAGAGGAGCTGGATTCCCCAGAAACATTGGGAAAGTGAGGAGTAAAGCACAGAAAAGGAGCTACCTTGCACACAACCAAGAGCTGGTCTTTGCACTAATATCCAGGTCCACAGCAATAAGAACAAAGCACAGAGGGAGAGCGAAACACCTCAGAAATGCATAGAGGAGCAGTTAAGCATTGGCAATGCATCAGATTTGTTCTCCTCACCTGGAAGAAGAAAAGATTTCCAAGAAGGAGGGTGCAGGTCTCTGCTTGCAGCAGGCTTACCATGGGCATGCCTTTCCCTTGCAGGAATGGAGATAGCTGCCTTCCTCTCAGACAAGGCTGGTGCCATCTCAGTGGTGGAAAGACAGGAGTTCCCTTACCAGAAGGCGCTGGGTCCTCAGGTTGGAGGAGTCACCATGAAGGTTAGGAAAACCTAGTGCCCATTTCCAGGATGGGGAACACACACTATCCAAGCACCCTGTGATCCACAACAGCCCCGGCAGCGGAGCCTCTGTGCTGCTCCCAACCTCCCTCATGCACACATCATGCTCCTCTACATCCTCAAGCCCTTCTTCATCCCAGACCCACCGCATGCACCAGTCCTGACCCAGACAACAGAGCAAAGCCAGGCTTCCAGGCCCCCTGCACAGCCAGGGACACACATTAAACCTCTCTGAGCTGCCTGCCTGGCTTTTGGCTGGGTACGGCTGTTTTTACAGCAGTCCAGCCTGGAATTTCCTAGTGAATACTGGAACCATCCTTTTCAGATGCTGCAAAATAAAGGGGTGAAGTTTCACATGAAAGCAGAACTCCGTGAGCTGAAAGGAAAGGATGGAAAGGTCAGTTCTGCCACTGTCATCCCCGAACTGCTGATTTTAGGAGGAAAGAACCCAAACTGAGGATTAACTCAGTGCCTACATCTGGGTTTCATCTCCCGCATCTACACCCTCACATTTCTTTTCACTGAGCACAATTCTGGGCTCAAAGGGCACCAGTTTGTGTTCGTATCTCAGGGACAACAGTATGATTTTTCTCTCAGCACACATTAGTTGGACAAGGTGATCTGAACCTGGGGAAGAAAAAGAGACAGCAAAGAATGAGGCAGCAGGGAGGCTGTGAGAATTAGGACAGAGCTTTTAACCCTTTGTTAATGGTTCTTGCTTCCTCCCTAGGTCACACAGGCTGTTCTTGCCAGTGGAGAGAAACTACCTGCAGATGTGGTAGTGGCGGGAATAGGTAAGAGACCCCAATTGGGAGAGGGAGGCAGCTTTAGGAATGGGGGGAACAGCCAGTGAGCCCAGAGCATCACAGCTCATTCCCAAGACACCATTCCCTGCAGTCTCTTTCCCACTCTGTTATCATCCAGCCCTTCCTCTTGGCCCCAAACACACGGGGAAAGCCAGCAGCCCATGAGCAAACACTGGCAGGAGGAAAGGAATGACTTTGGCACGCTTGCTGAGCTCCATAGGTCACTGCTCTGCTTCAAGCAGGCTGCACGGGCACGTGCTGAGGCCAAGGTTCCTCCCTGCCTTTGTGGAGCTTTGCTGCTCTTGTCCTTGCTCCTCTCCTTGCAGGGACGTTCCCCAACTCAGCATTCCTGAAGGGCACCTCCATCGCCAGAGATGCCAGCGGTGCCATCCTGGTGGATCTGGTGAGTTCCAGCTGAGGACTCCTGGTCCACACCTCATCCCTCCCCTCTCACCATTACACTAACTGCTTTTTGTCCCATTAGCACATGCAAACCAACATCCCAAACGTCTTTGCTGCTGGGGATGTGGTCTCCTTCCCTGTAGCGCTGCTCAATGGGGAACAGTGCAGCATCCATCACCAACAAGTGGCTGAGGTCCACGGTAAGACAGCACATCCACCTCGCTTTCCAGCTCCCATCCTCAGGGACGGGCATGAAGGGAACGGGGCAGAAAGGACAGCAGGATAACAAGAGGAAGAGGACACTTTGAGGACCTACAAGATACCTGTTTCCTCTGCTGATTCATCACAGGTCACACTGCTGCCCTAAACATGCTGAAGAAAGAGAAGGAGTTGCACACCGTTCCCTTCTTCTGGACCACGATGTTTGGGAAGAGCATCCGCTACGCAGGTAGGGGGTAAAGAGATGAGAACAGCCGAGCTGCTTCCTGGCCCATCTGCTCATCCACCAGCTGGGGCTGGGGCTTATAGACACACACAGAGCTCCCCTGAAGCAGCTCCAGTTCTGGACTGGCTGCCATGGTGAGTTTGCAATCCCTGCTTCCGAGCTCTGGTTCTTTGCTGAACATCACTGGCTTAGAGGCCACGAAAGCAGGAGACCTTCCCTCTCCAAGCCAAGGAGAGGCTCGGGGTCATGCCAGTCTTGCACCTCTGGGTCAGTTCTGCTTGTCCAGGGTCTTCATGCCTACTCCCAGCCCAGACCCCAGTCGCTATCCCCTCTTGTCCCTGCCTGTGATGGCACTGAGGTGGGATGGTGGCAGCTGCTGCACCAGGGCTCTCTCTTGCAGGCTGTGGGACGGGATACACAGACACTGTTGTGAAGGGCAGCCTGGAGCAACAGAAGTTCCTCATCTTT